>NC_053036.3:535196580-535502914 GCF_002575655.3 Aegilops tauschii subsp. strangulata | reverse complement strand
TCAAAATGTTTTTCCAAAGTGTTCCATACGAACGATTTTTAATATTTGTGTGTGCAATGGTTTGTTAGAACATTGTGCACTGCTTTTAGGAGCATTATGTAATTGTTGTCCCTGCATTTCGATGCTGCATCCACAAAGGTGCTAGTGCATTGCATGCTCGTCATTTTTGTGGATTGCTATGTGTACCTGCTCTGTGCGTTACGCTAATCGTATAGTATCTTTACTGTGTTTATATTTTTCAGTTCACGCCAATATATTCTAATAATAGAAAACTGCAACATTGCACTGGAAATTAACTTGTTCAGAAGATATGTAAACTGGAAGCAAACTGCACAAGCAAATCTAAATTTAGAACAAGCAAACGGCAGTCTTGAGAGAAAGCAAATCTAACGGGAAATCTAGAATGGCATGAGCAATCTTCTAGATACTTTTCTTGGCCGGGACCACCTGCTTCAGTAGTCGTAGTCTCCCCAGGACCTTGCGCTTCCTGGACTGCTCCTTCTCGAGTTTTGCCCGGCGGAGGCCTGCCTGGATGATGGTGAGGCGGCTCCATATCTCGTACGCAGCGTAAGCATCTTTTGCCGCGTACTCGATGTGCCTCATGGACAGGGGCATGCGCGCCCAGCACTGGCTCTGCGTTGGTGAGCTTCTTCTTCATGTTGTTGTAGTAGTCGTGGACAAGGATGCCTGAGACATCCCCAAGGGAGTCCAGAGGCTTGGTAGCTATAGGCACCCTCCATTCGTTCTGGATGTCGACGAAGTGGGCGATCTCTAGTCTGACGCGCCCGAGCATCTCTATGTCGCTATCGATGGAGAAGGCAGCAAACGTGTATCTGGGGTCGGCGAGGAAGTTGTCGAACCTGGTGCAGTTCTTGTCGGCGGCGCTCAGTTGGAAGAGCAACACCGGATGATCCTTACCGACGGAGAGCTGGACGAGGGCTGGTTTCTGATCTTCGCCAACGTCGTTGGTGTACTCCACATCAACTTCGATGATCTTGTGGCACTCTAATTCGAGGTGTCGCTCGTACTGCTCGATGGTGGTCGCCGCATTGTGCAAGTCGTTGGTGTGGATCACGTGCAACTTGGTGTTGCCGTGGGCCTGTACCTCCATGAATTCCTTGATGAATCCCATGGCCTGGAGCAGTTGGTCCTCCTGCAACCTGGTTTTTCATGGGGAACAATGAGTGGGAGCTCAATGGCGATTTCTGTTGTTTGTGTGTAAGAAGGCTGCGGCGGAAGTCTAAATTTAAGGGCGGGGAAGCGGCAAAGGAGTGCACGATCTCACTGTCGATGTGGTTGTGCACATCGTGGGTTCTGCATCGTTGTTTCGTCTCCCTGGCGGTGCGGTTGTGCACATCCTGGGTTTTTGATCGTGGTTTTTCTTTATAACAAATAAAAATAAAATCAGCAGTTATGTTTTTAACAACCGTCGTATCTCCAGCAAGTCGAGGAGATTGTCTTGCATAGTTTGCTGTCAAATGTTAACTCTTACAATTTATATCGTGAGGAATGCAGGGGCAGTATGTAGAGGCACAAGTCTCTGACCAAGAGAAGAATGCTTCAAGTGGCTGGTTTAATTCTCAGACACACGGGCGTTGTACATTCACTGGTCGTGGCAATTGTTTTCAGTGATACATTTAGTTTGCTGTCAAATGTTAACTTTTTGCACTCTCGTTGTATAAGTGCTGTGTTTTATCAGAGGCACTGTTGTGTGTCCGTGTTGCAACTGACTCTATGAGATGGAAAGAAAGAATGAGAAGCAACAAGAGGCGTGGACATGCAGCTGTAAGAAGCACTCATACAACAAGAGGCACAACAAGAGGCACATATACGATGCTACGTGAGGCACGGAGATGAAGCTACGTGATTGTACGGACGTCAATTCGTGCTACGGTTCTACGTGAGAGGCACGGGCACGAACAAATAGCCGTGCACTCAACTACATGCGCAAAAAGCCACAGATGTGTTTCTGAGAAGCACCAGCCTCCATGGTTTTACCGCAAGGTGGGATTTGACATTTATCCAGGGCATTCCGGGTTTTACAAGTGTAGGAAGAATCATTTTTCACTTATATGTTCTGTGGCAGAGGCACGGCTATTACTTGTGTGACGAAGGAATGCACGACGAATGTACGTGACGTGAGGATTGACAATAGGCGTCCGTTACTGTTTTCCGGAATGTTTTCCAATTAACTGTGAGAGGCAAGAATGTGCCGACGGAACAGGCATGGTCATGTCTGAAATAGTAGCAAGAAGGTGGTCCCTAAGGTGTCCTGAATGTATCACCTGTACGCTTCACTGTTACATGCACGGTCGTTATTCTTATCGAGGCACGGTCTTGAGAGTCATGAATGTGCCGACGCAATAGGCACGGTCATGTCTGAAATAGTTGCAAGTACGAGATGGGCCGAAACAACGAGAAGAAACGAGGGGCGTGGGCATGCAGTTGCGAAACGCACTTATACAGCGAGAAGCACAGCTAGAGGCACATGTACAATGCTATGTGATTGCATGGACGTCAATCCGTGCCCGTGTTCATCAAATGTTTTAAGTGACAGTTTGTAAAGACATGGATGTTTAAGGTGACTGAGCCATAGGGGAAGGCGCTAGGTTTTTTAGGAGAAGTGCTGCGCGGTTGACAGAGGTGTATGCTTGTCCTCCACAAAACTGCTTGGCATGACGCTATTCTGCGGAGCACCGTAGTGAAAAATTTGTATACTAGTGACGTGCGGAGCTAGCAACGTCACTAAACTATTCTGAAACATACTTCAGCCACTCATCCTCCATTATTAGTCAGTGAATCCTTTTTTATTATCAGAGATAAATAAATTAACTCACGTAAGTGTTTCACCCTCTTTGACAGGGAATTTTGACCACCGTGCTCTTGGACATTATATGCTCAGTTACATACCATGACATAACTAAATAACAAAACTGGTGTGTACAGCCTATTCAAAAAACAGACATAAATTACTAAACTAGGAAGTATAGCCACCGGCAACGCTCTATCAGGATAGGTCATTGATTATCATCCGCAGCAGCTTCATGTTTCCTAGTGTTGGCCACTGCTTTTCAATTGTGACAAGGACAATTGAACCAACCCTTAGATGAGGTTCCCGAGCAAAATCTGAAAAACCGGTCACCTCCATTCTGCCATCGGTTCGTATGGAGTATGTTGTGCTCATGTCTATTGCATCATACATATCTGTTAAGCTGATTCCACCGTTTTGAGGTAGATATCCTAGGTTCATCTTTAGAAGCCTCACAACGGCAAACGGGATTCTCTGCAGATTGTACCAATATTACTAGAAATCAATGTACAAGGACATAAAACATCGAAAATAGCAAACAAAACCATGGCAGTGGATAAAAAAAATAATCAATGACTAACCAGATGACCATTTATGACATTGGTGACGTTTGGACGCTGCACAAAGGGTATGGTGGGGAAGTCGTCAGACTCAAACACATAGTATATCATCTGTCCAAATTGTCTGTATGAGAGGTTTACGCCTCGTCCAAACACTGTTTTCCCAATGTACTCCCTCTCCGAGTCATTTAGAAAATCAAGAGCTACATGGAAAAAAATAACTCATTTTCAAACAAATTTGTTTAAACAGATGAACTCGGTATTTAAGTTTAAAAGGAATGGTTAATTTCAATGCATGTGATCAAGTTGGGATGATAATCAACATAATTGCATAAAATGTTTTCAAAATAACTTTGACTATAAGTATGACATTCATTTAGTGGACAGGGGTAGGAGCATCAAAGTATGCTGATAAACGTAGTTTATAAAACAGGATGGAAGTTGGTGCACTTACCTAGTGATGGTTTGGGGAGGGGCCTGTGACCTCCTCGAGAATCACTGAGTCTCAGATCTATCTCAATGGACAGACTCCCAGTATCCAGGTTTATGATGATTAGATCTCGATAATGAAGATCGTAGTCACTAATTAACTTTTCCCAGCCAGGTCCATGAATTTTTGACCGGTTAGGTTCATCGGTGATGCAGATCTCATATGACATATCCTCGTTGGTTCTTCTTGAAATGCTTCCTCTTTTCACTGATAGATTGAAGAAGTGACTTGCTGCCTGCAATAGCATGGCACATACTGCGCAAGAAAAAATAAAGCTTATGAGGCATGTATAACCAAGACAGATAGCGCTTATCATATATGTACCAATTGTTTTCAACAGGTTGCTATTTGATAAAACAAGGTACATCAAAAATTGAAAACATATCATTAAATGCTTAAATATAGGCATTCCATTCCAACAATATGGTAGAAACTTTTATTTCCTCCATCAGAAAGATACACTAGTTGGTAGTAACTGATGGGCAGCATGGGGTGGCAAACATTTCTCCTTACCAGGCATGTCTTGAAGCATCGAGGAAGACGCACCGTTATCGCGCTGTGAAGAACGCCTGACTCCAATCCAGGGCAACCGAAATTGGTACACATATCACATCTAATGGTTTCCCCTGGAATACGTTGCAAAACAACGGTTATATGAAATTCTCAACACAAGGAAAATTTTGTTATCTTGAAAAACTATTCGGCTAAACCGACATTTTTACATAAATAGTTGTTCACAAGCAATTTCCTAAAAAGACATGTGCACAGCTTTTTGATTAGAAGGTGAACAGATATGGGATATGTAATAACAGAGGAAATATGAATTTAATTAAATCAGTATTTTATTTTCCAAAAATGGTTGCTTAATTAATCACAATTCAGTATTGACTATTTTTAGAGCAGTTCACAAACTTGGTTGTCAATGTCAATCAGTGAAAGGATTTATGCTGCTTGGTTTTAAAAGCAGCTTTAGCAAATGTATATTTCAAGACAAGACAGGCAAAAAGGAGAAACAATAGTCTATCATCAGGCGGCTCAAAGGAGTGTTTGTAACATTAAAATCACATGTAAATTCGTCAGAGCTGCACCCAGCAGCAACGTCATCCGCAACCATACGCCACCGTCGCCGACGCCAACCACCGGAACATGTGTGGCTAGGTGGTATTTGAAATGGGTGATCCATTAACGTTAACCATGCCTCCAGCGTACATGACCCCACACGCTATCCTCAAGCACAGACGCCGACTCCCAGTCAACAGCACCCCAAACGTCGACCTCCAGCACCCTGTGGCCGGTTAAGCAATAGAGCTCAACGTCTCGGACTTCCGGCCACCGCCGTTGTTTGCAAGACCTAACGGGCTTCAATTTAAACTACCAACCTCCCTCGGCGAAGTTCATCGCTCACCTGGGACTTGGACGCCACAGGTCGCTGTAGCTCGTAGCGTTCTCAAGCACAAACGCCGACTCCCAATCAACCCCACCCCTAAGAGGCACGGGTCGTGTTCAGGTTCGGCCTCGTACCGCGCGGATTTGGTTTAGATCACAACGAATTTCCAGGCAATTCCTAGCATAATAGCGCAGATGCGTCGCTTTCAAACACGGAGAGACGAAACCAATAGAGAGGAAAACGGATCGTAGCGAAAAATTCACATAGAAATTAAGAGAAAATGGACTAACCCTAGATGTAGAGGGAGAATCGAGAGAGAATAGACGATGAACTCTACAGCGGGTGAGTGGGAGGGGGTGGTCTGGGTTCGCACAATACAGAACAGACAGTTATAATACGCGCCTGCTCACTGACATGGGGCTACTGTACAGCGGCAAAGACAAGATTATTGGCTTATTAGGAGCATAGAGGCACGCACTAGCGGCCCCAACACGCACGGACTTACATGCAAAAAAGGCACGACTTTCTTTCTGTTTTTCAAATTTTCTCAGCGAGCCGTTCACTGAGACAGGTTGTGCACGTCCATGATGCACGACCATGCTTCTGCTTTTCAGTATTTTTTCCCTATCACGGTATCTCGAAGGGACAGGGACGTGAAGCCACGGAAAGGCCTCTGTATTCTGAATGTTCTCAGTGACTTGTTCATTGACAGACTCGCGGTCTTTAAGCAGTTGGCACATGGTTGTACATGCGGACGACGCACAGATGCCTTTTGTGTTCTCCTAGTTGTTTTCGCATGACACGGCCACTCCTAGTTGTGTTCTCCTAGTTGTTTTCGCATGACACGGCCACTCCGAGGGACAGGGGGTGAAGCCACGGTGCGCACGGTTCTGCAAGGAGAAAATGCAGTGAAGTGCCTCTGTTTTCGTAACATTTTAAGTTGCTTGTTCACTAAGAGAGGCACGGGTGTATGTTTAAATGACGCAAGACCGTGCTACTGTTTTCCGAATTGTTCATTTCTGACATGGTCTCTCAAAGGGACACGGTGTCTGCAATTAGAAGGGGCATGTAATCTCTCTCTTTGACGAATTATTCTGATGCATGAGTTTTGTTCAATATGATAATGAGAATGGAAACCCAGCATCTAAAAAGTGATTGGAGGTTCGTTGCTGACCTTAAGTCATTATCACAGCATTCCAAATGTTTTCAGTGACGTGTTCACACGGACGTATGATTTTCACAACCTCTTGATGCACGTTCGTTTCCTGTGGGGTGCATAGACGTCCTTCGGAGAGACGCGGTTGCAGTAGTTGCAGGTTTGCAGTGGACGCATGTTGCTTTTAAAAGACAGAATTTCATGCCAAGCAACTGAGATAAACAAGAGAATACTAGTTGGATTTATGAGCATCTGTGTGAGCTGATTTTTTTTATCATTGGGTCCAGAAACATATGATCGATTTTGAAAACATAAAGCATGTACATAATTGATATCATAAACGTTCATATCCCTAATTTTAAAAATATGATCTTACTGCCTGTACGGTGCAAAACGAGTGAGAATTCATTGACCATGTTTACACAATGCACTCATTCAATATAGCAAGTACATCTCTCCAGACCTGTTTTCAGCATCCACAGTTGAATGGATTTGGCAAATCCAGATATTCAACACCTGTGTTTTTTAAAATCCATGTGCATATGCTTGCAAGTTGTTGTTAATTTAAGCTCGGCACAATTAGAAGCCCTTTTGTCCATCTGCAGTACCTCTTCTTGCTGTTTGTAAAATTCACAAGTGAAATCTCTGCGCAGGCCAAACTTAAGCCTGATGGTCAGTTGGATCCTAGCATTGAGAATAAAGAATTTCACAAATTCAGTGTTTGCATCTGTGACTTCATAGTCTTCAAGTGTTAATGTCCTCAAAAAAATGTCGTGATTATTGAGAAACACCAGCTGCTTTTGTCGCCATTCATTTGTTATACCTCTTTGATCCCATCCTCCCCCCTAAACACACATGAAGAGCAAACTGAGTAGTTAGTGCCAGTATATTATGTATATTATGCGTGGGCTTTCAACGTGTGTGAAATCATCACCTCGATAAACAAGTTTTGCAAGCATTGAAAGCATCGCAGCAAGTCAACAATCTCATCCAGATTAAAGCATGTCTGTGAGATAAACAAGGTCTTGACGGAATCCAGCACCGCGTGTAGGCTACTTATGCAGAGACCCTTCATTGAGCACATAACGTGATATTATTAGCTCGTGGATGTGAATCTCAAGTGCTCTTGAATAACGCAGGTCAAAGTAACATGCACAGGCAGTACCTGAATAACTGTAGACCCAATGACGATATTTGTTTTGTTGGGAAATTCAGAATTTTTTCCCAGTGTGTCCAACACAGGCGCGGAAAAAACTGTTATTTGTAGTTGTGCATCTACAGAATCATGTAGCAGTCTCCGGAGGCAAGGTGCATCCTCAATGATCAGTTTTCCACCGTCGGAACGAATGCCAATGCTTACAAGCCTAGCTGAGTTTATTCGTAGACAGCAGAATTTCTTGTTGCAAACAGGCAGCAGGCACTGTAGGGCAGGGCAACCATGGTGGATGAACTTCCGCAAGGAGACATCCGATATATAAACCTCCACCAGCGAAAGTCTCCTGAGCAGTGGGAGGCAAAGCATTGCTACAAGATTGTCTTCTAGTTTGCACATGGTGAAGGTGATGGTGTGCAGAGACGAGCGAAATCTCGAGATGGATACCGGTGGCAACGGCATAGAAGAAGGGATTCTGCGTGCTTGCCTGGGCCCTGGGTAGAAGAACTTTGGGAATATATGATAGAACTCTAAAACCTGGAGTTGGTCCAGATTCTGAGACAGGAACAACTCATCGACGCCACAAGGTTCGCACTGGAGGTAGCTTGTCGGGATGCAGAGGCGGCGAATCGGGCCATCGTTATCGGAGAGGATAGATACAGGAAGACCGAAGCCATCAGCGACAGATTCTCCACGGCAGTTGCAACTAAGATGTCGGCATTAAGTTCCGACGTATGTTTCCTGGACGATTTGCTTGCTCTGGAGAACGCGGATGATTTGGCAACAGATTTTTCTAGAGATCTGGTAGAACGAGTATCAAGGATCACACGAAAGTCGAGATCGAGTGGTGCGGTGCACCATATGCGGCGCCACTGAGATGCGAGCACTTGTGTGCGCATGCCTTCCTTTATGGGCAGACGAGAGATGATCTCGCCGAGGATGGCGTCGGGAAGATCACTGATGCGGTCCGGACCAGACTCAACATGGTTCTCGGATCCAATGGGCGGGCCACATCCGCTCCTCTTAACGAGCTTAGAGGGCACGGGTACAGCCGCGAACCTCGTCTTCTTGTTGCTAGAGGCACGCTTCTTCATCTCCATTGCCAAGCTCGTGCCGCCTCCGTTGCAGGTCTCTGTGCGGTGGATCTGGGAAAAGGTTCAGGGTTTTACGATCCACAAAGACGACAATATATATACGTACCTAATCTAGAAGATTTCGACAGACGTGGTGGAATAGTCACGGCGTCGACAGACGTGCGTCTTCACGAGGCACGGGTATCAACTGTCCAGATACACAGAAGTTCGGTGGGAGAGGCATGTGTCCGAATACTCAGTTAGAGACGCATGGTTGTGCGGTGTGTAGAGACACAGGGGTGTGGCGCCACGATACGGGGTCATGTGAGGCACGTGCGTGCAGGCGGTGGAGGCATCTAATTGCAGTCTGTACAAGCACGGACCTCGTTGAAGCCTCCACAGAGCCAGCTATCAACTCCCTGGATGCACAAAAGTGTGGTGGCAGAGGCATGGCTGCGAACACGCAGTTGAAAAGACACGTTTGTGAAGTCTCTGGATCCACGGTAGTGTGTCTCCAGGGGAACGTAAAAGCCACGGCTCGTGGCACGTGAGGCACAAGGGTGCAGGCTCCGGAGGCACCGAAGTTTAGCCTCTACAGACACGTACGATTGTCAACCCTCTGAATGCACAAAATTACGGTGCCAGAGGCATGGATCAGAATACTCAGCTATGGAGGCACGGGTGTGTATTCTCTGCAATCACAAGGGTCACGGCAAGTGTCATGTGAGGCACGTGTATTGAAACACCAGAGGCGCGGAAATGAAGCCTCTTAGGCACGAGTGTCAGCCCAATGGATGCACAAAAGTGTGGTGGCCGAGGCATGGGTGAGAATGCTCTGCTGGAGAGGCACCGTTGTGAGCTCTCTGGACCCGCGGGCGTCTGGCTCCACGGGCACCTAACAGTCATGCCTTATGTCAGCTATGGAGGCACATAGATGCATGCGTTGGAGGCACTATTGGGGAGTCACTACACGCACTGGCGTGGCGTTTCTCCAGGCCTGACTCAGCATAAACCCTCTCTGGGTGCAGAAAAGTGTGCGCAGAAGGCGCCAAAGTAAGGGCTCTACATGCACGTGTACCAACCTTCTTGATACTCAGTTAGAAAAGCACGGTTGTGAAGTTTCTAGACAAAGTCTGACCTTAAGACGAAGAACAGTCGTCATGTCACGAGACACACGGTTTTATTGGCCTACCAATCACGGACGTGCTTCGGTATTGGAAAGGTTCCCACTGACGATTTTATTATTAGTGGGAACATGGTACTATACTAACAAAGAGTCAGTGTCATGATGGTAAAATACTCAGAATCTTTCCGCTGAAACATTCAACGTGCCTGAAGGCACGGACATTTGCATAGTTACAACACTTTCGTTTGCACAGTTACAACAGTTTCTAATCAAGGATTGTTATGCCAAGCTTACAGATGGTACAAAAAATATTACAAGGGTTGTCTGTTCATGTTCAGACGAAACGCACGTTCAAAAGGGCGCAACAACATGTAACACTGCAAGCTTGGACAACTTACTCCAGCTCTGTGTTCAGCAGTCACATCTGAATGGGTCCATCAAATCCAGGTATTCAACACGCGTGAGTTTTAAATAAAAGAACCGATGCTTGCACGCTCCTGATAATATAAGGCGAGCACGTTCAGAAGCCTTTTTGTGCCACAGAAGATCGTTTTGATGCTTTTCGTAAAATTCTTCCGTGAAGTCTTGGTGGAAGCGATAGTTAAGCCTCATGGTCTCAAGCTTGCTTGCACTCAGAACAAAGAATCTCACAAATTCAATGTTTACCAAGCAGGGTTCATAGTCATCCAGCGTTACTGTCTTCAGAAGAAAGTCATCTCGTTTGACAAATGGTCGGTGCTTACGACGCCATGTATTTGTTTCTCCGCAACAGAGTCCTCCCTAGATGTACATGAAGAATGGAAATACTTAAGCTGTAAAAACAGAGATTCTGTCGAAAGAGCATCCAGTGTAAAGTATTTATTGGATTTTTTGTAGATACGGGTGTATGTAATACTAAAACATGTCTAGCCACGGGTGTATCAATTTACAGGCGAATGTAAGACAAGCTTTTTAAGACATACAGTAGAAGTAGTACAGTATGCATGTTATGAGCTTTCAATGTGTGTGAGAATCATCACCTCGATAAACAAGTTCTCAAGGCTTCAAAAGCATTGCATCAGGGAAACGGCCACGTCCACTTCAAAACACATCTTGATGAGCAAAGTCTTGACCGTTTGAAGCACTGTTGATAGGCTGATTGCCGGCAAACCCTGTATGGTGCACGCACAACGATTTTAAAAATTGAACAAAAGGTTCTATTACATGAAATTACTCAGACAAATGCAGCTGAAAACTAGGTACCTAGATAACTGTAGGGTTACGCGTGACCTTGGATTTAGAGAAAAAATCATGGAATTTGCCCACAGTCTCCAGTTTAGGTGCAGACATGACAGTTATCTGCAAGTTGCTGCTGAGAATATCGTTAAGCAACCGCTGAAGTGACGGGGCATCCTCTATAACAAGTTCGCCATGTGCACAGCGAATTCCAATGCTTACAAGGTTATGTGACTTTATTCTTATGCAGCGGCTTTCCATATTCCTAGTAAGCAGTAGGCACCGGAGTGCGGGGCAACTAGAGTGGATGATGCTTTCAAGCGAGATGTCTGATATACCAACGTCCACAAGTGAAAGTCTTTTGAGCAGTGGTAGTTTAAGAGCCTGAACGTAACTGTCTGGTATTTGGCAAAGAGCAAAGGTGGCGGTGTGTAGGGAGGATGCGAACCGAGAGAAGGACGCCGGTGCAAAAGGCGCAGATGATGGGTGTGTGAGTGGTCGTACGACACACTCTCTCATGAAATCTGGGAACATGTAATAGAACTCGAGCACCTGGAGATTGTTTAGTTTGGATGATTTCAGCCAGGCGTTGACGGCAGAGGGTCTGGACTGGAGATAGCACGCCGGTATGCAGAGACGGTGAACTGCGCCCCCATGGGTAGAGAGGATGGCTTCCGGAAGGGTTATATTGTCAGTGCCAGATTTGCGAGGGCACCGAGTTCCGAAGTGCCTTTCGCGGGTGAGCTCCCAGGTAGGAGGCGCCACGGATATTTTCTCGATATGAACTGTTTCCAGAGGTTTAAAAAGATGAGCGGCAGGGATCTCACGTTACTCGAGATTCAGAGGAGCGGTGGGCCATCAAGGACGCCATCGACGAGCGAGGATGCGAGTACGGATGCTATCCCTGATGGGGAGATGAGAGATGATCTCACCTAGGATGACGCCTGGTAGATCGCTGATGCGGTCCGGACGAGTTTTTTCCCGGTGCTCCTCAGATCCAGTGGGCGGACCCTCACCGGTCCCCGCCGGTACCGGCAAACACCTAGAGGAATGCTTCGTCGGTGGCACGAGCCTTGCCCTCTTGGTACTAGAAGCATCAGGCTCCATCTAGGAGCGACTGGTGCGGTGGATCTGGAAAGACGGTTTGTAGGACGGAGGTGTTGCAAAACACCATTTATAAAAAAGTACTATTTTAAGTGATTTTTTTGCGAGAATAGTGGCATCGGACAGTGGCAACAAGTCGGACTCCATGCCTCCACTTGATTTACGCACATGCCTCTTCGAGCAGCGTGTTACTGCAAACACACTAAGCATGGACGCACGATAGCAGCTCTTCTTTTTGACATGGAACGCACGACCGCAAGTCTTCTTCCTAATATGGGACCGTGCCTCCGCTTGCTCGACCAACGTGCCTATCTGAGTACACGACTCAGCTGAAATAATGACAACTGGGAGGCACGACCGTCCCCTCTTATACTATATGACCGTGCCTTCACTAACTTCACGGTTGTGCCTCTCTTACTGCACAAAGTCAGCTAAGTTAATCAAAGCACAGAGGCATGACCATGAGTCTTCTTAACACAGGACTGGATCTGCACTAGGTTCAAGTGCCTCTCTGAGCAAACATGTCGAACCGAGAGACACACCCACAACAACAACAACAACAACCAGAACAACAACAACATCGACGACAACCACGTTTAGGATCGCATCTGCTTTCAGTACCATAGTCTGAATAAGAATTTGAACTGATAAGTTCTATTAGGTATGTATTATGAGGATTTCAACTGCACTCATAGTTTGAAATAACACACGTACGATACTTAACTTAATACCATAGTAGTTAAAATTTATGTGGTCTAATGCCATCCCTCCATCACCGAACACATCTCGCGTCATTCCGTTTTTTTGTAAAGACCGGTGATCACAAGTGAGAGCGAGTCCTCCCCGCGCACAGTGTGCCACTGGATACTGATGAGTACAATGCAATCAACTGTCAGCCTGGCTGCATCTGCAAAAGCAGAAATCCCGGTGATCGCCATCCTTCCATCTTTGTGTATACAGTAGGTGCCAGGCAAATCAAGGCTGCTGAAAATTTGTACAAGCCTGATGCTGCCCTTGAGAGGCAAATATCCAAGCTTCATCCTAAGATCATTGGTAACAATAGCTGGGATTTTCTGTACAATAACAAATTATTCTGGCATTAGATTACGAAGACACGCACGTTGACTGTGTTTTAGAGATAGAAACAACGACGTACCAAACGGTCTGTGTGAACGTTGGTGAAACATAGACGGTGCACAAAGGTAATGGCAGGCATGTGTTTAGCATTTAGGACTAGTTTAATCATGCAAGCCATGTCGATATAGGAAAGTTTTACGCCTCCGGTGTAGACTGTCTCGTCTATGTAGCTCCTTTCCGATAAACTGAGGCCTTCAAGGGCTAAATAAATACAACCATGTATTAGCCACTATGTGTGAAGCAATGAATAGAGCAGTTAAAGCTAAAATAAACGAATATTGGCTTTTAAAAGGGAAATTACAGTTTTAAACTACATTGTGAGTATAAAGAAAGATTTAATACATTATATCACAGAGATTAAGCACATAAATGTCAACGGCATGCCACAGTAAAATTATAATAGATAAATGTTAAACCAGAACAAATATTGATAAGCGATCAGAACATACCAACGAAAGGTTTGGGAAACGCTTTGTGACCTCCTCGAGATTCACTCAACATCAAGTCAATGGGAAAGAAGAAATCTTCTGCTTGCAAATCCAATTGTATAATATCACCATGAAACAGATCATAGTCACGTATCAACTTTTCCCATCCAAGTCCATGAAACTAAGACCTGTGGTTGCCATCTGTAAACTTAATCTTGTAAGACAATTCCTCAGTAGTGCCGAACACAAGGTCAAAATCTTCGTCTTCAAAACCATCCTCGAAAGCTTCATCTTTCCATAAAGAGATCAAAGAAAGGACCTGGTTCCGGTAGTAGCATGGGACATACTGCATAAAAGTAAAATTAAGACAAAGGTATATAAATGTTTTACTGATTTTCAGAAAAAATGCATGAAAGTGTTTTTTTTCCTTGAAATTTCTTGGCTTCCAGGCACGGGCACAGGCACCATCTATGACATTTAATTAAACCTACACAAAACAATTGAACATATAATTACATCAAGGCCTATAAAATAAAAACAAGCATGCGTAGTATAGTTTGCTCCGAAGGAATACGTGTGGTTGCTGACTGCGGAATAAAGATAACTGCAACAAATACAGTGATGAAGGTTTTTTACTGGCCACGCGTGATTTGGTAGCAAAACTTACCAGGCATGACTCATAACAACGAGGCAAAGACACAATCAAGAAAGATTGGGCAACATCAGATTCAACACCAGGACAGTTGAGGTTCCTGCAAACATCACACGCCATCTTTGCCTGCGAGATGTAACAATATATAAGACTCGGGTTCATTAATTATTAAAGAAAAATTTATTTCAACACTCCGCTAATGGTACAAAAGAATTAAAGGACTGTAAATCACTGATACACGCTTGTTTCAACGAGTAAGATAGAGCGGAGCGAATGCTGATATGGTGATTTCCCTTGATGTTAGTGTCTCTGTAAAAAATGAAAAAACATGCACAGACCTCTTCAAATCTACAAGCTCTTGCAGCGAACTAGCTGGAAAAAAATCAACTGCTATCCTCCAAGATTATTCCCCTATAGAACCTCTTAAAAGTGGTAAGATATTAACACAAAAACTAAAATTAAAAGGGTAACATACAACAAGAATCCATCTAAAAAAACACAGTGCGCACCGCGTAAGTATTAAGCAGAGGGGAAAAATTACTGTATTTCAGAGCAAGTGGGCGAATCGTAGATCCATCTATGTGGACTGTAGAGTGAGGAAGACGAAGCAAGAAAGACGGAAGGAACCAGAGAAGAAGGGGAGCGGAAGAGCAAGTGACTCGGGAGAGAAGACGCACAAAACGATGTATTTATGGAGTAATTATGGAGAGGGAAGTAATTTTGTGTACTCGCTCGCCAAAGCTGAAACTACTGACAATAGTAAATGGCTCCTTGCCATCCCCGCACAAAAAAAGGAGGCGTGGGAGGGGGGTGGGGGTTGGTGGGTTTGGCGAGTAGGTGGAGTATTTGGTCGAGCCGGACCATGTCGAAGTCCCTCGTTTTCATTTCCCCTCTCGCTCTCTCACTATATCTCTTCTCTCTCTCTCTCTCCCTCTCTCTCTGTCCTCTCGAATTCGACACCGCCTACGGCATCGCATCTGCTCACATCCTCCGGGCCATGTCAACACAAAAGTTTGGACAAGAGGGGAGGAAGGAAGGCTTGAACTTCCTTGAGCTGGATTTTGATTTCTATGTAGGTGATTTCCTGCTACATGCGTAGCGTTGAACTGGGGTTTGTTTTCCAAACAAAAGATCTGAGCTCTAAACATTCATGTGTCCTTGTAGGAGAACTCTGATACCATCGAAGACCATGATTTCTGTGGCAAAGAGCTCGACCGTCCTCTCTACTGCGTTCTCCACGATACCAAGCCTCTCAAGTGTGTGGCCTTTGAAGGAAGTGACACGGGGAGGAGGTTCTACGGCTGTGCTGTGAAAGTTAGTCACTTTCGAAAATCCGAGCCTACTTTCTTGTTGAATCAAACTGTTTGGATATAGGGCTTGTAGTCTTCCAAAGAAGACCGATTTCTTCTTGTGTTATCCGGTAGATTGTAGGAAACATTGTGTAGTCCTTCTACTTTACATAAAAGGGTAAAGGTGACTACTTATTTTACATCATTGAACACAAAAGAAGTGATCTAGACACTCTCATGTTTGTTTACAAATGGGACTTCTGTTTAATGGTCAGTATATTCTTCAAAAAGACTCTCCAAATAAGTTGACTGCAGAGGTTGCTCCAGATTAATTCAAGCTGGCTTAAAAGAAACTAAGTACAATTATGAAATAACTCCACAGACAGGGTGGGCGAAGTACCATAATTAGTGTTGTGGGTACCTAACCATTGACGTGCCACATTGCACAAACACGGTTCATAGTTAGTTGAATAAGGTTATAAAACAAGTATATGTGCACCAGAGTTTTAATAGTCTCCGTTTATTTTGTTCCTTTTTGTTCGCTGAGAGGCGTGAACTGTGGAGTCGTCGAATGGGTTGACCGCCCATGGCCTATCATTATGCAGAGGTGCCTACTCAAGCTCTAGGGGATGTTACATGTGAGCAATGATGATAGGCAAGCAAAGGATGAAGAGATAAGAAGGCTTAAAATGGATATTGAACAAGTGAACCTTAAGCTCGAGAATCTTGTTGCAGCTGTGGAAAGAACTAATGTAACAACCATGAAGATTGACAGGCAGAAGAAGCAGATGTGTATCATTGATAAAGATGTCAAGCGCATTCAGAGGTCTCTCACAAGTGCCATTCATAATCTTAAGGACGACAAGGGTGAGATTAAGCTGGACAGGGATTTTCTGAAGGAGGATGTGCATAAGCTGAAGGAGAATAGAAAGAAGATGCAAAGCGTCATCTGTGATCTTTTGGGGCAAGGGTTTGCGAACACTGATCACCTCCTGATGATCAAGGCAATCCTCGAAGAATGATCATTAGCAGTTGTCTTCTTTTAAAACATTGCAAGGGATACTCGTCTAGTATAAGTTTATTCTTGGACATGGTTACTTGACTAAAGGCATGTATCTCATTTTTTGCAATCTTTCAGAGGGTGTGTGACGGTCTACGCACAGCAAATATTGATCTCCTGAATATTTTTATATTTCAAAGAAACGTGCTGCTAGCGAGGCACATCCGAAAATCTTTCGTCTTGGATCGTTCCACGAGACATGGGTTACTGTAATCAAGCAAGGCACAGATGTCGCTTTGGCAGGCATGGGGAACCATGCCTCTGGTAACGTGGCACTGACCTGTCCAAGGCACGGTCCTATGTCAGACAGGAGCACCGCACTAGCGCTGACACACATAAAATCTACAATCTACAGAGTCACGCTTACTCCTGAAGCCGACGCACGCCTGTGCCGACTCGATTGTTTGTACTCAGACATAAACTCGTTCACGGACATGCGTTTACATGAAAGGCACATACAGTCTGAGGTCATTGGAAGCACGGTTTGAGATTAAGCAGAGCCACGGCCATGTGCACATACAGTCTGCCACGAAAGGAGGCAGTGCCGTCTGGTCACTGCAGACGCACTGGTTTACATGCACTAGATGCACGTTCCTTGCAGAACAGGCAAGGCAGTGCCTCTTCTCTTCCAAATGTTTTTGTTCCCTGGTCGACGACCACACACGAATGTTTTTGTAGCATCACGATAGTGACATAAAACTATCAAATTTTCAGAACAGCGGGTGCATAGCACAAAAGCATTGTTATAACAAGCTTACAAAACGGTGCAAAAGGCTTCAGCCATGTTTAGAGATAACACAGAATCAGATTGGCGCAACAACATCTAACTGTACTAGCTTGAGGAACTAACTACGACCTGTGTCCAGCAGGCACAAGTGAACGGATCTGACAAATCCAGGCATTCAACACGCCTGTGTTTCAAATCCAAGCACAGATGATTGCAGCATGCTGATAACTTGAGATGGGCGCATTTGGAAACTTTATTCTCCCACAGGAACAACTTCTGTTGTTGTTCGTAAAATTCTTGCGTGAAGTCTGAGGGAAAGCGAAACTTAATCCTCATGGTCTCTAGCTCCGTTGCATTCAGAATAAAGAACCTCACAAACTTAGTGTTCTTCCCGCTTTTTTCATAATCTTCCAGCGTTACTGTCTTTAAATGAATGGTGTGTTCTTTGAGAAACGCACGGTGCTTGCGACGCCAAATATTTCTTGCACCATCAGGAACGTGTCCTCCCTGAAAACACATAAAGGTTGAAAGATACTCAAGATCTATGGAAAGACAAAATGACCGATAAATTCCATGACCCCCGTCCCAACCAGTTCATCGAACATTTCCCTAGATACGGATGTATGTATAATAAAAAAACATGCCTAGACATAGGGTGTATCCATTGTAAACAAAATGTAAGATAAGCTTTTTGAGATGCAAGGAGTGTTGCACTATGCACGGTATGAGCTTTTCATTGGGCGTGAGAATCATCACCTGAACAAACAAGTTCTCCAGATTTGGAAGGCACTTAAGCAAATGAACGACCAGGTCCACTTTATAAGTCATGGCCAAAAACAAGGTTTTGACAGATTGCTGCAATGTAGATAGGCTGGCCGTCGCCAAACCCTTCACATAACATAGAAAATAAAACATAAAATTATTAGAACAAAAGGTTGGATGACATGAAACTACTTTCTCAAGGAAATGCAGCTGGAATTATTGTGAAATGTCAGTACCATAAGACCTATGGAGTCAAGCGAGATACTAAATTTGCCCAATGTCCCCAGTTTGGGTGCAGAGACGATGAATACCTCCATGTTATTGCTCTGGTGATCGTGGATCAACCTTTGAAGTGAGGGGGCATCCTCGATGATGAATTCTCCTTTCTCACAACAGATGCCGATGCTTACAAGGTTACGGGAATTTATTGTGATCCGATGCCTTTTTGCAAACAAGCAGCAGGCACTCGAGTGCAGGGCAACTAGAGTTGATCATGCTTTGCAACGAGAAGTCTGATATATCAACCTCAACAAGCGAAAGTCTCTTGACGAGTGGTAGTTCAAGTACCTCTACATAATGGTCTGGTATCTGGCAACACGCAAAGCTGACAGTGCGCAGAGAACAGGAAAACCGAAAGACGGACTTCGGTAGTGAGGGCGTAGATGAAAGCATGTGTGTGATAGCTTGACAACTTTTTTCACAAATCGTGGAAATAGGTAGTAAAACTCAAGCACCTGGAGATTTTTCAATCTGGGGGACTCAAGCCAGGCGTGGACAGTAGAGGGTCTGCATTGGAGGTAGCACGCCGGTATACAAAGACGGAGAACTGCGCCCACATGGCTGGAGAGGATGGACTCTGTAAGGCACGAACCATCACCAGAAACTATTTTTCCCTGATGCCAAGTTCCGATGTATCGTATGCGAGCAAGCTCCTCGCTGTAGGCAGAGACCCTACTGATGATCTCGACATGAACTGTTTCTAAGGTGTTAAAAAGACGAGCGACAGGGATCTCACGGCAGTCAAGATTCAGAGGAGCGGTCGGCCAAACAGGGCGCCAGCGACGTGCGAGCATCTGAGTGCGGATGCCCTCCCTACTGGAGAGACGGGAGATGACCTCACCGAGGATGTCGTCTGGGATGTCGCTGATGCGGTCCGGACCAGACTGCTCTTCCTGATCCTCGGATTCGGTAGGCGCACCCTCGCCGCTTCCAGCCGCTACCGCCAAACCACCAGAGGACGGCGTCGCCGGTGGCGCGAGCTTCGCCCTCTTGGTGCATGGCACACCGGAGTGGATCTCCATCTCTGTCTCCGTTGCTGGGATCGCACTGCCTGCGAGCACCGCTATATGTGGCGTGGATCTGAAAAGACCAAGGAAGAGGGTGTGTCTAGGGTTTCGAGACTCTGTCCGGCTTAAATAGCCGGAGCCTGGCCTCGGGCGACGAGCCAGAGCGGCGTCGCCGGAGGGGACGCCCGTCGGACCCTTGGGTTTCCGAAGCGGCGCCATGTGGCGTTCAAACCCGAATACGAGGAGACACCCGTCGAAACATAACTGGGGACGGGAGGGAAGGGGAGAAGAGTGGAGGGATCCGTTCAAAATGATTCCGTTGACTCTATCACTAGGAGAGGCACGGTATGGCGGCCCAGACAGGCATGCTTGCGTTTTACGCGGGGTCACGTTCGTGCGTTTATAGCGGAAACCCGCGGCAGCCGCCTCATCCTTGATTCAGTGTTACGGGTCATAGACACGGGCATGAAGCGCTCAAAGGCATGGTCGGTGGTATTACATAGAGTGACGCTAGCCTGTGACTCTATCAGACGAAGATGCACGGGCGTTTAGCCCACGGAGATGAACCTTTGTCTTACGCACAGCCACGGACCTTTACTCTGTGAGGCACGGATTGGCCTATAAGAGAGACGCTGTTTTTAAAAGCTTATTTCCTTGTATTTAAGAGCACGGACGTGCAGTCCATACAGACACGGTTCCATACTAATTGTGTCACGCTTCTTTCTTGATAAAGGTGTCGACGTTCGTGGCTGTCACGACCGGTTTTTCAACAAAATAATTATTGAGAGACCAATCCCTTTTACGGACCAGCGAGGAAGAATTCCTTCTCACTGGTAGACAATATCTTGGTCACAGAAGAAAAAAATACCAGGAGTACTAAATATAATACAAGGTTGAGCAGAGACTGCCCAACAATTTATTACATGCACGCCGCTAAAACAAGACGGCGGATAGGGTGGCAAACTACTAACTCACGATAATAACGGTGGTGGAAATATCATCGCGAAGCGAGTGATATGATTCCAGAAGACTACAGCTCATCGAGCGTCGGAGTGAGGCTCGAGAAGACTTATTGCGGGTGGCGGAAGCGTATACAATACAAGTGACCAAAATCCGGGATCGCGCAGGACTGACTGGGACTCCTCTAGGCATCGGACGCGCTATCAAACTCTTTCCAAGAGATCGCCTTCGTCAACATTTGGCCAAATCAACAAGCCAGGTGAGTACTATGAAAGTACTCGCAAGACAGTTCGGACATAAGGTATAACAAATGTAAACATGAAGCACATGAACAAATTAACCAGTGCGATCAGACATAGAGTTAATAAATACTGGGTGCCAAGCGAGGGTCTGAATGACGCCTCGAGCGGAAACTGCAGAATAGTAATACTGGTGCCAAACGAGTGTCTGAAAGACTCCTCGAGCGGAAAATGCGGAATAATAATACAGGTGCCAAACGAGTGTCTGAAAGACTCCTCGAGCGAAAAATGCAGAATAACAATGCAGGTGCCAAACGAGTGTCTGAAAGACTCCTCGAGCGGAAAATGCGGAATAATAATACAGGTGCCAAACGAGTGTCTGAAAGACTCCTCGAGCGGAAAATGCGGAATAATAATGCCACAGTCGGGCGTCGAGGCGACACCACATAAAGGGCTTAGAACAGAAAATAAAGACAGTGCATGCCACGTGGCGAGAGCGGCATCGCGTTCGGGGGAGTGGAAGGCCACGCGGCGAGCTCCGGTGGTTTGGGCGGCGCTGGGTGGCGTCGTCGGCGCCGTGTCTCCCGCTGGCGTCCGCAAAGCCGCCGCCGGCGTCGGTCACGGGGCGGCGCACCTTCTGCTGCTCGTCGCCGATGCCCGCAAGGCGCCAGGCATTCGTGCGGTGCAGGAACAAGAGGGCGGGGATGAGGAGCAAGGCGACACGGTGGTACTGGCGAGATCGATGTCCTTCTCTGAAGAAAACGACAGCACGCCACTGCAGTGTTCTCTGAACTTTCTGAACTTGACATAGACAGTGCACTGCAGGTGTTCGACAGAAAGATTTTGCAATGAGATGAATTTTTCTGGAGCTGTAACTTGGTGAGATGACCACTCAATGCACCCAGAGGCTGCCTGATTTTACTTGGAATTTTTGGAGAAGGTTTTGAATGAATTTCACCAAATTTGACAAATCTGGTCCAAACTTGCAGCAGGTGTAGTTTGAAAAATTTGAACTGAAGACCAGTGGATCTTCATGGTTCTTGATTGAGGGTTCAAAGGACTAGGAGGGGAAAAAGGTTTGGGGGCAAAAATCAAGACAGAAAGTGGAGTTCCTTTGTAAATCTCCAAGTGCTAGAAGAGAAGGCAGAAATTTGTTTGAATAAGATTTAAATGGAAATAGATACATGGGGAGGTTCAACTTGCTGGATTTGATGCCAAACATGATCCAAAGATTAGGGAAGGGTTAGGAGAGGGGATTTGCACTAAGGCCATGGCAAGAAGGAATTATTGAAAGTGGCAAAGGATTTTCCAAAAGCCATAGTGCAAATATCAAGGAGATTTTCAAAAGTCATTTCCCAAGTGAAAATATGTTTTGTCTTGAGTCCAAATGAAAAGCAAGAGCCTCCAAGACCAAAGACAGATCTTGGTTGAATCCAAATAAAACTTTTGCCATAAAGAAAAATATTTGAGAGTGAGAGTTCTCTTGAAGAAAGATTTAAATCACTCCCCTCAAGTCAAATAAAAATCTTTTGAAAAATCCAAATAAAAACTTGGGTGTCACAACACCTACCCCCTTAGGAAAAATCTCGTCCTCGAGATTTCTGCTGATCCTCAAATAGATATGGATACTCTGCTCGAAGGAAATCTTCTCTTTCCCATGTAGCTTCATCCTTAGTGTGGTTGCTCCACTGAACCCTGAAAAACTTTGTCGTTTTCTGACGGGTCCTCCGTTCAGACTCTTCTAAAATCTTTACTGGCCTTTCTCTGTAGGTGAGATCTAGTTGCATATCAATGTCCTCATGAGGTACATGCTTTTCTGGGTTGCTCACACATTTTCTCAACTGTGAGACGTGGAATACGTCATGGACGTCTGACAGCTCCTTGGGTAGGTCTAGTTGGTAGGCTACCGTGCCTCTTCGTGCCTTTACACAAAATGGTCCAATAAATCTTGGGGCTAGCTTCCCCTTAATTTTGAACCGTTGTAGACCCCTCATAGGAGATACTCGGAGGTATACGGAATCACCGGGTTCAAAGCTGACCTCACGGTGCTTCTGATCATAGTAGCTCTTTTGGCGGCTCTGTGCTGTCTTGAGTCTCTCCCGGATTTGTTTAACTTTCTCCTCGGCCTCTTTAAGCATGTCTGGGCCGAAGATACGGCTGTCACCTGTTTCTGACCAATTCAGTGGGGTACGACACCTCCGTCCGTACAATGCTTCAAAGGGTGCCATTTGCAAGCTGGCTTGGTAACTATTGTTGTAAGCAAATTCGGCATACGGCAAACTCTCTTCCCAGCTGGATCCATAGGTGAGCACACAGGCTCTTAGCATATCCTCTAGGATCTGGTTCACACGTTCCGTTTGTCCATCAGTCTGAGGGTGGTATGCTGTACTGGAAGCTAGTTGTGTGCCCAGAGCTTGTTGTAGGTGATCCCAAAATTTGGAGACAAATTGGGTGCCTCGGTCTGATATTATAGTCTTTGGGACACCGTGCAAGCAAACTATACGAGAGAGATAAAGCTTTGCCAGTCTTTGTGTGGAGTCGGTAGTCTTCACGGGAATGAAATGAGCAACTTTGGTTAGTCGGTCTATGATGACCCATATGGCGTCATTCCCACGCTGTGATCGGGGTAGTCCGACGATGAAATCCATTCCTATTTCATCCCATTTCCACTCCGGTATCCTGTTTGGCTGGAGTAGCCCTGCTGGCTTTTGATGCACGGCCTTGATGCGCTGACACGAATCGCAACAAGCAATGAATGTGGCTATATCTCTTTTCATACCGTGCCACCAAAACCTTTCCTGAATGTCCTTGTACATTTTGGTTCCTCCAGGATGAATCGAGTATGGAGCGGTGTGGCTTTCCGTCAAGACCTGTTGCTTGAGTTCCTCAATGTTAGTCACGCAAAGTCTGTCTCGGTACCATAATGTTCCTTCACTGTCGGTGACGAACTCGGAAGTCTTACGAAGATTCATTTTCTTCTTTATGCCTTCGATGCTGGGATGTCCCTGTTGAGCCTTCTTAATTTGTTCCACCAGGGTGGGTTGTATCTCCAGGTTTGATACGGTGCCCTCAGAGACTAACATCATGTTGAGCCTAGCGAACTCTCGCTGAAACTCAGGCCTCAAATCTTGCTGACCGTGACTGTCCGGGCTGGGGTTTCGACTAAGGGCATCGGCCACTACATTTGCTTTCCCTGGGTGGTAGTGAATGCCGACGTCATAGTCTTTGACCAGTTCCAACCAGCGTCGTTGGCATAAATTCAGCTCTGGCTGTGTGAAAATATATTTGAGGCTCTTATGGTCCGTATATATTTCACAGCGATTTCCCAACAGAAAGTGCCTCCACTCCTTGAGTGCATGTATGACTGCTGCTAGCTCCAAGTCATGTGTTGGGTAATTTTCCTCATGTTTTCGCAGCTGCCTGGAGGCATATGCGACAACCTTGCCATCCTGCATTAGTACGCATCCGAGTCCTTTTCGGGATGCGTCACAATACACCTCAAAGCTCTTGTGTATGTCTGGCACAGTTAAGACCGGTGCGGTTGTCAACTTCTTCTTGAGTTCTTGGAAGCTCTGCTCGCATGCTTCCGTCCATACAAATTTCTTGTCCTTCTTGAGTAACTGTGTCATAGGTTTCACCACAGTGGAGAATCCTGCAATAAATCTCCTGTAATATCCGGCCATTCCCAGGAAACTCCGCACATCAGTAACATTGGCGGGTGGCTTCCAGTCCAGTATGGCCTTGACTTTTTCTGGGTCTACGGCCACGCCTTCTTGGTTCAGTATATGGCCCAAGAAGCCAACTTGTCTTAGCCAAAATTCGCACTTGCTAAATTTGGCGTACAACTGATGTTTCCTCAATTCTCCCAAAATAATTCTGAGGTGCTCAGCATGCTCTTCTGGTGTCCTTGAGTAAACCAGAATGTCGTCAATGAATACCACCACAAATTTGTCCATGAATTTCATGAACACTTTGTTCATGAGGTGGACGAAATATGCGGGGGCGTTCGTTAGTCCAAAAGGCATCACTGTGAACTCGTATAACCCATATCTGGAAGTGAAAGCTGTCTTGGGGATATCTTCCGTCCGTACCTTCAATTGGTGATATCCCAATCTCAAATCAATTTTTGAGAATACCTTGGCCTGTGCGAGCTGGTCAAACAAATCATTTATCGTGGCATCGGATATTTGTTTTTGATGGTGACCATATTGAGGGCTCGATAGTCTATGCACAGCCTCAGTGTCCCATCTTTCTTTTTGGCGAACAACACAGGTGAACCCCAAGGTGAGGAGCTGGCTCGAATAAATCCTTTGTCCAACAATTCCTTTATCTGCTTCTTCAACTCCACCAATTCTGAGGGTGCCATTCTATACGGCTTCTTATAGATGGGAGCGGTGCCAGGTGCTAGTTCAATGCTGAATTCTATCTCTCGGTCTGGTGGCATGCCTGGTAGTTCTTCTGGGAATACATCGGAAAACTCGCATACCACTGGAACTTTTCTCAGTTCTGCAATGTCCATTTTGTTCAGTTTTGGTTTCTGTGATCGTGGCCTTTCTTGAGCGGAAACTCTTATTGTCTTGGCGTGATGGTGAGTGAGAATCACTGT
This sequence comes from Aegilops tauschii subsp. strangulata, assembly GCF_002575655.3. Classification (NCBI taxonomy): domain Eukaryota; kingdom Viridiplantae; phylum Streptophyta; class Magnoliopsida; order Poales; family Poaceae; genus Aegilops; species Aegilops tauschii. The sequence goes on along the minus strand of NC_053036.3, from coordinate 535,477,695 downwards.
TCGATTGAAACAGTCGATGAATCCTTTGTTGGTGGTTAACCAGTCCATCCCTAAAATGACATCCAGTCCTTTACTTTCCAACATGATGAGATTCGCGTGGAACTGTAGTCCTTCGAACTCAATGACCACTCCTTGGCAGTAACCTTGAGCGATTTGCTTATTTCCGGGGGAGAAAACCGTGTTGCGAAACAAAACTCTTTGAAACGAACGAATGGGAAGCTCCAGAATCAAACAAAACCGTGGCAGGTACTGTGTTGACAGGGAACGTACCGAGCACGATGTCTGGGGCATTCTGCGCTTCTTCCCTGGTCACATGGTTCAGGTGACCCTTCCTGTGGTTGTTGCTGGGGTTGAAGTTGTTGCGCTTGGGGGCTGGATTGTTTCCACCATTGTTCGGCTTGGGTGCCGAGTCTCTTGGCTTCGGGCACTGTTTAGCATAATGCCCTTGTTGACCACAAGCATAGCAGGTGACCCCTGGACGGTATGTGAACTCCTTGTCCCTGGCATGGAACTGTCCGACGGGCCTTGGCTCAGTAGTCGTGGATTTCCTTGCGTCTGTCCTTGGGACCTCAGTCTTGCCTCGGTTGCTGCGGGTAAGAGTCGTCTTGTCCCTCTTCTGCTTACGGATATCTTCTAGACTACGGCGCTCATTCTCCAAGGTGATGGCCTTGTCCACCAGCGTCTTAAAATCCGGAAAGGTGTGCACAATCAGTTGGCACCTCAGTGCTGGTGCCAGGCCGTCCAGGAATTTTTCCATCTTCTTATTTTCTGTCATGCGCTCGTCGTAGGCATAACGAGACAGCTGGGTAAACTGACCATTGTATTCTGTTACTGACATGCCTCTCTGCTTCAGGTCATCAAATTCCCTCTTCTTGATCTTTAGGATGCTCCTGGGGATGTGTGCCCCACGGAAGCCTTCCTTGAACTCTTCCCAGGTGATGTTGTGTTCCCTGGGATGCATGTGCAGGAAGTTTTCCCACCATGCTGCGGCTGCTCCAGTAAGGTAGTGTGGTGCATAAAGCACCTTCTCATGATCTGAGCACTGAGCAATAATCAGTTTCCTTTCAATGTCACGAAGCCAATCATCGGCTTCCAGCGGCCTATCGGTGTGAGCAAAAGTTGAGGGGCGAGTCTTCTGTAACTCGGATAACTTGGAATGTGGTTGATAGGGTTCACGGTGGTTTCCCATATTGATGACATGGTTCATCATCTCTTGGTGCTGCTGCTGGCTTTGCTCGAAGAGACGGCATACTTGAGACAGTGCTGCTTCATTGTCTTGTTGGCTGGACTGACCCTGAGTGAAATTGTTGCTGGTCTGTGTCCCGTAAACCTCTTCTGGCTGATTGGGCATGGAGCGAGTCCACGGGCGAGACATTTTTCCAGTCTGGGGTATTATTTGCAAAACCCATGAGAAAAACTGTGTAGCACAAGAAAAAAACTCGCAATGGCAATAATCAAAAGGCTTCAAGGTTTTCAAAGAAACACAAATGATTTTTTATGGAGAAGAAGTGCTTAACATAAATCTTACATGCGAAAAGCAAACACGTGATACAGCACTCAGGATGCGCGTACACATCCTGACATGTTATTAAAACTAGCGTACTACTCCGGAAGGCAGCAAACACACCAATACAAACTATCATACAGGAATAAACAGCACATCATACAGGCAGGCATAACACGCGGCTACTCGGTACTCTCAGTCGGAGATGGTGAAGATCTCCTTCCCCTTGCCGATGGCAAGGCTTAGCGGTCCAGGAGAATCAACCTCCACCTCCTCTCTAGTTGGCTCCTGGCATGTGATGCTGCGTTGCGGTGATGGTGCGGGGGCGACTGGTGGTAGAGCGTGTGCGGCAGGTGGTGCGGCTCTGACTGGAGTAGGAGCGATGACTCGGTCGAACTCCTCAGTGGTAGGCAGACGGCGAACAGTGGCCAAAATGGCCGGTGCATACGAGGCTGAAGACGAGATGAATGTCAGAGGCGGCGCCGTGTGGAGAAGCTCCTTCCTGCTGGCAGGACCGCCCTGGACTAAGTCATGCGGGCAGCCACAAGATCATCTACGAGGTTGTCGAAAGACTCCTCCAGAGCCTTGAGATACTCCACAACCATCTCGATGGCTTCATCTCGTTCTCCCCGATGGCAGGCAAACGCATAGTGGCTGGTGTAAGGCACATGGCATGGGAGGTAGCGGTAGCGACGAGTCTTCATCGTAGGAAGGATGTCCCGAAGGCGAGCTATCGCCTCGCGGGCAGCCATCTGCATGGCATGCCTCTCCGTAGGCATGGCCCTTCCCACAAAACGGAAGTGGCGAGCAGCAGAACGTCCTCCCTTGAACTGCACCACAGCTTGGTGCATAGACACGTTGTCACTGAGCTTGTGCTGGTAGAGTGTGAACTCCGGGCGAGCTGCTGGCCCGATCGCGAGCTTGGTGATGGAGACGAGGAGCTTGACAAACCCCTCGGGCACGTTGGTGAATACTCGGTTCTCACAGCTGCTGCCAGCCATCTACAAAAGTAGGCAAAAATTCTGAGTAGTCATGTCATAAATTTATGATGACCAATAGAAAATAGCTACAATTGCAAAATGCTGAAAAAGCACAAAAGACGCTAAGAACCGATTAGCGATCGCAGCTAGTGGCTTCCTACAGTCAGCCTGGCTCTGATACCAAGCTTGTCACGACCGGTTTTTCAATAAAATAATTATTGAGAGACCAATCCCTTTTACGGACCAGCGAGGAAGAATTCCTTCTCACTGGTAGACAATATCTTGGTCACAGAAGAAAAAATTACCAGGAGTACTAAATATAATACAAGGTGGAGCAGAGACTGCCCAACAATTTATTACATGCACGCCGCTAAAACAAGACGGCGGATAGGGTGGCAAACTACTAACTCACGATAATAACGGTGGTGGAAATATCATCGCGAAGCGAGTGATATGATTCCAGAAGACTACAGCTCATCGAGCGTCGGAGTGAGGCTCGAGAAGACTTATTGCGGGTGGCGGAAGCGTATACAATACAAGTGACCAAAATCCGGGATCGCGCAGGACTGACTGGGACTCCTCTAGGCATCGGACGCGCTATCAAACTCTTCATCCAAGAGATCGCCTTCGTCAACATCTGGCCAAATCAACAAGCCAGGTGAGTACTATGAAAGTACTCGCAAGACAGTTCGGACATAAGGTATAACAAATGTAAACATGAAGCACATGAACAAATTAACCAGTGCGATCAGACATAGAGATAATAAATACTGGGTGCCAAGCGAGGGTCTGAATGACGCCTCGAGCGGAAACTGCAGAATAGTAATACTGGTGCCAAACGAGTGTCTGAAAGACTCCTCGAGCGGAAAATGCGGAATAATAATACAGGTGCCAAACGAGTGTCTGAAAGACTCCTCGAGCGGAAAATGCGGAATAATAATGCAGGTGCCAAACGAGTGTCTGAAAGACTCCTCGAGCGGAAAATGCGGAATAATAATACAGGTGCCAAACGAGTGTCTGAAAGACTCCTCGAGCGGAAAATGCGGAATAATAATGCCACAGTCGGGCGTCGAGGCGACACACATTAAGGGCTTATAACAGAAAATAAAGACAGTGCATGCCACAGTCGGACGTCTGAGCGACATCACATAAGGGCTTATATTTAAAGTAAGAAAACAGGTACACGCCACAGTCGGACGTCTGCGTGACGTCACATAAAGGGCTTATATCACAGCTCAATAATACAATCGTTGGGGAACATAAATTATCACAAGCATGCGACAAATATAAAGTTAGTCCATCCAGAGGAATAACAATAAAACTGGATTTACCACTTGAGCTTGTTCACCGGGGACAAGTTTTTCACACGGATAGATATGGATATAATGTTTTCATTACTTGATCATGGATACGATGATTTGGAAAGAATTGACTCTGCAGAGTTTGTACTTAACCACAGCCAACGGATTTCAGTAGTCACGGGGACTAGTTCCGTCTACGGTGTTTTGGAAGAAACACGTCTAACCAGTACACACCCAATTCAACCATCCGAAGCCAGGGATCACCCTCGGCAACATTCAAGAAAAACCTTGAGACGGGGAGGCTACAACCTCGCGTAGCATGGGATCAAATTTCTATACGCGCGCTCTAAGGGGGTGCCCCCCTCTCGGTCCCAACCGGAAACACCCATGCCCCCTGACCGGATGATTGGCTTTAATCCTGGGCCAAGGTACCATCATCCCGGCCTCTCTGTTTGGTGTGTACACGGAAAGAGGTTACCAACTTACTAAACCGCATCCTGGCAATGAGACATGTGGTAGCACGGAAAGGGGAAAGAACGGTAACGTGGCTCCAACCACGTTAACGTCGGAGGAAGTCGGATGACGCAAGGCTGGTATGCTACAACAGTACCACCTTGCTGCCCTTCATGTCACCACATGATTAGGCCATCTCTCATCAGAGATCATCGCAACTTTGGAACATGCGGGAAAAGAACGATAACGTGGCTCCAACCACGTTAACGTCGGAGAAAGTCGGATGACGCAAGGTTGGTATGCTACAACAGTACCACCTTGCTGCCCTTCATGTCACAACATGATTAGGCCATCTCTCATCAGAGATCATCGCGACTTTGGAACATGCGGGAAAAGAACGATAACGTGGCTCCAACCACGTTAACGTCGGAGAAAGTCGGATGACGCAAGGTTGGTATGCTACAACAGTACCACCTTGCTGCCCTTCATGTCACCACATGATTAGGCCATCTCTCATCAGAGATCATCGCGACTTTGGAACAACCGGGTCGTTGCCTTACAAGCAACGAGGTATTTACCGACACTCATATGCCACGCACAAACTCTCACGTGAACATGTAAAACACCTGTCATATCAAATGTTCGAAACATGCTTGCCTGGTTCGGAGAGGTCGGAGTCTAGCTCGGCGAAGTTCGCGGCTCCGTCACCTCTTCCGGAACCTACGGCAATCACGAAACGGGTACTAACGTGAAAACCAACACTTGCACAGAAACTTTTCCAAATAATTTTCAAATAAATCCCATAAAAAACTAGACAAAATTTGAAGATTGTCAGAAAAAGAATCACTCAAAAATTCCTTTTTATTAAAAAGTTATAAAGGTTTCTGTCCAGTGACTTATCTGTAATGAAACAGAAAAGTTCCAGGGTTCTAACTGAGAAAACAGAAAACACTTCGGTTGGGAATGCGCAAGCGCAAAGGAGAAAACGTATTTGCCCAAAGGCGCCAACAGAAAACGGTTCGAAGGAGAATAGAATAGAGGCTGACAGGCGGGGTCCACCTGTCAGGTTTAAAAAGCTCGCCGGCGCCCGAAGACTGCGGTGGACGCCGGCGTCGAACCACGGCGAGTTAGGAGAAACGGAGGGTACCAAGAGCTTCAGCGTCTTCTTCCGCGTCGGTGGGTGGTGGACTCGTCCAACGGGGAGCACCACGTCGACGGCGACACTATCTCCGGCGGACGGCGGCTTGGGTGAGGATGGGGAACTCCGGTGGAGGGCTGCAAACTACGAATTGAGGCGCGGGTCAGAACGAGGGATGCAAGGTGAAGCTATTGGCAAGAGAATGGGGGCGGAGGAGCACACACGGGGGCGAATCGGGCTGGATCCCGTGGCGGGTCGCGGCGGCCGGAGTCGAGGAAGGGGACCTCCTCGGGGCTCTACCAGTGGCTAGGCTTGCTCTAGGGGGAGTGCAGGGATGGTGGGTGCTCGAGTTGAAGCTCGGGGCCTCTATTTATAGGCCGATCGACGGGGTGGCTGTGAACGGAGAATCTCTGGCGAGCGATTACGGCGGAGCAGTGGATTGGCAGGAGGTTTGAGTGGCCAGGCAGCATCAGTGGAGGTTACTGGAGTCGTTTCACAGCTAAACGGGGTCGGTCTTGGCGTAATGGCGTCGGTCCACGGTGAGGTGACCGCACGGGCTCAACGGCGGAGAGCGCGCTCCGCGCCCTGCGGTTCACGATGAGAGCGGCATCGCGTTCGGGGGAGTGGAAGGCCACGCGGCGAGCTCCAGTGGTTTGGGCGGCGCTGGGTGGCGTCGTCGGCGCCATGTCTCCCGCTGGCGTCCGCAAAGCCGCCGCCAGCGTCGGTCACGGGGCGGCGCACCTTCTGCTGCTCGTCGCCGACGCCCGCAAGGCGCCAGGCGTTCGTGCGGTGCAGGAACAAGAGGGCGGGGACGAGGAGCAAGGCGACGCGGTGGTACTGGCGAGATCGATGTCCTTCTCTGAAGAAAACGACAGCACGCCACTGCAGTGTTCTCTGAATTTTCTGAACTTGACATAGACAGTGCACTGCAGGTGTTCGACAGAAAGATTTTGCAATGAGATGAATTTTTCTGGAGCTGTAACTTGGTGAGATGACCACTCAATGCACCCAGAGGCTGCCTGATTTTACTTGGAATTTTTGGAGAAGGTTTTGAATGAATTTCACCAAATTTGACAAATCTGGTCCAAACTTGCAGCAGGTGTAGTTTGAAAAATTTGAACTGAAGACCAGTGGATCTTCATGGTTCTTGATTGAGGGTTCAAAGGACTAGGAGGGGAAAAAGGTTTGGGGGCAAAAATCAAGACAGAAAGTGGAGTTCCTTTGTAAATCTCCAAGTGCTAGAAGAGAAGGCAGAAATTTGTTTGAATAAGATTTAAATGGAAATAGATACATGGGGAGGTTCAACTTGCTGGATTTGATGCCAAACATGATCCAAAGATGAGGGAAGGGTTAGGAGAGGGGATTTGCACTAAGGCCATGGCAAGAAGGAATTATTGAAAGTGGTAAAGGATTTTCCAAAAGCCATAGTGTAAATATCAAGGAGATTTTCAAAAGTCATTTCCCAAGTGAAAATATGTTTTGTCTTGAGTCCAAATGAAAAGCAAGAACCTCCAAGACCAAAGACAGATCTTGGTTGAATCCAAATAAAACTTTTGCCATAAAGAAAAATATTTGAGAGTGAGAGTTCTCTTGAAGAAAGATTTAAATCACTCCCCTCAAGTCAAATAAAAATCTTTTGAAAAATCCAAATAAAAACTGGGGTGTCATAGTGGCTGTCTGTGTTTCAGTGTCAAGGGTCACAAGCATGGGCATACAACCCTCAAAGGCATGGCGTGTTATATATGGAGTCACGCACAAAGGTTTTCTGATTGTATTCCGAATGAGTCAGTGGGCTTGGTCAAAAGGAGAGGCATGGACGTCAAGCCCTCGAAGACATAGTTTGTTCTTACTCGGAGTCACGTTTGTGCGTTTATTACGGAAACCTAATAGAATCGGGCGACTGTCCTTGTTATAATTGTTTTCATTGTAAGATTTTAACTCAAATGCATGAAGGCGACTTTATATGTTTAGTAGCGTCACGGTCCTTTACGCATGAAGACGACTTTCTGTGTGTCAGTGTTCTAGGTCACAGGCACGGTTGTCAAGCCCACAAATGCACGAAGGCGACTTTATATGTTTAGTAGCGTCATTGTCCTTTATGCATGAAGACGACTTTCTATGTGTCAGTGTTTCAGGTCACAGGCACGGTTGTCAAGCCCACAAACGCATGACCTGTAATTATCCAGAGTCACCTTCGTGTCTCTTTGTGTTCCAAATGCATCCGTTGACTATATTACCAGGCCAGGCACGGTCAGGATGCCGAGGGAGGCATGCTTGTGTTTTACGCGGAGCCACGTTCGTGCGTTGATTGCGGAAACACAACGTTTCGACGAGCGTCTCCACCTATTCGGGTGTGAACGCCATGTGGCGCCGCCACGGAAACCCAAGGGTCCGACGGACGTCTCCTCCGGTGACGCCGGTCTGGCTCGTCGCCCAAGGCCAAGCTCCAGCTATTTAAGGCGGAGGGACGAAGTTTCAAAACCCTAGCCACACACTCTTCCCCCCTCTGCCCACCGCCAGGCCATCCACTCCTCTTGCTGCTCTCTATCCTGACCCTCTCCGCCATGGCTGGTCAGGAGGAGACTACTGCGGAACCTAGTGTCCAAACACTGCAGGAGATCCAGGTTGGCGAGGGTTCCTCATCTATAAGTTCACTCTGCTTCCGCTTCATTCGTTTTTTCTTTCCTTCGGCTACTTGGTTTAGTTGTGAAACGTGAATAAGCCAGACGGAGTCTCGAAACCCTAGCCACATCCCCTGTAACATCTCAAATTTTCAATTTGGAATGTTATACATAGATCATTCATGCATATCATATTTTATTCCATATTCGTTTCGCGATCCTCGAAATTTTAAGCAACTCAAGGACCCTCGGAGAGAGTTGGGGATTTCACTGTTTTCATATTTGAGTTTTATCAAATATTGAAATGAGGATTATTTGTTTTAATTATTTTTCTCTCCGAAAAATATTTTGTATTAAAATATATGAGAGGAGATAATATGACTTCTTCAAAATAAATGAAATATTGGAGGAAAAATATTAAAATCAAATATTTGATTTTATTCGGGTTTTATTGTTATTTTATTTGCATTAGAAAAATTGCATGTTTGAAAATTGCATTTTAGGGCCAAGAAAATGTTCATCTTGTTCTAAATATTTTATTTAGACGGTGAAAATTTGTTTTGGCATTTTTAGATATTTATTTATTTTTTTTAGGATTTATTTTCGACGGAATCTGTTTAAAAAAACTTCAGCCCCCGATTGGGCCGAAGCCCAGCCGAGCCAGGCTGGCCCAACCCCGCTCCACCGCCTCCCCGTGCCCGAGTCCGACCAGGACACGGCAGCCGCCGCCGTCGCCGCCCGGGACTCCCCCTCTTAAATAGCCCCCCGCCGCCGCCCCAAATCGCCACCACCGCCGCCGCAAGCAGCAGCAGCAGCAGCCGTCGCCGCCCGCCGCCGCCTGCCGCGCCTCGGCTTGCACCGCCGCCGCGCCGCACTTCCCCGCCGCCGCGCCGCACCACCCCGCCGTCGCCGCCACCCCACAGCCCCACCTCGCGCCGCCGGAGCCGCCGCCTCGCCGCCGGAGCTGCCGCCGCCGATCCGATCCGATCCGGAGCCGCTCGGTTTTTTTCGGTTTAGGTAAAAACCGTCGGGTTTTTTAGAAAAAATCCTAGTTTGTTTTTTTAGATCGGTTCGCCGGTTTTCTTGGTTTAGTTTATTTTGCGGACGTTCGTCCGTACATTCGTTTTAACGAACGGTTTTTGCCTGTTAGTCATAGACAACGAACGTTCGTTCATTAGCCTGTTCGTTAGTTTTTCTTTTTCTCGGGTTTTTCGCGATTATTTTCGATCGCGATTTCTGATCCGATTTTTGTTTTAGTTTATCTTTTCGCTCGTTTATCGAAATCAGGAGATTCAAGCGCCTGGATCTTCGTCTCGAAACCCTCTTTCTGTTTAATCAACCTGAACAAGATTTTGGTACTGTAAAATTTGACTTTAGTCCAGATTAGTAATGGGATCTTGTTTCTTTCGAAGTTTGAGTTTCTTTGCTCCGTTTGATTTGATTCTTTTTGCAAACCGGAGTTCTTAAGTTGAAATTTCTGGTCAATTCTTCTTATTTGAGTTTTGCCCGTGCATCTGTGATTGATTGCTTATGTATGCTATTGTTTGTTTGCGATAGAATTCCCGGAGTGCGAAGCATGCTACTACGAGTCCCTAGGTTTTGCGGATCGTCAGCAAGGCAAGTAACACATTGATCATACTCTTTTCATACCCAGTTTTTATGCATTAGCTCCAATCCTTAAACACTGCATGAATAGGATGTGATTAACTTGTGGGTATTGAGAAGTAGTTGATGAGGTAGAACCTATTGCCCTGTTATTATAAAACCCTTGGGAGTTACTTCTACGAAATGCTTATATTGCTATGCTATGCTCGTAGACGTGGTTTGGGTGACTGAATCCATGACAGATGTGAGTTTGTTAATTAATGGTTAAACTTAAGGTGGCAACTTTAATACACATCTGGGTGGATTGCTTGTCGGGCACCTGGAGAATCCAGTGTTGTCCTAGGATATCCCGGAGTACCCGTGTGATCATCCTAAGGTCCGCCACCCAGGCTCAAAGGGAACTGAGATATTTCATGCTAGAAACTTCCGTGTGCAGCCACAAGATATTATGGGCTCTAGCATAGTTGAGTAAGTTGCATGACCTCTTCCAGTGGTAGGCTAGCAGATGTAGAGGGATGTAGGTTGGTACTGTCTACCCGGGGTTAGAGTTAATCCTTCTGAAAGACTGTGTCTCGGTCATCCGTTTCTCAAACACCATGTAGCGTGGGAAATCCAACGGAGGAGATCGAGTCTTGTGGGGAAAAGTGCGCAAACCTCTGCAGAGTGTACAATCTAATCATGGTTAGCCGTGTCCCCGGTTATGGACATCTTGAGTATCTAGTACTTGGATTATCCTAAGTATCTCATCACTTTAATTTAGTATTGTTGGGTTTATAATTACTTTTAATTGGGAGTGAGTTGGAGGAACCTTCTCAATGATGTTTCAACTACCATGATAGTTAAATAAAATCTATTCCTTTGTTGCAGGGAAAAATTGGCTTTTCGCAAAACTATAACCATAGAGCTTTCCACCAGCCAAATATGCCTGTAGTGATAGCATTTATTCTGTTCTTGCTCTACTGTGTAATATTGCCAGCGTATTCCATGTGCTGACCCGTTTTCGGGCTGCAATGTATTATGTTGCAGACTTTTCAGACGAGGAGTAAGGTTCGTTAGGTCGTTGCCGTGCAGCTCAGCTATGCCGTTGGAGTTGACGGACTCACTTTATCTTCCAAGCCTTCCGCTGTTATCGTATTAGATGGCCTTATGCCATTTTCATTGTAATAAGTTCTCTTTTGAGACATTCGATGTAATAAGTGTGTGATTGCTACTCTGTTATAAATCCTTCGAGTACTGTGTGTGTCAGCATTACCGATCCAGGGATGACACGGAAGCACAGAGACTTGACCGTTTGAGGTCGGATCGCTACAAGATGGTATCAGAGCACACGCTAAGTGTAGGACACGACCACTAAGATAAACCATAGGTCACTCTTCTCTACTCATTTTTGACCCCTCTCCATTTTCTACTCTTTAGGATGGCGGATTCGAGGAACATGTTTGCACAACCGGATGAAAATGCACCCTTTGGACGCCACTTGAAGGAAGTCACTAGGTACCTGAACATCGGAATACCAAGCTTCACCGGGACCTACAACTCCACTTTACCAGAAGAGGAGCACTGGATGATTCGAGTTCAAGTTCCAGGAAGGATGTTCGCGCCAATCACTGAGCCCATAGAGTTTTCCTTTGATGCACCAACCTGGAGTCTAGGCAAGAGCATGGCAGCCCACATTGCCATGGGACGTATTGGAGAAGTCTACAGCAAGGAGCTCAAGGACACTATCTACCAGATATGTGGGTGCCGAGATGAGCAATGGGAGATGATCAGCACCAAGAAGGACATATCCATTGCAGATTTCATCCAGGAGTTAAACCAGCACATTCGACGCCAGGAGAATCAGATGTGCGCATACATGATAGATTTGAAGAAGGCGAAGACAAGGATCATCGAGCTGGAAGAAGAACTCAAGTCTACACGTGATGGATACGAGGAGGAAATTGCAACACTATTGGAGAAGAATGATGACCCGATAAAGAAGATCGGTGTATTCATGGGAGACCCTGCGTCAGGAGGAGAGGACGACGATTCCACTTGCCCGGAGAACTACATCATCATCGACGACACCGACTCCGACCCAAGTGAAGATGACTTTGAAGACGAAGCTGGAGCAGACATCATGGAGTCTTCTACCGATCAAAATTTCTAGATGACCACCAAATGATTAGTAGTGTTCCCCCATGTATATAGTAGTAATTGAGCACTTTCAACGATAGTTCTAGACCGTTTGTATGCACTTGCTTGCTTGATTGAGTGATATGATTGTGTTTGTCTCATGTGCATATGGGTAGTGTTCTCTCGCTAGACCCCTATTCTATTCTAATCTCTCCCCTCTAAACCCATCAGATGCCTCCGAGATGTGACACCGCATTTGCCTTCCCGCCAGAGCTCACTTAGTTGATCCAGCAGCAGAATGCCTTGATGCAATTGTTAGTCCAGAACCAAGACAACAACAACCCGCCTCCAGTTGACAATTTAGCTCGCTTTCTGAGGTTGCAGCCGCCGGCGTTTTCCAGTAGCACCGAGCCTATAGTTGCTGATGATTGGCTACGCCGTATTGGAAGGGAATTGACCACCGCAGGTTGCACAGATGCTGAGAAGGTGCGCTTTGCCGCACATCAATTGGATGGACCAGCAGCCTCATGGTGGGAGAATTATACGGCCACTTCCCCCATAGCCAACGTCACTTGGGATCAATTTCAGCAAGCTTTCCGCACAACCCATGTCTCAACTGGAGCTATGAACATGAAGAAGCGTGAGTTCCGCAACTTACGCCAGGGAAACCGTACTGTAGCTCAGTATGTGGATGAGTTTAGCAAGTTATCTCGCTATGCCCCTGATGATGTGGCCACAGATGCCGCGAAGCAGGAGAAATTTATGGAAGGGCTGAATGATGAGATGAGCATGCAGTTGATGGTGGCAACATTCAACGACTACCAGGAGTTGTTAGATAAGGCTCTTATGATTGAAGGGAAGCAGCAGCAGATTGAGAGCCGTAAGAGGAAGTATGGGCAAGGAAGATACAATTCTAGAGCTCAGCAGAAGCCCCGTCTAACCCGAACTCGAGAGGACTTGTTCATAACCATGGAGGTCATAACCACACCGGAGGAAGTTCGCATAACCACAATGGTTCTAAGAATGGGACTGGGAACGGAATAAGCAACAATCAGAACCGCTCCAATCCAGCCACACCCGCCAAGAGAGACCTAAGTCACATTACTTGCTTCAAGTGCGGGAAGACTGGACACTATGCCACGGAGTGCCATGAAGCGAAGAATGGAAACGATAATGGGAGCGCTGGGAAGAAGCCTAATCCAATAAAGGACAAGTGAACCACGTTAACGTGGAGGAGGTTGAAGAGCAGCCAGACGCGGTTATCGGTAAGTTTTTGGTTAAGTCTTTTACCGCCCTTGTTCTTTTTGATACTGGTGCATCACATTCATACATATCAAGGGGATTTGTGGATAAGTTTAAATTACCAACCCAAGCCCTTAGGACCCCTCTGTTAGTAAGTTCACCTGGAGGAGAGTATATGGCTAGCCGATGGTGCGACCGGATACCCTTAACCATTGGTAGCCATGTTTTTCCGTCCCACCTAATAATTTTGGAGTCACAAGGATTGGATGTGATATTAGGCATGGACTGGATGTCAAAGTATGGAGGAAGCATTGACTGTGCTAGTAAGTCGATTTATCTCACCACCCCAGAGGGAAAAAGGATCAAGTATGTATCTAGGCACGCGCCTATGAGGAGCCAAGTGAATTCCCTCTTAGGAGTTGTTCAGGAGGAAGTGCCTGTCATAAAGGATTACCCGGATGTATTTCCAGAGGAATTACCAGGCATGCCGCCAGATCGAGACATCGAGTTTTTGATAGAACTGTTGCCAGGCACCGGGCCTATATCGAAGCGACCATACCGGATGCCCGCAAATGATCTGGAGGAGATTAAGAAGCAGATCAAGGAGTTATTGGAGAAAGGTCACATTCGACGAAGTTCATCACCGTGGGGAGCCCCAGTGCTCTTGGTTGAGAAGAAGGATGGATCCTTGAGAATGGTTGTTGATTATCGGGCGTTGAATGAGGTGACGATCAAGAACAAATACCCACTGCCGATGATCAATGATTTGTTTGACCAGCTGCAAGGAGCTAAAGTGTTTTCGAAGATCAATCTGCGATCAGGGTATCACCAGCTGAAGATTCAAGAGAAGGATAGACCAAAGACAACATTCACCACACGGTACGGGTTGTATGAATATACGGTCATGTCATTTGGACTGACTAACGCCCTGCTTACTTCATGAGCATGATGAACAAGGTGTTCATGGAATATTTGGATAAGTTTGTTGTGGTGTTCATTGATGATATAATGGTATACTCGAAGAATGAAGAGGAGCACAAAGAGCATTTGCGTTTAGTTCTCGAAAAACTCAAGGAACATCAGTTGTATGCCAAGTTCAGCAAATGTGAGTTTTGGTTGAAGGAAGTTGGATTCCTTGGACATGTTATATCAGGAGAAGGTATAGCAGTAGACCCCACCAAGGTTTAGTCAGTCACTGAATGGTTGGCACCCACTTCAGTTAGCGAGATCCGCAGTTTTCTTGGACTCGCGGGATACTATCGGAGATTCATTGAGAATTTTTCCAAGATTGCGAAGCCAATGACGGAGTTATTGAAGAAGGATACCAAATTTAAATGGACAGAAGAATGTGAAGTGAGTTTGCAAGAGTTAAAGAAACGTTTGACTACAGCCCCAGTGTTGATTCTGCCGGATATATGCAAGGATTTCGAAGTGTATTGCGACGCCTCTCGCCTAGGACTTGGAAGTGTGCTTATGCAGGACGAAAGAGTTGTTTCGTATGCCTCACGACAACTAAAACCACACGAACTGAATTATGCCACGCATGATTTGGAGTTAGCAGCTGTAGTGCATGCACTCAAGACTTGGAGACATTACCTTATTGGAAACCGTTGTGATGTGTACACTGATCATAAGAGTTTGAAGTACATTTTCACACAGAAGGAGTTGAACCTTAGGCAGAGGAGATGGTTGGAGCTTATAAAGTATTATGACATGAAACTTCACTATCATCCAGGCAAGGCCAATGTCATAGCAGACGCTTTGAGCCGGAAGAGTTATGCTAACACCCTTGTCAGCACAGGATTGCCAAAGGAGTTAGCAGAGGATCTCAGGGAACTTCGATTGGAGATTGTTCCTAGAGGTTTTGTTGCAACAATGGAAGTTCAGTCTACATTGTTAGGAAAGATTCGAGAAGCTCAGAAGGATGACAAAGAGATTACTGAGATAAAAGAGAGAATGAGCAAAGGAAAGGCCAAAGGTTTTCGTGAAGATGAGCACGACACCTTATGGTTTGAGGACCGTGTTTATGTGCCCAACAACACAGAGATTAGGAAGTTAATACTTCAGGAGGCTCATGACTCACCATACTCGATACACCCCGGAAACACCTAGATGTATTTGGATTTGAAGGAACATTTCTGGTGGACTGGTATGAAGAAGGATATTGCCGAGTATGTAGCCGTATGTGATGTATGTCAGAGAGTGAAGGCAGAGCATCAAAAGCCAGCAGGATTGCTACAACCTATGCCGATACCCGAATGGAAGTGGGATAAACTTGGCATGGATTTCATCACCGGATTGCCCAGGACCAAATCAGGATATGATTCTATATGGGTAGTAGTTGATCGCTTGACCAAAGTGGCTCACTTTATCCTAGTGAAAACCACCTATACAAGTGCGAAGTTGGCCAAGATATACATGACCAGGATCGTATGTCTGCATGGAGTTCCGAGGACCATCATATCAGATAGAGGAACACAGTTTACCTCAAAGTTTTGGCATCAGCTACACCAGACTTTGGGTACAAGGCTAGAGTTCAGTACAGCATTCCATCCGCAGACAGATGGACAGACCGAGAGAGTCAACCAGATTCTAGAGGATATGTTGAGAGCTTGTGCACTAGATTATGGATCTAGTTCGGACGACAATTTGCCCTACACGAAGTTCTCATACCACAATAGCTATCAAGCCAGTTTGAAGATGGCACCATTCGAAGCCCTGTATGGACGAAGGTGCAGAACACCGTTGATGTGGGATGAAGTTGGAGACCGACAGTTGTTTGGACCAGACTTGATGAAGGAGTCTGAAGAGAAAGTTAAATTGATTCGCGATAGACTGAAGGTAGCTCAGTCCAGGCAGAAGAGTTATGCGGATTCGAAACGCAAGGAAGTAACCTATGAAATTGGAGACAGAGCATATCTGCGAGTGTCACCTCTGCGAGGAGTGAACCGTTTTGGAGTTAAGGGAAAGTTAGCCCCGAGATTTGTAGGACCGTATCATGTATTGGAACGTATGGGAGAGGTTGCCTACAAGTTGGAGTTACCCGAAGGACTGTCAGGAGTTCATGATGTGTTTCATGTTTCACAGTTGAAGAAGTGTCATGCTGAGATGGCCGATATACCACTAGGAGATACAGTGCCTCTGGAAGCGATTCAGTTGGACAGTGATCTGACCTATGAGGAGAAGCCGGTCAGGATTCTTGAATTTGCCAGCCGAGTCACCCGCAGCAAGGTTATCAAGTTTTGCAAAGTTCAGTGCAGCCACCATCACTACAAAAAAAAGACACATCCGTGACATTTTGGGCCGAACGAAAAAAATTTATGTCATACATATGACACTTCTATGGCAATAATTGTGACAAAACCCGGTATCATCATAGATGTGGTGGGCTCCTACTTCTATGACAAAAAATCATGACAGAAAATGGGCTTTTCGTCCTGGGCGGGCCGGAGACGCAGCTGCATGACATTCTTTGGGCCGTCCATGATGGAAAAAACCGTGGTAGAAGCGAGGGCGAGGAAAATTTCGGGGAGTTCCCGGTTACGGTGGGAGGTCGGGGCCCGAGCGATGCGCATTTCTCTCGTACACGTACGCGCGTGTGTGCGAGGCGTTGGCTCTAACTGAACCCGAGTGATTGCACTGCAGGCTACGCGTTACTGAACCCGAGCGATCGATCGATGGCTGTTAACTGAACCCGATCGAGCGATTCCTTCGCTACTGCTGCTAACAGAAGCCGATCGATGTTGCCTCTGGATGAACAGTGAGCGTTGTTGGGGGGTTTGGATGAACAGTTCCCGGTGGGGGTGGATGAACAGGACCCCGTGGTGTTGCCTCTGGATGAACAGGACCCCGATCGATCAAGCCGGTTGGGGCTGGATGAACAGGACCCCGTGGAGGGCAGGATGAACAGGACCACCCCGTGGAGGGCAGAATGAACAGTAGACGGTGGAGGGCTGGATGAACAGTAGCCCGTGGAGGGGTGGTTGAACAGGAGCCCGTGGAGAGGGCTGGTTGAACAGTAGCCGGTGGAGTAGCGCGTGGTGGAGGCTGGATGAACAGGAGCCCGTGGATGAACAGTCGCAGGTGGAGGCTGGAGGAGGTCGACGGTGGATGAACAGTAGCCTGTGGAGGCTGGAGGGGTCGACGGTGGAGATGAGCAGTGTCCCGTGGAGTCCCGTTTTGCGGTACGCCACACCCCTCCCGATGAACAGGACCCCCGTTTCGACAGTAGCGCTCCAACACAAGTCCGTTTCCTCCGTTTTGCGGTGCGCCACACCCCTCTCGATCAACAGGACCCCTGTTTCGACCGTAGGAGGTCTGTTTCCTCCGTTTTGCGGTACGCCAGACCCCTCCCGATGAACAGGATCCTGTTTCAAATGTGGCCGGTCGAACACAAGGCCGTTTCCTCCATTCTGCGGTACGCCAGGCCTCGTTTCCATCGACTGTTCCGTCCAAGCCCTCCCGATGAACACGACGACGCATTCCGTTCCGACCCAGCCGGTTGGCTCCCCATGAACACGACGACGACGCTGTTTCTCTGTTCCGTCCCAGCCATGTACACGAGCCCTGGCCGTACGTATGCGCGAGTAGGCGTTCGAGACCCTGCCCGTATGTACGTATGTGGCCGTATTTTCTTTCTTGCACACTGGCCGCTGTACGTACGTGTACATGCTACATGCGCGCCTCTACTACAACACGTGCGCGCCTCTACATCGACCAGTATGTACATACATGTTCGCGACCAGAATGACAATGCTACGTATGCTTCGACCAGGTGGGTCCCGACTATCAGGCACTTCCTTGCCTGTGAAGATGTAGTTGGTGGGTCCCAGCAGTCAGGGGGCGAATCTTTTTTTCCCGGACGCACTTCCTTGCGTGCGAACATGTAGCTGGTGGGTCCCAGCAGTCAGGGGGAAACATTTTCTTCGCGAAATACAGTGGCCCATCCGGTGGGTCTCAGCTGTCAGGTGGAGGAATCATTATTTTCCGCGTAATAAGGAGGCACTTCCTTGCTGCGGCCATGGACCCAACTGTCAGCCTCTCCACGTACAGTCCACGTCCAATGGAAGTCGTTCCTTGACCACGTTGACCACGCCGCGCTGAGAGCACCTGGGTGGTGGACGACGGTGAGGCCTAGGAAGGGGACAACGGGGAGCCGGGGAAGACGCGGTAGTGGAAGCCCGTGCGGAGAGGAGTACGAGGGTTCACTGGTTCGGTTGCGGTGTGAGGCTGCCGTCGCCGCAGGGCCTGGCCAGCGGTGGGAATAGTAGGGGCAGTGAGTCCTCCGCGGCAGCACAGCCGGCCAAGGGAGGCAGCAGTATGCGGCACGACCGGCGCTGCTTTGGGCGGCTGGAGCAAGAAGACCAGAGGTTGAAGAAGCACTACGGCCGTTGGATGGACATCGTACGGTCACTGGAGCTAGAATCGTTCATATTGACTAAAGTTGACAAAGGCCCCTGTCCCAGTCAACTTAGTAGGCCCACAAGTCAGCCTCCCACCATGGTGGGTCCCAGCTAGCAGGGGGAGTATTCATTTTTTTGTGCGTAATAAGGAGGCACTTCCTTGCGTGCGAAGATATAGCTGGTGGGTCCGAGCTATCAGCGGCGGTAACGTTTTTTTCGCGAAATACAGAGGCCCTTTCGGTGGGTCCCTGATGTCAGGTGGAGGAATCATTATTTTGCGCATAATAAGGAGGCATTTCCTTGCGTGCAGCCGTGGACCCAGCTGTCGGCCTCTCCACGTACAGTCCACTTCAGATGCATGTCGGTCGTTGACCACGTTGACCAGGCCGCGCCGAGAGCACCAGGGCGGTGGACGACGGCGAGGCCTAGGAAGGGAACGACACGGAGGCAGGGAAGACTCGACAGTTGTTTCCCACGCGGAGGGGAGTACGACTGTACGAGGGTTTACTGGTTCGTCTGCCGTCGCCGGAGAATAACAGCAGGTGCGGGTGAGTAGAGGGATGGCTAGGCCAGCGATGGGAGTACGGTGGGGCGGTGAGGCCTGCGCGGCAGCAGAGCCGGCAATGGGGAGGAGGGAGTAGGCAGTCTCGCTGGCGCTTGTTTGAGCGGCTGGAGCAGGAAGAGCAGATATTGAAGAAGCACGACGGTCGTTGGATGGACATCCAACAGTCAGTGCTTGTGCGTCAACCTTATATTTAGGAAAGCCTCAAATATGTGGAAAACAGCATACAGCCCATCTGCCATTATTTCTAATAATTTACAGCCCATTTGCTAATTATTAAGGTTTTTTGGAGCCCATATTCTTTTTGTTAGCATTACAGGCCATATTGTGGCCACGGTTAAAAAATTATACGAATTTTTGCATATTTCGATGCGGTCCGAACTGTTTTTAATCCCGAAATTTCGACTCACATTCAAACTAATTTTAAAAATAAATGTATATCAATATAAAATCCAACAAATTCTCCACGCATAAAAATTAATGTAATTTAAAATCTCAAAATGAAAAAAAAAGATATTTGAAACTAATTGCCGGTTTGATGTGTTTTAAAAATGTACTCGGCCAGCCCATTTCTCATTACTGATGGGCCATTTTCTCGGCCAGCCGAATGAAAGCTCTCCTCGTCTTGAAAGATTTGCAGCCCAACAGGCCTGACAAAGCGACTTACTTGGCAAATCACAAAAAAACTGGGCTGTGGCCGTGGACCCAGCTGTCAGCCTCTCCATGTACAGTACTCTTCCGATGGAATGTCGTTGACCACGTTGACCACGCCGCGCCGAGAGCACCAAGGTGGTGGACGACGGCGAGGCCTAGGAAGGGGACGACGCGGAGCCGGGGAAGACGCGACAGTGGATGCCCACGCGGAGAGGAGTACGAGGGTTCACTGATTCGGCTGCGGTGTGAGGCTGCCGTCGCCGCAGGGCCTGGCTAGCGGTGGGAGTAGTAGGGGGCGATGAGGCCTCAACGGCAGCACAGCCGACCACTGGAGGCAGGAGCAGGCGGTCTCCCCTGCTGGTTTGGGCGGCTGGTGCAAGAAGAGCAGCGATTGAAGAAGCAGCAGGACCGTTCGATTGAAATTCAACGGTTACTGCTGCTAGAATCGTTTGTTGACTAAGTTGACAAGCCCTGCGTACGCATCAACTTAGTAGGCCCACAGCTCAGCCTCCCAACCGGTGCGCCCCAGATGTCAGTGGGAGGAATCATTTTTTTCGCGTAATAAGGAGGCAGTTGATTGCTTGCGGCTAGGCCAGCGGAGGGAGTAGGGTGGGCTGGGGAAGCCTGCGCGGCATCACAGCGGGCCACAAGAGGAGGGAGCAGGCAGTCCCGCCAGTGCTAGTTTAGGCGGCTGGAGCAGGAAGATCAGAGATTGAAGAAGCACGTCGGCCGTTGGATGGACATCCAACAGTCACTGCTGCTAGAATCGTGTGTTCACTGACAAAGCCTTGCGTAAACAAGTCAGCCTCGAAATCTGTGGCGTGTACAGCCCATTTGCTATTATTTTTATAATTTTTACTCATTTTCTAATTCATATGGAATTTATTGCAGCCCGTTTTCCATTTTTAGAATTGCTGGCCATTTTCTAGTCAGTCCCAGGGTCAAAAAATTAACTAAGTATGTGGGAAATTTTGAAAATTCGCAAATTTTTGCTGGGGAATGAAATATTCTTAATCCAAAAATTAATAGCCATACTAAAACAAATTTAAAAATAAATTAGTACTATGTCATGTTAAATCCAATGAAATACGTAGAAGATATCAGTGAAGAACAAAAACAAAAAAAGAAACTTATATCCCATTTGCTATAATTTTTTTGGAATTTTCAACCCCTTTTGATATTACTTTTAACAGACATTGACCATACTCTTAAGCCACGCCGGAATGCATCCCTCCTCGTCTTGAAAGATTTGCAGCCCAGTAAATCGGAGAAAACAAATAGGCCTAGCTTGGGTATTCTTCAAAAAGAAATACCGGGCTACCTATTTTCCCAAAGAACTCGTGCATGAGCATTTAGCTTTATTTATTTATTTATTTATTTACTTATTTATGTTTAGGGGACCATGAGCATGTAACTGGGCCGGATTCATGTGAGAGCCTCCCTTCCAGTTAATTATAGGCTTCTCTATTGGGCCTTCATCAGTGGGCTGCATGTTATCAACAAGTGGAAAATGTGTTCCGTACGAAAATAGTATGCGCTACGTACGGTACGGGGCACTAAAGGATCGAACCATGCAACGACTTCCAAAACATTGTGTTTGTCGTTCTAACAACACATTTATTCAACCAACAGACGAAATATACTACTGATTGTACATTGAAAACAGCAGCAGCAGCAACCACGGCTGGGGGTGCAACAGAAGCAGTAAGCAGGCCAGAAGAGTGAAGACGCAGCTCTCTCTTCCAAACCAAACATCAGCCATCATTACAAAAGGGCTACCAAAAAAGAACAAGTGTATGCATCAAACTAAATAAAGATCCTACTACACCAAGTGTACGCATCTAACTAACTGGCTCAGTTAGACGTTACTATTTATTAAGCTGTGGAGATTGGCTGACGGCTTGAACCAGATGGGTGCCTGATGAGGGAAAATCCAGCCAGCAGGTCGAAGTGTGATACTTGCGACCCTCTCTCCTACTTTGGGCTGCAGAGCGTGGCGGCACATATCAGGGTATGGTGCATGCAGAGACGCATGGTATGCTATGTACACACAGTTTTGCCTGATGAACGAAACCGCGCTGCCATCATGATCCTTGCCGTCGGTTATCTCCTGGTTAATCGGATAATTCAGTCCGACAAACAGAGAGCGTGTTCCAAGGCTACTTACCAACCTCCAGTCAATAATTCCTGAAGGCCCAGAGAAGCTGGGATCCTGCTCAAAGACCTTGCAGTGGCTGTGATTGTATTCCGCGAAACAACACGTCCGATACGTGCGAACGATCATCAATCTTTCGCTGTCATCTGATCGAGCCAGGAACCACCTGCAACTGCCATGCCGCTTTTCTTTGAAAGGTTCTGGGATTAGGAAGGGTAGGGACACCAGGCGGCCTACAACATCATATCAAGTTGGAGTCAAATAAAAAAGGGCTCTTGATTTAGTCAATCTTAAGAACAGCATGTTATGAGCATGAATATTTTTCAGCAAATGTTGATAGTAATATAAGCAAGCCATCATGATATCATAGGAAAGTAACATACTACTGTAACAGCCATTTGTAGCGATGACTGGAGTAGGCCAGCAATAGGTCCAGCCATAGAAGGAGTCGATAGCGTAAATGAATCCCTTGTATTCAATGGCATCAGAGAACCATGGAGGATGTATGATCCTGCGATGGACGTGCAGATTTATCCACTTACCGCAGTGACCTGTCAGATAGGCTAGACCGCGGTTGAAGAATGCAATTAGCCTGAAGTCTTTATAATTCACAGATCTTGTGGGCACTTGGCAGATTACAACCTTGAGCAAATCAAACTTGGTATCATGTTGGCTACTGTAAGATTCCGAGTATTCTGGGCCACGGTGCCAAAGCAGTGAAGTGTTAATCGAAGGAAGGGGGATCAATCGCCGGGTGTACGAATCTGTAGCCAGCCTGCAAGTCATGTACACTGTACTGACAGTGGAACCCACAGAGTACTTAGAATACAAGATTAAGGATGCAATTAACTTTTTATAGAGGGAGAATCATACACGCAATTAACTCAAATGGATTTGACGTGACTCTATTATTCTCCAACTGCAACCGACAAATTTCCTCCCGCGGGCCAGAGTAGGTTTCTCAGATGGCATGCGGGTTTAACGGAGGGGTTTGATGGAGGCGAGGAGGCGTGTTCAGCCGGGCGTGCAGTGGACGACGCACTACTATTCGATTTGACAACTACAACTAGTATATTATAAAAAACAAAGAAGAGTAGTAGAGATAGAGATAAGAATAGAGACTAGGGAGGAGCACCATCTATTGCTTCGTGGGCTACTCCTGCGCTCCATTCGGCGGCCGCAACGTCCCCTACAACCACTCCCTCCTGCGCTCCATTCGGCGGGCGCTGTTGAAATTTGGGGAGCGCACTCTCGCGACTGCTAGCAGCGACGACTTCACCGACGACGACATCTTCCCTGACCTCGGCAACCTCTTCCTCAACGACATGGGCGACAACCTCAACGCCAATGGTGCTGCTCCCGTTGCACCGTATGTGTTTCTGTCCTTCCTGTTCAAAATCGTGGTAGAATTCATGTTTCTACTCTGTATCCTACTACTATGCTAGTCCACATGATTAGTTTCATCTCTGTTATAGCCGTCATGATTTATTTTGTGCTTATTCAGATTAAATCTCTTAGTAACTTGCTCATATATTCAACTGGCGCAACGTCCCCTACAGCCACTCCCGTTTCATGGACGGCCTGGTCGATGCCTCCAAGGAGCCCTTCGTCCACTGCTATGAGTGCCCGATGCCGTTTTGTGGCTCGCCGGCGGACATGGTGCATCACCTCACGGATGCGTGCAGCGGTCACTGCTGGCCCTTGGCGGAGAACATCAAGTACGAGACGTGCTACCCGTTCACCATGCCGGAGTCGCTGGAGGATCACCGCCGCCTGCTAGTCTTGGAGGAGGACGGCAGTGTCTTCCTCTTGATCATCGGCACCGGCGAGGCCCGCGCAGGCCGCCGCCCCGTCTCTGTAATGTGCATCAGGGGCGACGCCGCTGACGCTGACACTGACACGAGGCTGATGTACGGGTGCGGGGTCAGTGTTACTACCCCTCCGGGTCGCGTGGGCGGCGACACCGGCCTCATCGAACTGACTTGGACTCTGGGGAGCTGGGACTATCCCGCCAATGTGGACTTGGAAAACCCATGGCCTCCTTTACCCGCCGACGCGGTGCACGGGGACTCCAAGGAGGTTCACCTGGAAGTACGCATTATCAAGTTAAATGTTGATCATTAGTCTTCGCTCAATGTAATCCGCTGTTTAAGCATGTGGAGACTTCCATGCAGGATCTTGCTCTATTGGAGTATCGCGCATGAATAAAAGTGTATCCGTTTATGGTTTAGTCCAGAATCTTCCATGTATGAATTTTTACTACAGTACTGGTGAAAGACTTACGATGAACCATTTCTTACATCTCCTCTGCCCGCTTGCAAGTCATCCTGATTTAATCCCTCCGTCTAGGTGTATAAAGGCATGGTTAATATTACTTAATAGTATAGCCAACTGTTGACTATAAGAAAGTGCCATGTCATCTGTAGCCAACATGTATAACAATCGATACTCAAAAACTAATTCTTAAAGATCATTTCTTTCAAAGCACAATAAGTGTTATTTCTTCACAAGTTTTGGATGCAGGTTGAACAGTTGAACACTTTTGTTTGCAAAAGATACCTTTTTAACTTTTTCACCCGGATGTTTGTGAGCTCTAGAGATGAAATAATATCTGAAGAAACCTATCGATACCCGTTACACATGAGATGACCCTCACATCCTTTGTCAAAATAAACAACTCCCCGATCAATGCATTTCACTCTTCGGTGCAACGCACGGGCACCTTACTACTATAGATTAGTACGACCAAAAATTGAACTAACATTATATATAGTACGATAAATGCTGATGCATGTCACCTAAAATTATATCATTCAAAACTATGTTCAAATACGAATCCAACGATATAGTTTTTGTTGACATGCACTAACATTTTGTCAGTTAAATCTTCAGTCAAATTCAATGGGGGACTAATAAACCACAACCGATGTAGTATAAGTGTAGAGGGCGGCGCTGCACGGGAGTCTCACCTCTCACCCCGCTCGTGGCGCGGCAGTAAAGCCGTCATATCACAAAACCCAGCCACTCCCAGTAATAAGTGGCCTGATAAAATAAACGGACAAGCAACCATCACATCCCTCTGTCTTTTTTGCATTTCATCTCTCTGCATTTACTTTCTCCGGTTCATCTCGCACACTCGATCCCTAGCTACTACTCCTAGGGCCAGTTCTTTTGGCGGCTTCCCCAGCTTTTCCCACAAGACTAGTCACAGTGGAGAGTAACAATAAGGCGCCTCACTCATTTATTTGGGCTTCTAAACTACTACTCCGTCCTGGTTTATTCCTCACCATCGTAATTTGTGCTACATTTGACCAAAGATTTAACTGGTTTATTCCTCACCATTGTAATCCCTTCGTCTAGGTGTGTAAGTCATCTTACGAAAACCAAATAATCCCAAAACACTTAGGCGCGGTGCATTAACTTCTACCTCGTTTCTTGTTTCTTGACATATCAACCAATAAGAGATAAAGAGTGTGCATGCTTTTAATGACTTGAGATATCAAACACGACATGCAATGGTTAGTTCATTGCATGCAATACTATTAATTAGCAAATAAACATTAACGTTTCTCGTTTTCTCCTCCTCCTTGGTCACGGTGCACAACCTAAGATGACTTACTCACCTAGATGGATGGAGTAGTGCATGTGACACGCACTAACATTTCATTAGTTAAATTTATGATCAAAATTTGACACAGATTACAATGGGGACCAATAAACCAGGACGGAGGTAGTAGTTAGAGCATGGTTAATAGTATAGCCAGCTGCTGGCTATAAGCCAGTGCCATGTCATCTACAGCCCATCTTATATTCAACATGTACAATAATAGATCAAAAGAGTGTACTACTTTTTTATTATGTGGCCCACTTCTCATTCTCACAAAGTGCCTAGGAGCACATGCTAGAGCTGGCTCTTCACGAAGAGCCCGCTTACCTTCTCTCTCCTCTTCTCTTTCCTCCAACTAAGCAGAAATATACTAGTTTATTTCTTATAGCCCGCTGACTCAGCTCTATTGTACTTGCTCTTACGGGATTACTAATCTAGAAGCCTAAAAGAACTGGCCCCTGGTACTCCTACTAGTAGTAGTACTCAAGTTGGAATTCCAATTGCACGGCACAACTTGTTAGGCAAAAAATTTGATACAGGGTGTAGGAAGCGGTTTGGGAATTTGCATGCCTTTCCAACGAGTGAGATACTCCGTACAAAGTACGACAGAGAAATAACCACAGAGAAGGAAGCTAAAAGTAAACAATCAAATGAGCATTTTTGCATTTGTTTTGCATTGAATCGTTTCACAAGCTTGACTAGTGCTGTTTTTCTACTTTTACAAAAACCGCATCGTAATGTTAAAATGTGCATTTGCACGTACATAAGTAATAGTAGTACTCCCTCCGTCTAGGTGTATAAGTCTTCCCTCCTTCTTGGTCACGGTGCACAACCAAAGATGACTTATTGACCTGGACGGAGGGAGTAGCACAGTCTGCAAGCATATATCGAGAGAGACGTGTAGTGCGATAGTATATAGTAAAGTTTGTGCTATATGCACGTACTTGCAAAATGCGTACGAATACACAAGGTTTCCAAACTTTCCCTTTTACATACTTAATTAAGGACGCTAAAAATTCCTGAACGTTCGGGATTTATCAGTTGCGTCCCAAAAGTAATGAGATTGCCTTACGAAACAAAAATTATACTCCTAAAAGCCGCGGCGCTCGCAGGAGCGCTTGCGGCGCTCCACGAGGGCCCTGGTGCGCGGCCGTTTCCTAGCGCGCCAACACAACGCCTCTTCCTCAGCCTCGCAACTCGCGAGGTGCTGATTGGCGGCTTGCGGCGGGCGAGCGCGATCTCACCGGTGTGGTGATCCGGCGCCAATAGGTACTCCTCCTCACTAGAAGCGTGCACCCGGTCCACGTACCGCCAAGCGTAGATGAGGTTGCTCGACTGCACTCAGGGCGTCGGCATGGGCGTCCTCCGCCACCCTCACGGCCCTCGCACGAGCCTTCTGCCAAAGAGCCAATTGCCTGACTCTCTCGGACGCGACTTAGGCCTCCCAGGCAGCTTGTTCCGCGGTGCGCTTCTCTTCCTCGGCCTTCTTCTCCGCCTCTATTTTGGCGCGCTCTGCTGGAGGCAAAGCCTCCCACAAGGCGCATCCATTTCTTTCCAAAGCTCCTCAAGGCTGGGGGGCTCGGCGGGCGGCGCGGCGTTCTCCTCGTAGCGGGGAGCCGACGCGTCCTCCGGCGCGCGTGCTGGCGAGATTGGGAACGCCGACGCGTCCACCTCGACGCGTCGCGGCGAGGAGTGGAACGCCGACACATCTTCCTCGACTAGTGGCGGCGAGGAACAGAACGGCGACGCGTCGCGTCGCGGCGAGGAGCGGAACGCCGACGCGTCCTCCTCGACTAGTGGCGGCGAGGAACGGAATGGCGACGCGTCGCGTAGCGGCGAGGAGTGGAACACCGACGCGTCCTCCTTGACTAGTGGCGGCGAGGAACGGAACGACGACGCGTGACCGTCCGCGCGGTGCAGCAAGGGGCTCCTACGGCTTGGGAGGGGCGATGCCATGTTGGTCGACGTGAGAGGGAGGGGGAGGAGATAGCGATGAATGTGAACATGAGGGGGAGGAGATAGCGATGTCGTGGGAGGCGCAGTATTTATAGAGAGAATGGCACACCTACGTAAGATATGGACTGAGCTGCACTGACTTAACTGCAGGTCCAGTTGCGTCATTGACATGTGGGCCAGACCCCTGTTGGGCCCATATGTCAGTGACCCAATGCACCTGCAGTTAAGTAACAACTACGTGGGCATATTTGTTGGAGTAAATTACAGGGGAGCGAAGGGGTGGAAATATTGCTGGTCACAACGGATTGGACGAGCGTGGGGGGAGGAGAGTCATGCATGCAGATTTTTTCACACGGGGTGGAGTGGTGGGACCGCCGGAGGGAGAAGGAGAGTTTGGCAGGCATATTGTTTCCACACATGGAGAGGAAAAGATTTGAAGACAAACGGGCTTCCTGCAGGTATGGGGAACGGTGCATAATAAGTCATCTTGCATGTCGGGCTAGGTATAGTCTCAAGTCATTAAAAACATACACGCCCCACACATGTTCATATTTCAAGGTGCACTAAATTATTGCATGCGATGATTAAGGCTAGCCATAATGGTGGTATCTTAGCTGGTATCATGCACACGGGAATAGCAAACATGCTGATGTGGCAAAGAATTAAAGAAGAGAGGGGGGTTAGAGTAACTAGTGTTCATGCATGCATTGGTAAACACATTTTTTTGTGAAGAACGATAGCACTAGTTCAGTACTTTTGCAGACTTCAAAAACTATTCCACCGCCTCTACTATCTTGCTAAGAGTAGGTGAAATTTTTGAATCGAGCCCTTTAAACTAGAAGGGAGGTAGTGGTACTCTAAGGCTGGTCATAGTGGGGAGTAACTTAGACTAGTAACATGCATATGTTACTAGTCTATGTTACTACCTCTATAGTGCATAGTATCATAGATTAGTATCATAGGTGGTCTCATTTATTGCCATGCATGACACATAGTAGCATCACATTTATTATGTTACGGTATCTACCTATGTTACTATAATCATCTCTCTCTCTTATACTCATTATAATCAGTATTGTAGATATTGGTATTTTTAGTATAGATTTGGTCGTGGGATTTCATTGATGTCTGTCAAAGCGTGGAGGAAGCGGAGCTTAGGGCTTGCATTTCTGGTCTCTACATAGGTATTTCTCTTCATAATCCTGTAATTTTAGAGACTGATTGCGCTTTTGTGGTAGCGTCTCTTGCATCGGGGGACTATGATAGGTCTGCTATGCGTGACCTGAAGATGAAAGCGTTGAGCATCTCGAAGTTGATCAACAATCTTCAATTGTCAAAGATTAGCCGTTCGGCCAATAAGGTGGCACACTTAATCGCAAAGTATAGCTTTGACAATAGATTAGATGGTATTCTTGTAAACAACGTACCGCCCTGTGTGGTGAATATTGTATCGAATGAGTGTACTGGTGTGGCTGGTTAATTAATATAAGGTGGTGTTCAAAAAAAGTATAAATTTGGTCAAACACTTTGCAAATGGTTGACGGGAGTAAAAAGGAACAGAGGGAGTATCATGCATGCAGAGTAGGCAAAACAAATTTACTTGTCTAAAAAAAGGCAAAAAAATTGCTCATTTATAGCCGGTCGAAGTCTCAAAGGGCGCGACCGTGCGAGGGAGGCGCGACGTTTGATGGAATTAAGTGAAGTTACATCCACGCGCCGGCATGGCGTGCGAACAGGCAGAAGCTATACCGTCAGGCCTACGATATGGGTCTAGTAGACATGACATCTAGTGGGTCCCGCATAGTTCTCGAGAACTCTTTGGGGGCTTGCAGCCGTTTATCCACCGGGCAAGCCAGCAACCCCACGTCGTTTGCACGCCCTACTCGTCCCCGTCTGCTACCTTACAATAGTTCGCTCCCAGTCGTCCCGTCCTTCCACATTAGTTCGCTCCCAGTTTTTTTTGCGGGGTACAATAGTTCAACTTCTCCTAACCCTCCTCCAAAATCCATGGCCTCCCAAATCTCCATGGTCGCCGCTGAGTACCAGGTTAGAGCCATCACCGATGATCAGTTCATCGTCATCTACACACGTGGATCCGAGACGGTGAAAGCATGGCTTGCTCGCTTCCTACACATGTTCAACAGTTCAACGGATGAGTGGGTCGCTGGGCTATATGTTGAGTACACCACAATCCTGGGACGAGAGAAGGATCTAAAGGACGAAGAGAGGAAGAAGCCCGCCGTGATCCAGGTTTGCGTACATAACGTTTGCTTGGTCTACCAGATATGCCATGCCGACGTTGAGTGCCAGGATTTTAAGAACTTCCTCAAGGACAAAAGAGTGAAATTCATTACTGTAGGCTTTAAGAACGATAGGGATGTCCTGCGTCGGATAGGTCTCGTTGTAGGCCAGCCCTTCAATCTCCAGAAAGCAAGCCTGGTGCCCTCCTCTCAACCTTCAATGCTGACCCTGGCAGCAGCCATGATTGATCCTTCGAAGGCTAAACTGAAGAAACCTCATCACGAGTTTCATCATGCATGGGAGTCGAAGACATTAGATGAATATCACATCATGTACGCAGCAATGGATGCCTACCTTTGTTTAAATATCTACAAGGGTTGGATGAAGAAGCAGAGCCCAGTGTCCGGTTCAAGCAAAGAAGCGTCGGTGAAGAGGAAGAGGAAGAGGGACGAGGACGAAGTCGAGGACGTGGACTCGGACTCCGAGTAGGTGGCAGTGCCGTCGCTCATGCTGGTTCTACTGCAGTGTCAAGCGGACTAGTTGCTTAGTTTATTTTCAAGGGTGTGTTGTGCTGAGGCCCCAGCAGAACTATGTTTGTGTTCTTTCTCGTTATTTGAACTCTTTAGTGCGTACAGTAGTACTAGTACTATGTCTTACTACTGTTCTTCTTGCAGTTGGTACTACTGCTCGTATCTTCGTGTTCCTACTGTACTTAATACGTTCATACTAGTAGTATAATTTGGGTCAGTCGATTTGTGAAAGAAGTTCGACGGAGCGAAGGAAGAAGGCGGCAGAAGAGGTGGAAGAAGCCCTTCTAGCCATCCATGTTGCATCAAACGACTCACATGAGTCGACTAACCCAAATTGCTCCTTCAGATTGCAGGATCCACGTGGCATTCAAGGTCTCGAAGGTAGATTCCGCGTCCGCACCCGGTTTGCGGGCTCGACGCGCGCGCGACCGGCTTCCGCCGCGACAGCCACCATGCGCGCCTCCTCCGCGCGGGCGGAGACGACAATGACACGCTAGTTCCTCCTCGCCGGCGTGCTGGAGCACGCGCTCGTCCCCCTCTTCGTACGCTGCGTGCATAGACGCGGCTCCACCAGCTGCTCGCGTGCTTGGCAGCGCGGCGGCATCGCGAGGAGGGACTGCAGACGACGTGAGCGGGCAAGCCTTCGGCTTCATGGCACAGGGATGGCGGCGACACGGCGGTGATGGGCGAGAAATTGTTGGCCGGAGCAGGCGGGCGCCGGCATGCGCAATGGCGGCGGCGGCATATTGATGAGTGCACGTGTGGGAGCTTACTTTAGTTTTATATATAAGGTTGGTCAAACTTAAAAGAAAACCGTACTAGTACACGTAAACATTAGACTTAGGTAGCGCTTTTATTAGTTAGTACCACAGCCACGATACGGAATCCTGTGCAAGCGCGTGAACCGCGGCCGCGCGGTCGATCGAATGGTGCGTCACCGTGTCGTGCTCGAAGGACATCCACCGAACCTTTTTGTGTGTGTGAAAACAATCCTCGAATATTACTCAACATTTTTTTTCCTGTGAAAGTTCTTAACGCTGCAATATTTCCATATATTTGAATTTAGCTCCTGTTCGTGTTTATTTGGATTTGGACGTTTTAGGTGCACCCTAGTTTTTTTAATACTGATTTTGTGTGTGTGACTGGGAGAGAACGTGTGTATGTGTCCATATGTGTGTTGTGGTGGAAGGGCAATGTGGAGACGGTGTGCGTGTGATACAAACATAGAGAGGTGTGAATGTGCAAATGATCATGCATGAGTGAGACATAGACAGATGCCAATACGTTGTGTATACATGAGAGAACGGTCTTCTAGTTTACTTTGTGTGTGTGTGTGTGTGTGTGTTTGAGCATGTTGTGAAGTACTATAGACCTTGTATACATCTTGGGATTCGACAATGATTGTAACTATTGAATTGTATAGACCATTACATTCGAAGTCAATAGCCTAATATATTTATTTCACAATTTCAACAAATGATTAGTTCACTACAATCTAAGAAAACAAATGTGTACTCCCTCCGTTTTTATTTAAGTCCGCGTATTAGCATTGGTCAAAGTCAAGTTTTGTAAACTCTCAGAAAGCTTATAACAAAAAATATTAACATATACAATAACAAATAAATACCATTAGATTCATTATTGAATGTACTTTCACATCATACATATTTGTTGTGGTAAATGTTTATATTTTTCTATAAACTTGGTCAAACTTTAGGAAGTTTGACTTCGGTCAAACCTAATATGCAGAATTTACTACTACTACTCGCTAGTTGCTTAGCCGAATCAGTCAACACGCCACACGGGGAGTCCAGTGTCACAAAATTTTGAGGTCGGCGGGCAAATCTCCCGCGACCCTGATTCGAGCAGTGGGAAGTTACCATCATAGCCTTCAGAACAGGCCTACGGATGACGCTTGGTAGGGGGCTGTTTTCGTAACTTCAGGTTCACCCTACCCAGCCAACCCCACCCCGGCACCCAGAGTAGTACACCTGAATACTCCCCATTTTCTATCCCCACCGCAAAATAAACTTCTCCACGGCACCGCAGCCTTCGTGCTCCTCCCCTTTACATCGACGCACTCGTCCACCGCAGCGCACTTGCCTCATCGACGACCTCGTACGCCGCACTAGAGTCGGTCCACCGTCGTCGTCGTACACGGAGCCTCTTCCCCGGCATCGTCTTCCACGGTCTCGGATCTGCTTCCCGAAAGCCGACGCCAAGCGCAGAAGTACCACCGTCGTGGACAATGAACTGACTCCCGTTGCCGACCATGACTCACAGAGGCCGCCGCGACCATCGTTCTCCTCCTCGATTGGTAATGTGTGTATTGAATCACTTAGCAGTACATGTGGAGTTCCAATTTTGTTCATACCTACCCTTCAAATTTCCTGGGTGCTATTGTTCCCGTAAAAGTAATTGGTTATAGCCTCCATTGTCCAACAGAATATCAGCTTGTAATTGTGCGTTGCTCCTGTATCACGCTGTGCTTGGGTAGGTTTTTCATCTGCAACCAGTAGTGTGGCAAATGATGGAAAGGTTTTTAGAACTAGCAAGATGCCCATGCGTTGCGCGCATCAAGATGCATTTGTATGAGTAGTTTATCTTGTGGGAGAAAAGGATGAACGAGGGAAGGCCTTATTTGCAAATCTGGAGAGGGGTATGGGTATCTTTTTGCAAAATACCCATTTGTTTCCTTCATATCTGTCAGATATAAATCGGACGGCCTATATTGCAAGAAAAAAAGTATAGAGAAAAAAGTAGACAGTAAAGGAAGTAGAGATAAATATTAAATATTAAATAAATATAACAGTAGAGAAGAGAGTAGAGATAGCAGAGACGTCGGGAAAGGATCGCGCGCGCGCGGGAAAAAGCGGCCGGGCGTGCGCTAGTTTTGGCGCGCGACGTCCGACGCGCTTTATAAAATCCAACGCCCTCCCACCGCTCTGTGCCTTGCCACCGCTCTCTCCCCGCTCTGTGCCTCGCCACCGCTCTCTCCCCGCTCTTTTTCGCCTCGCGGCCGCCGCGCCACCATGCCGCTGCGTCGCCGGGAATCTTGGGGATAACGCGGCGTCCGCGCGCGCCCCTCCGGCGGCTTCTCCGCCGAGATCCGGTTCCGCGGTATGCGCCTCGGCCTCGGCAATTTCGACACCACCAACGAGGACGCCCGCGCGTACGACGCGGCGGTGTGGCGCCTCCGGTGGCCTCATAGAACATTGAACTTCCCCAACGTGCCGACGCAGGAGCGGGCGCAGGAGCTCGCGCCTCTGCCGCGGCTTAGCACCGACGAGGATCGTCGCG
Organism: Aegilops tauschii subsp. strangulata; assembly: GCF_002575655.3. Lineage (NCBI taxonomy): Eukaryota > Viridiplantae > Streptophyta > Magnoliopsida > Poales > Poaceae > Aegilops > Aegilops tauschii. Next base: position 535,444,329 of record NC_053036.3, on the reverse strand, counting down.
ACAACCGAAGGCGGCAGCACCGTCTCGGCATCGCCAACACTTCCCACAGGACATCATCAAAGAGCGTGAGTTCTACGCGCAAAGGAGGGCGGAGAGGGATAAGAGGAGGGCGGAGCAAGCCTCCTATCGCGAGGACAAGCGTAGGCGAAAAGAGGACGCTCAATTCAACATGAGGCTAGGAGCAGCGTCGCCCTGGGAATCCGACGACGATCAGTATCTTCACGCCTACAGTCAGACGTCAGAGGAGGACATCACTGAGGAGGAGTCGGACGACGAGGAGTAGTTGAATTATCTTTTTTATCTATCTATGCTGAGAACTATCCTCTAATCTCTAGTATCTACTTCTCGATCTCAGCATTGTAAACGCTTTTTGAAAGCGCCGCGCGTTGCGATTCTGTTGGAGATGCTCTAACATGGCAGACGAGTGCTTTAATGTTGCCCACAAGATGCGCGAGTATTACTAGTAGTATATTTTTCTTGCCATGTTGAGATTTTGAAACCACGAGTGCGAACATGCAGAGGAGCAATGAAGACCAAACACGGGATATTCGGGACATCTTCAAGGAGCGTGGCAAGTTAAAGAGGAGCTGCACCGAACCTGTAAAACAAGCTTTGGTAAGTAACACCCTTTCGATTACTTTCGTGTAGCCTCGTGTTCTTCGATGTGTATATGTTGTAGTTTTTTTTCTCTTAAGCGTGGTGTTCTTCGATGTGTAATAAGAAGAGTCTTAATCGTCCTAATGCTTTCGTTTTTAGCTTGATGTAGGAAGTGGGTGTTCTCACCTTGTAGTCTGTTTTTATTTTATTTTTCCTTTTGAATTCACTTCTCCGAGTTCTGTTTATCTGGCTTCTACTAAATGGATCTAGGTTGCTCTGAGTATTGATCTAAAAAAGAAGTAACTTCATGTCAGGATGCAGTTCCTGCGAGGAGGGAAGTATGGTCAACCTCCAGATCATGTTTCCAAAATGAGGCTGGATTACACACAAGGTGCCAGTTCCCTAATGATGCTGGATTAGACACAAGGTACTAATTCCTAGATGATGCTGGATTACACACAAGCCAGGTGGAGTCGTCAGCTGTTCGTGTCCTCGTGGCATTAGTAAAGGCTGAAAGAAAGCGTGCAGCAGCCCTTGAGAATGTAGCTGAGTTCCTGAAGAAGCGAAAAGAGCAATCAGATGCTCTCTTGACCCAAGCCAAAGAAGAGATGGAAGAAGCCAGAAATAAGCTAGCAGAGGCAGAGCAGGCTAGGCGTCTCCTGCTATCTAAAACTGTTGTCAATACAAAATTTCCTTCATAATAGCTAGGTTCAAATGTTTATCTAGTCAGCATGCCTGTTGTGATGTCCGTGCATCTACTGATGTGGCACAAAATGTTTTTTTTGGGTCATGTAATAACAGCAATTACTTTCCAAACAATAACAAACGAAGCATTGGACATGGTATAGTTCACGCGCAAGCCCGACATTCCAAGTTCAACTTCCACATCAAACTCATGTTCACAGATATCTGCACATTCATACATAATGTCCACAACCATGATTCACTTCAAAGCCAAAAAAATGTGAGGAGAGTTATAAATAAAGAAAATCCTCTGCTAGTTCCTGCTACCAGTGCGAGCACAACAAGTCAAGACCATGCGTAAATTAATTATATTTTAGTCATTTTTTGTGTTCTAAAATGCCCGCCGGCTCGCAGAAGGACGTGTTGCCGGCACACGCGCGGATTCAATGAAGGAAGGCGGGGCAGTCTTAAGCTGGTTGCACGCGGCGAGGAGGCGTGCTCAGCCGGGCCTGCAGCGACTGCGGCCCTCTTGGCCGGCACGCCGATTCAATGCCTGCGCTATGAGAGGTCGTGTCCCTGTCAGAGCAATCACTCCCTTGAGTCCTTTTTTGTTTGGGTATAACAAAATCTCGTTTTCCATTCACATTTTACAAGTAAAATTCATGGACAAACTTTGACCCAAAGTACGATGGGGACTAGTAAACCAGAATGGAGGTAGTAGTTTTTTTTAATCAAAGAAGGGTTTCCCCTTCCGATTTTCATTACTGAAAACCAGCATCTAAATCTAAACCATAGTATTTGCCCTAGAACTACCAGGTTCAATATCTCGCAACATAAACCCATACAACCTCCATCGCAAAAAAAAACCATACAACCATACGCCAAGGAGGTACGTAGTACTATGAATTCCATTTTCGCTCCATACCAATCGTTCTAAAAACTACTTACTACTTATAACGCGCCATTGAAAATCGGAACTCTTAACCCCGCTAAAAAAATGATATTTTAAACGTGGCTACTCGATCTGTGGCAACTCGCGATCCACCGCGCTCCAAGTCGTTCACGTGTGGTCCCGACCATCAACTCCTACGGATCAAATTATCACGCGAGCTGACTATTCCTACAAAGGTGCTCCACCACGTACCCGGTACCCGCGAATGCAGCAATCGTGCACCTAGGGTTTTAGGGTTTATTTGTTAACGTCGCCATTACGTAACACTCATGTTTGCGACACAGCGAGAGGGCGACTGCGTGCGTGCGCCTCTTCTTTTCGTATATGTACTCCACCGTTTGTCTGGTGTCCCAAAAATTATAATAACTACTAGCAATGTGCCAATGCGTTGCCACACGATCAAAGTAGATTAATACATATTCACCGATTTGATAGAAAAAAAGTCTAGTTTTGAAATACGTATATCACTAAAAATATGTTATGTTTCACTCAAAATATATTCCTTTGGCGGTTTTGATGAGATAAGGGAGGAATGTTGTTGGTTTCAAGATTCGAGAAGTGGTATATGTCTAATTTCTACTCTTACTAGCAAGATGCCCGTGCGTTGCACGGAACATCAAGACCTTGTGGGAGAAAAGGATGAACGAGGGAAGGCCTTATCTGCAAATGTGGTGAAGAGTGCGGGTAAATTGCCATATTTTCCTTCCTATCCGTCAGATATAAATCGGACGACCTACATTGCAGGATGGCAGGCCCACCATCATCACCAACTCTATTTTTTATCCCTACTCTTATAAAAAGCATTGTCGTTGATGATCGTGTGCCTGCCATCCTGCAATATAGGCCGTCCGATCTATATCTGACGGACAGGAAGGAAACTATGGCAATTTTGCAAAAAGATACCCACACTCCTCTCCACACTTGCAAATAAGGCCTTCCCTCGTTCATCCTTTTCCCCCACAAGATAAACTACTCATACAAATGCATCTTGATGTTCCGTGCAACGCATGGGCATCTTGCTAGTTGTTGCAAAAGCCCATGTGTGCGTGAGAGAGAGGGAGAGTGGAGGAGGACAGAGTGCATGTGTGACAAAGACACAAGGAGTGTGTGTGCGATAGGTATCAGCTTAAAATGAGGCGATAGTGTGTGTGTGCACGATCGAGAGGGCGTGTTTCAAGAAGGGAAGAAAAATCTACATAGATACAAGGAGCGGGAGAGAGACATGTATGCGATGGTGGAAGCACGAGTGTGCGGGTGTATAAACCTATCTAGAGGCTAGCTAGTCGATAAATGTTTGTGAGAGAAATACGAGTCGGGGTGCGAAAGCGAGAGTTTTGTGTGTGTGAGAGAGAGACGGTAGTCGGGAAGGGGAGTGGAAGCAGGAGTTGTGTGGGTGTGTGTGTCTGTGAGAGAGAGAGGAGACGGTAGTCGGGGTTGTCTGATCAGTAAACAAATGAATAATTTCAGTCTGGGATGGAGACGAAAAGGAGACCGCAACAAATGTTGTGCCTACATGAGAGAGAGAGAGAGTAATTTTAGTGGTATGAGTCATATGTAGAGACATATAGGGTGTGTGAGAGAATCCCATAGAGAGAAAGACAAAGTGAAAGACGAGTGGAGACTGTGTGTGTGGCGGTGAAAAAGAAAGCTTAGGTACCGAGTGATACCAGAGAACAGTAGAGACGTGAGAGATAATGAAAACCGTGTAATGTATAATGATAGGGAGAGTGTGACACTTCTCAAGGGAGACGCCGAGAGACCATGTTTGCGAGGATAGGAGAAACATGAAGTGAGCGTGCGGGAGAGCTGGAGAAAAGAGAGTGATAGCTACCTGAAGGAGCATGAATGCGAGAGAGATGGGCGTGAAAGGAGTGAACAAAAAAGGGATTCAAATATTTGAATTCGAGATGATGATACATATAATCCATACCCGAACCAAAATTGATCTATCAAACATGCATACTCATATGAATTCACACACATCTATGTTATTTAATATGTAGATATTACTGATCCATACATTTTAGTAGAACATAATTTGGTTAAATTTTTTCGAATTCAACCTTAAGATTTCGAGATCGTTGTATTTGTAAATCATATTATACATATAAAGGAGAAGAATTCTTTGTTGTGCTTTTGAAAGTATATATAAAAAATGTTGTATATAGAATGTAATTCCAATTGAAAATGGATCCCGCCCGAAAAAAATTAGAATACAAACGGGATTCGAATTGAGTTGCCACGGTAAACGTGCACTCTGCAAAATTTGAACGAAGCGGGGAAAGTCGCAGTAACCGCCCGAAACCAAAATCTGCGAGATGGAAATCACTACTGCCTATCCTTGCCACGCAAAGCTTATCTGCTGGATTTCTATAGGTTTCAATAGGGGTAGGTTTGTAATTTCACCCAAACGTGACGTAACCGCCTCTCACCCGGATTCATACACTGTGGGTGCCAAAACACAGTGTGTCCTCGGCCGAAATCGACTCCCTGCCCGATTCATATTCATACACAGTGGGCGCCAAAAACAAACTCTCGTCGGCAAATATTCGGTGTATGCGAGATTACCGTCCTATCCCCAACCGACTAATGTTGTTGTAATGTAGTAGAAATTTGAAATGGGGGCTAAGTTTGTAAATTTCCTTGCATTTGAGACAAGCGCGCCCTGAATACATGGTTCCCCCCTTCCTCTCTACCTCCCTTTTCCCCATTCATACTCCGTGAGCGCCAAAACACCCTCTCCACCCCACCCTCCTCCGTCCGCCGCCGTCCGCCGCCGTCCGCCACCCCATCCACCACCGTCCTCCTCCACCATGCCGGAGCTGATACCCCTACGCCGCCGTCCATTACAAGAGATCGACCTCTCTCATCCACGGCTTCGAACCGGGATCCTTGCATCCCGTCCTCTCGCTTCATCCCCGCCGTCGTCCACCTTGCCGACGCCGCTCCTACGACCATCTCGCCCACCGCACCCCGCCGCCACTGGCTACCCTCCTAGATCTGCTTCCACGCCGCTGACAGCCATCGCTACCGCAGCACCGTCAAATTCTCAGCAGATGCGTACATGGCGCCGCACAAGAGGCGGTACTCTTTTGTATCTGCTCAACTTATTTATCGCAGCAAGAAAATAGATCGCCACTGCTTTACTCTGATTTCTTGTCTTGGTTGCGAAGTTGCCTTTGTCCGGTTTGCACCTTCAGATCCGCCATGGCACGCCCAACACTATACTCCCAATGGTTATGGTTTTCCCCTTTTATATTCCGCACTAGTTAAATCACAGTACACTAAATTTCAAAATTGGGTCAGTCGATTTTTCAGAGCTCGCCGGAGTTCGCCGGTGCGGACGAAGGGGCTCGGGTGGTTGTGGGGCCTCGCCGAACAAAGAAAACTCGACGCGGGTGGGGGTTAGGGCGGAGGTGGGGTGGGGCTGGCGGAGGAACATAGGCGGCGGGGGCCGGTGGTCTGGCCGGCAGCCCGTGCGGTGTTCTGTATGGGAAGAATCAGATACGAGGAAGAAGATGGGTTAGGAGACGTAGGATCTTCATCCAACCACCTGAAATGGTCGAGAGACAGCTGGGAGTTGCATTCTTAATGCGCTCTGGTTCATCATGTGTGGGCACTGCGCAACCAACATTTTATTATCCAAAATCTGCTTGCTCTTCTTTACCATGTTCCTCTTCCGTTCTTCTTTAGTATGTACTCTCTCCGTTCCTAAATACAAGTCTTTGTATAGATTCCACCATGGACTACATATGGAGCAAAATGAGTGAATCTACACTCTAAAATGTACCTGGATACATCTGTATGTGATCCATAATGGAAATCTCTACCAAGACTTATATTTTCGAACGGAGGGAGTATGATAGTAGTACAGTATGTTCCTTGTACTGAAGATGAGCAGGGACATTTGCAGTGTAGAGGTCTATACGGTCGGTTGTGATGGACACTTTGAGCCTCTTTGATTCGTAGGATCTTGTAAACATAGGAATATGATTTGTAGTGGCCTGCCCACTTGAGTCCTATAAGAATAGCAAGGAAATGCGGGGAGCTGTGTCGCCTTTGAGAGTTACACTGATATTAACAATACCGCACCTTCACTTTGATGGCAAGTCTATAAACGAATTTCCGGTGAAGTCTCCTGTGCTAAATTTAGAAGACATTGAATGGAAAAACCTTGTTATGCACTGGTCTCGTTCCCAGGATGAGGTACTGTCTATGAAATCACATGACAATTTGAACTTCTACTTTTCCGCATGTGCCTTACGGATCTTTTTTGCAGGAAATCTGCTCGAAGAAGAATTCCGGTTTGACAACAACGACAGGATATCGCAAATATGCTGCCCGCTGCTTTGCTCTTGTTAGTACCTGTTGTCCTGTATCACTGTACTTGCATACATACCTGGTTCATTATGTGACAGCAGTATGCATGATAGCTTGCTTATCAATTGTGCGCTCCAAATTATCTGATCTGTATGAATGGTTACATTAGTCTAGAATATATCCAATGCCAATGTTTTCTTAGCTCTGCATTGTTCTTGTAAGTACATGCTGTCCTTTATCAGTGTACTTATAATGACAGGTAGTTGTTCATGTACCATCACTCTGCAGCTTATTTTCCTTTGCCCTCCATTTTCTACACATCAGATCTATATTTACTCTTACCATAAGGTTGGTACTGAAGAAGTTTAGCTGTGCATTGCTCTTGGCTGTACCTTTTGCCTGTATCGCTGCACTTACATTTATAGCTACTTGGTTATGTAGCATCACTCTTCATCTTATCTTAAATATTCTCCATTTTTTCGTATATTATCACATCTATATTTACTCTTAACAAAATGTAGAATAAACGCAATGCTTTTGAAGAAGATTCTGTGGTAAACTTCTTGAATTGCCCCCCATCAGCATGGACAAGGCCTTTATAGAGCCTGTCTTCACCAATAATGTAAGTTTGTCCATCTCAAGCCTTCAAACTTTGTTGTATATATTTGGTTAGGCATGACTCCAACAGCTGTTTATTTTTGGTGTTTGCATCAAATTGCTTGTTTAAAGTTTATTATGTAGTTCATAAACAAAAGTTTGTCCTTTCTCAATTTAAGTTTTCAGTTGTACAACCAAGTTCCTTCTTCATACCATGTAAATTAAACTATACAGAGCAAGTGATCTTCTTTTGCACTGCATGTATGCTTCTGTTCTTCATCCGTAATCCAGTGGTGTGGTGAACCTACCCACTACAGCACAATGTCATATTCTGCAATGTCTTAACTATGAACAATGTCATATCATTCTACTATTATTTAAACCGTCTCTTTATTTCCCAATCTGAAATGGTATAAATTGACAGCACACTATCCATTCATACTTATGAGTTCTTGATCTGTAATCCAGTGGTGTCGTGAAGCTGCCAACTCCTTCGCAATGTCATTTCCTGCCATATCTTGACCTGAAAAATACCATATTGTGTTAATGCAATTTTAACCTGTGTCACTTTATTCGTTAGTAAGAAATGTGATGAATTGTCAGCACTGATACTTTTATGTGCAAAACCTATCATTTGTCTGCTTGTTTATCTTTCAGAGCGAGGAAGATATAAGTGTTGAACAAGTGCAGTCTCATCATCTTGCTCAGCTGCTTGCGCTGCAGCTCCCCAGCAGGGCTAACCTTTCTTGAACTCTATTGAAGTGCTGTCGGTTTTGTATATTATTTTGTCGGCGTGTTTATTTGCACTGGTGGCGATCTTTGATGCCCAGTGTATGTAATCTGCTGTCTGCTTGTGCTTTATTATCATATTGGCGAACTTTGATGCCCAGTGGATGTAATATGCCATAATTTCTTTATTGTATAGTCTAGGTTTTTTCTTATTCACGATGCTGCAGTTATTTTACTGTGTATATATCCTGTCTTCCCAGTAAACCGGCCAAACCGTAAAATTACGGTACATAATCGGGCTGTCATGCAATCACGATGTAGGTTGGGCCTGAAACGTGCCGAACAGCTCACGGGCCGGCAGCAGCCCGAAATGAACCCCGGCCCATGATTGTGCGAATCAAATCACGGGCTTTTAACAGGCCAAAATTGTCTCGGTCCTTGTTTGGCCCAATCAGATATCGGTTGCGAGCAGGCCGGATGCAAACCGGGCCGTAGTTAGGCCCAACTATATGACGGGCTTTTAACAGGCCGAAATTAATATAGGGCCGAAATGTTAAATGGGCCCTTAACAGGCCAAAACTAATACAAGGCCGAATTACTAAGTGGGCCTTTAGCAAGTGGGCCCAAAAGCACAGTGTCCAGTTGACGGGCCGAATCTGATATGGGCCATAATTGAGCCCAAAGCCTCTTAAAGGGCCGGACCTGATCTAGGCCGTAATTTGGCCCAAAACGTGGTAGGCTTTTAACGGGCCGGATCTCATATGGGCCACTATTAGGCCCGGAGTGTGGCAGGCCATTAATGGACCGGATCAAATATGGGCCGGCATTTGGCCCAAAACATGGCAGCCAGTTAATGGGCCGGCCTACTAGGGTCCTCAAAATCTTGTGGGCCTACAAATGGGCCGGCCCATTAATGTCAGCGAAATCTCGTGGGCCTTTAGCTGGGCCGGCCCATTATGATCCGCAAGAATCTTGTGGGCCTTTACCTGGGCCGGCCCATTATGGCACACAAAAATCTTGTGGGCCTTTACCTGGGCCGACCCATTATGGCCCGCAAAATCTTGTGGGCCTTTAGCTGGGCCAGCCCATTATGTTCCGCAAAATCTCGTGAGCCTTTAGCTGGGCCGGCCCATTATGGTCCACAAAATCTTCTGGGCCTTCAGTTGGGCCGGCCCATTTAAACTTGATGGGCCGGTCCACGTGTCAACATATCATAGGCGCGTCTCGCCCATTGGATGAGTGACACCTGTGCCAACGCGGAGCTGACACGTGTCCCCTCCAGCCAATGATGATTTTACACGTGGAAAATCCCCATTGGTCGGGGCTGTTAACTTGTTATCATATCTAGAACCCGACCCGATAGCTTAACGGCGTTCTGTTACGGTGGATGCCATGTGTCGGTCACCCTTGACGAAAGCACGATTTATCGTCATGGAAGTGGACACTTCCGTGATGATAATTTTGGTAATGTCATGGAATACTTCTACGACAACACAGGTATGACTATCTTGATTATGTCATAAATTTGTCATGGATGTACATGCATGACAAAAACGCGACCTACTGTGACAAACACGTACCATCACGGAAGTGTATTTTTGTGTAGTGCATACCGAGGATGAAGCCACCTGGGAACGAGAGGATAATCTCCGCAAAGACCACCCACACCTATTTTCTAGCGAACCCGAATCTCGAGGGCAAGATTCATCTTAAGGGGGGTAGGTTTGTAACATCCCAAATTTTCAATTTGGAATGTTATACATAGATCATTCATGCATATCATATTTTATTGCATACTCGTTTCACGATCCTCGAAATTCTAAGCAACTCAAGGACCCTCGGAGAGAGTTGGGGATTTCACTGTTTTCATATTTGAGTTTTATCAAATATTGAAACGAGGATTATTTGTTTTAATTATTTTTCTCTCTGAAAAATATTTCATATTAAAATATATGAGAGGAGATAATATGACTTCTTCAAAATAAATGAAATATTGGAGGAAAAATATTAAAATCAAATATTTGATTTTATTCGGATTTTATTGCTATTTTATTTGCATTAGAAAAATTGCATGTTTTCAAGATTGCATTTTAGGGCCAAGAAAATGTTCACCTTGTTCTAAATATTTTATTTAGACGGTGAAAATTTGTTTTGGAATTTTTAGATTTTTATTCATTTTTCTATGATTTATTTTCGGCGGAATCTGTTTAAAAAAAACTTCAGCGCCCGACTGGGCCGAAGCCCAGCCGAGCCAAGCCGGCCCAACCCCGCGCCACCGCCTCCCCGTGCCCGAGTCCGGCCAGGACACGGCAGCCGCCGCCGTCGCCACCCGTGACTCCTCCCGCCCCCTTCCCCAAGACGACCCCGCCCTCCCCCCTTAAATACCCCGCCGCCGCCGCCCCAAATTGCCACCACCGCCGGCGCCTGCCGCACCTCGCCTCGCCTTGCGCCGCCGCCACGCCTCGCCTCGCCTTCTGCCGCCGCCGCGCCGCACTTCCCCGCCGCCGCGCCGCACCACCCCGCCGTCGCCGCCACCCCGCAGCCCCACCTCGCGCCGCTGGAGCCGCCACCTCACCACCGGAGCTGCCGCTGCCGATCCGATCCGATCAGGAGCCGCTCGGTTTTTTTCGGTTTAGGTAAAAACCGTCATTTTTTTTAAAAAGACCCTAGTTCGTTTTTTAGATCGGTTCACCGGTTTTCTCGGTTTAGTTTATTTTGCGGACGTTCGTCCGTACGTTCGTTCTAACAAACGGTTTTCGCCCGTTAGTTACAGACAACGAACGTTCGTTCGGTAGCCTGTTCATCAGTTTTTCTTTTTCTTGAGTTTTTCGAGATTATTTTCGATCGCGATTTCTGATCCGATTTTCGTTTTAGTTTATCTTTTCGCTCGTTTATTGGAATCAGGCGATTCAAGCGCCTGGATCTTCGTCTCGAAACCCTCTTCCTGTTTAATCAACTTGAACAAGATTTTGGTACTGCAAAATTTGACTTTAGTCCAGATTAGTAATCAGATCTTGTTTCTTTCGCAGTTTGAGTTTCGTTGCTCCGTTTGATTTGATTCTTTTTGCAAACCGGAGTTCTTAAGTTGAACTTTCTGGTCAATTCTTCTTATTTGAGTTTTGCCCGTGCATCTGTGGTTGATTTCTTATGTATTCTATTGTTTGTTTGCGATAGAATTCCCGGAGAGCGAAGCGTGCTACTACGAGTCCCTAGGTTTTGCGGATCGTCAGCAAGGTAAGTAACACATTGATCATACTCTTTGCATGCCCAGTTTTTATGCATTAGCTCCAATCCTCAAACACTGGATGAATAGGATGTGATTAACTTGTGGGTATTGGGAAGTAGTTAATGAGGTAGAACCTATTGCCCTGTTATTATAAAACCCTTGGGAGTTACTTCTATGAAATGCTTATATTGCTATGCTATGCTCGTAGACGTGGTTTGGGTGAGTGAATCCATGACAAATGTGAGTTTGTTAATTAATGGTTCAACTTAAGGTGGCAACTTTAATACACATCTGGGTGGATTGCTTGTCGGGCACCTAGAGAATCCAGTGTTGTCCTAGGATATCCCGGAGTACCCGTGTGATCATCCTAAGGTCCGCCACCCAGGGTCAAAGGGAACTGATATATTTCATGCTAGAAACTTCTGTGTGCAGCCACAAGATATTATGGGCTCTAGCATAGTTGAGTAAGTTGCATGACCTCTTCCAGTGGTAGGCTAGTAGATGTAGAGGGATGTAGGTTGGTACTGTCTACCCGGGGTTAGAGTTAATTCTTCTGAAAGAATGTGTCTCGGTCATCCGTTTCTCAAACACCATATAGTGCGAGAAATCCAACGGAGGAGATCGAGTCTTGTGGGGAAAAGTGCGCAAACCTCTGCAGAGTGTACAATCTAATCATGGTTAGCCGTGTCCCCGGTTATGGACATCTTGAGTATCTAGTACTTGGATTATCCTAAGTATCTCATCACTTTAATTTAATATTGTTGGGTTGATAATTACTTTTAATTGGGATTGAGTTGGAGGTACCTTCTCAATGACGTTTCAACTACCATGATAGTTAAATAAAATCTATTCCTTTGTTGTAGGGAAAAATTGGCTTTTCGCAAAACTAGAACCATAGAGCTTTCCACCAGCCAACTATGCATGTAGTGATAGCATTTATTCTGTTCTTGCTCTAATGTGTTATATTGCCAGCATATTCCATGTGTTGACCCGTTTTCAGGCTGCAACGTATTATGTTGTAGACTTTTCAGACGAGGAGTAAGGTTCATTCGGTCGTTGCCGTGCAGCTCAGCTATGTCCTTGGAGTTGATGGACTCACTTTATCTTCCAAGCCTTTCGCTGTTATCGTATTAGATGGCCTTATGCCATATTTATTGTAATAAGTTCTCTTTTGAGACATTTGATGTAATAAGTGTGTGATTGCTACTCTGTTATAAATCCTTCGAGTACTGTGTGTGTCAGCATTACCGATCCAGGGATGACACGGAAGCACAGAGACTTGACCATTTGAGGTCGGGTCGCTACATCCCCTTGTCCTTTTGTCCGCCTCCAGGCCATCCAGTAATCTAGCTATTCTCTATCCTGACACTCTCAGCCATAGCTGTGCAGAAGGAGACTCCTCCAGAGCGCCGTGTCCAGTAACAGGAGAAGATCTTGGCTGGCGAGGGTTCCTCATCTGTAAGTTCGCTCTGCTTCGGCTTCATTCGTTTTTTATTTCTTTCGGCTACTTGATTTAGTTGTGAAACATGGATCATTGTGGTGAGCTTCATCCTAATGTTGGTGAGGGTGTGTCCTGCCATCAATCTAACATCTTCTCCTTTGACCAGCTGAAGAACCTGTTCAATACTGTGGAAGACTTCGTGAAGATATCCACGAAGTTGGACGACGAGAACAAAGCCATCATTGCACTTCTGATGGATGAGAAGGCGCAGCTCAAACTTCAGCGCGATAAGCTGAAGCTGGAATCATACATTATGAAGAAACAGATCGAGGAACTTCGCGCCGAGCAACCAAAAAAGAAGTCTCGCCGGACTAAGTAGACAGCAGCGACCCTGATCCTCGTATCTGAAGCTGTTAAGCAGTGCACTAAAAGTTTCTTATTTTGTCTTGCGTTACCTCGTGCCGTCAGTAACTTTGATAACAAATGTGTTTTACTATCCTGTGTCACGTTCATTCCAAGTTTATGGGCACAGATAAACATTAACATAATGGCCTGTTCTAGAGGCGCTGTTTTTAAAAGCACGGGCGTGAAGTGTCTACAGCCAAAGTTTTTGAACCAACTAGAGTCATGTCTTGTGCACACATGAAGGCGTGGACATTCCCGCCTTTCTTTGTTTCAGTGTTTCGGGTCACAGGAAGGCATGGTCGGTGGCATTACATAGAGTCACGTTAGCCTGTGACTCTATCAGACGGAGACACACGGACATTTAGTGTTAAGAGTCATAGGCACGGGCATAAAGCGCTCAAAGGCATGGTCGGTGGTATTACAGACATGAACTCTTGTTATTAAAAGTTCACAAGATATGAACTCTCTACGGACACAATTGCGTACTGAGTTGGGTCACAATTTTTTCTTGATGTTACGTATATTATTCGATAGAAGCGTGGAGGTTTGTCGTTGTATGTGTCACAGTGTTAAGGTTCACAGGCACGGGTGTACAGTCCTCAAAGGCATGGTATTGTATTGTATAGAGTCATGCTCGCCTGTCTTTCAGTGATTAGCGTCACAGGAATGAGCGTCAAATCCACAAAGGCATCGTGTGGTATTATATAGAGTCATGTTGTTCGCTTCTGTTTTGTGTTCCGAATGATTCAGTCAACTCATCCAGACGGAGATATCCACAGGGTTGTACAATCTTATGAATGAGAAGGCGAAGGCGAAGCTCGAACTTCAGTACGACAAGCTCAGGCTGGACACATACGTTATGACAAGCTCAAGCTGCACACAGGCACGGGCATGAAGCGCTCAAAGGCATGGTCGGTAGTATTATTACATAGAGTCATGCTAGCCCGTGACTCTATCAGACGGAGATGCACAGGCATTTGGCCCACAGAGCTGAACCTTTGTCTTATGCAAAGGCATCGTTTGGTATTATATAGAGTCATGTTCACTTGAGTCTATTTTCCAAATGATTTCGTCGACTCATTTAGACGGAGAGGCACGGGTGAGAAGCCCATCGAGGCATACTTTAGTATTAGAGAGAGTCACGTTCATGCGTTTATTGCACAAACCAAACAGAATTGGGTTCTGATATGAACACTCACTGTTTACTTTGCGAGGCAATGAGTGGCAGATTAGAGAGACGATGTTTTTGAAGCGCTGAAAAGGCATAGTCGATGGTATAACATAGGCTCACGGATATGGACGGGCATTTAGCCCACTGAGCTAAACCTTTGTCTTACGCACAGCCACGGGCGTTTACTCTGTGAGGCACGGAATGGCCTATGCGAGGGGCGCTGTTTTTAAAATCTTATTTCCTTGTATTTAAAAACACGGACGTGAACTCCCTACGGACACGGTTCCGTATTGAGTTGCATCACACTTCTTTCTTGATTTTACGTATATTATTCGATATAAAAGGCGTGTACATTCGTGGCTGTCTATATTTCCTTGTATTTAAAAGATAGCGACGGCACGCTTTTAAACAAAGCACAAGCACAGTGGTTCCACAACAAGCATGTCTCAATTTGCAGAAACAGCACTGTCGTGATTCTACAGGACGCTATGTTCTAGGCTGTGCAGCATGTTTCCACCCAAACGTTCACCACAGGGTCATGGACATACACAGAGGGAGTGCCGTGCAGTGATAACAGACGCACAGTCTTACAGGTACAAGAGGCACGAGGAGGCATGTTGATTAACATCACCACAAATGAAACAGATTATACATGCACACGCATATAGATAGATGCATAAAAAGTGGACTACAAGAGATAAACTAAGTTGGTAATACTAAACGATCGATGGTATTAATTAATAATGGAAATTAACGACAAGCATACAATATTAGAGTCAAATTTATAGTAGAGCACACACAATAAATAGAAGTCCTGATCATGATAGATCGACTGGGTCACTGGAAACTCAAAAGTAGTAGTAGCTAGCATAAATATATAGAACTTGCCTCCAAGCATGTGGGATGTGACTTGCAGCAAATGAACGAAGACCCAAGTCAAGGACCTAATCAAGCCGCCCGGGCTTGTGCCCTTGATGGTCCAGAGGTTGGACGAGAAGTGGGGGCGGCGTCGGCGAGGTGGATGTGCTCTTGAACAAGCTTCATCAAAGTTTGCATGTGGTCGAAGTAGGCCGCCATGGTCGACTCATGGATGGCGCTGGAGGTGTCCTCGTAAATAATCTGTCCGTAGATCTGGCTGAACTTGTCGATGTCATCATGCATGATGAGACGCTACGCGGCGAGAGCAACCTCCAGGTGGTCCTCCGGCGGCATGCCGTCCGGGAGCTGCAGCGCCATCAGCGCGCGAAAGAGATCGTTCCCATGGAGGCCGGCAAGCCTGGTCGCGGAAGCCAAGGCGGAGGCTCGGCCTTTACGGAGGCGACGCATGGAATGGAGGCGAGCAGTCAGGTCCTTCACCTTGCTGTTAGCGAAGCTGAACTTGTGGATGAAGTCTTCCAGTGCACCCTTGAGCCAGGCGACGCGTCGTGGCAGACATCAGCAGCGCGTTGGGCTGCGGGTTGCTCTCCCTGACCACCTCGATAAGACGTACGGTGGTTGCCTGAATCGCCTCCATGGCCGATCTCTCACCGTCTCGCTATTGCTCTGATGGCCAGGTAGTTGGATCGGAGTAGAAGAAGATGGAGGGTGAGCCATGGTGAGAGAGTTGCGTGCTTTATACAGGAGGGTGTCGCTAACTGCTAGTTTGCGAAGCTAGCGACGGCACGCTTTTAAACAAAGCACAAGCACAACGGTTCCATGACAAGCACGTCTTGATTTGCAGAAACAACACTGTCATGGTTCTACAAGACACTATGTTATAGACTGTGCAGCGTGTTTCCACCCAAAACGTTCACCACAGAGTCACGGACATGCACAAAGGAAGTGTCGTGCAATGACAACAGACGCACAGTCTTACAGGTACAAGAGGCACACCCGCCTCTGTATTGTAAAATACTTCAGCTAACGAGTTATTTGGAGAGGCACGGCCGTCACATCACACGTGACTGCGTGTTCCAGATGATTTTAGTTGCTCGCTCTATTCACAAAGGGAAATCCAAACATACAGACGGTGCACAAAAACATGAAAACTTGATAGTTTTTTGAGCTTGTGAGTTGCTTCACGGCTGAAGAGCACAAAAACAAGTTCCTGCCAACCTTACAGACAATGGATAAAGTACAAGCTGGAAGTCCAAATTGGAAAGCACACAACAACACCTATCTCTGACAGCCGGATAACCGTTTTCAACATCCACAGGTCAATGGATCCGGCAAATCCATGATTGGACACTGGTTTGTCCAGATGTGTACTTTTAAATCCAAGTTCATATGCCTACAATACCCTGACAATATAAGACGAGCACGTCTAGAAGCCTTGTTGCCCCATTGAAGCACCTCTTCTTGATGTTCATAAAATCCTTCGGTGATGTTGTATGGGGGGAGAGAAACTTAAGCCTCATAGTCTCTAACTCCTTTGCGTTCCGAACAAAAAACATTGCAAATTCAATGTTTTTGTTGCAGTGTACATATTTTTCCAGCGTTACTGTCTTCAGGTGAATGTCATGCTGTTTGAGAAACACCCGGTGCTTGTGGCGCCACTTATTTGTTACACCTTCCTCGCGGCATACTCCTCCCTGAATATGCATGAAGAGTGAGAATACTCGAGGACTACAAAGGGAGATAGAGGCCTCCAATATAGTACGCTATGCATTGTATGTGCTTCCAATGTGTCTGGAAATCGTTACCTCGATAAACAGGTTGTCTAGGCTAGGAAAGCACCGCATCAAGGCAACAACCTTGTTCCGATTTAATGACATGTGGATAAGCAGGGTCTTCACAAATTGAACCGCCATTGATAGGCTGACTACAGACAAAGCCTGCGTCAAGCACATATCATAAAATTAGCTAGATAAAAGGTCGCGTGACATGAAACTTCGGCACTGCAACGAATGCAAGTAAAGAGTATAGTGCAAAAGGTGAGTACCTCAATAACTGTAGAGCCAAAAAATCTTGGATTCAGGAAATCCTTCATAAAATTACCAAACACTCAAGCTTAGGTGCAGAAAAGACAGTTATCTGCAAGTGCCGGCTCTGAATATCGTGAATCAATCGTTTAAGTGAGGGCGCATCCTCAACAACGAGTTCACCATGCTCACAAAGGATACAGATGACTTCAACTTTGCCTGTGTTTATTCTGATGCAGTGGTCCAAGTTATTGCAAATAAGCAGGAGCCACTCGAGGGCAGGGCAACCATGGCTGATTATCTTTGCAGTGAGACGTCTGATATATCAACTTCCAAAAACGAAAGCCTCTTGAGGAGTGGAAGTTTAAATGATCGTGCATACTTATCAGGTATCTGGCAAAGAGCAAATGTGACGGTGTGCCGTGAGGAGGAAAACAGCAGCATGGAAGTCGGTGGTGAGGGTGCGGACGAAGAGATTTCGTGTGGTAGTGTGATGGTTTTTCCCACAAAACGTGGGAACATGTAATAGAACTCGAGAACCTGGAGATTCTTCAGTCTTGGGGATCAAAGCCAGGCGTCAACTGTAGAGGGTCTGCAGTGGAGGTAGCACGCCGGAATGCAGAGACGATGAACTGTGCCCCCATGACCGGAGAGGATGGCTTCCGGAAGGCACGAACCATCAACGTCAGGTTGAAAACTACACTGAGTTCCAAAATATCTAATGCGAATGACATCCTTACTGGGGAGCATGGATAGTACATCGATATGAACTGTTTCTAGGGGCTTAAAAAGACGACCGACAGGGATCTCACAGCAGTCGAGATTCAGAGGAGCGGTGCGCCATAAAGGACGCCATCGACGTGCGAGGATTTGAGTGCGAACGCCTTCCTTAGTGGACAGACGGGAGATGACCTCATCGAGGATGGCGTCCGGGAGGTCGCTGATGCGGTCCGGACTAGACCACGTCTGTCATATAATACAAGGAAATGAGCTTTTAAAATCAGCGTCTCTCATATAGGCAATTCCGTGCCTTACATAGTAAACGCCCGTGGCTGTGCGTAAGACAAAGGTTCAGTTCCGTGGGCTAGACGATCGTGCATCTCCGTCTGGTCGAGTCTCACAGGCGAGCATGACTCTATGTAATACCATTGACCATGCGCAATAAACGCATGATTGTGACCCTGCCTAATACTAAAGTATGCCTCCATGGGCTTCTCGTCCGTGCCTCTCCGTCTGAACGAGTCGTCTGAATTATTCGGAACACAAACACAAGCGAACATGACTCTATATAATACCACACGATGCCTTTGTGGATTTGACGCATGTGCCTGTGACCCTAATGACTGAAACACAGATAGTCACAAACGTACATAACCGTGGCTGCAGAGAGTGCTAGCCCATGCCTTCGTGGGCGTCACGTGCATGCCTCTCTTTCCTACCGAGTCCGTGCCTCAGTGCCGTAAATAATTAAAGCACTAAGGGGCACGCCCGTACCTGGTCTGCATGTGCAACAGTGCATTTCGTACCTTGAAAGCCGTTGTTCTATCTAATGTTTCAAGCACCCATCTACCATTGACTTGCTACGAGTAGTACTTAACCCGGGCCCTCCTGTCAAAAAGAACAAAAGGAAGAAGTAATTAATCTGGACCCCTCCGCTCCCCGTCGTGGGTATTTAAGTCGTTTCGTGGATTGACAGGCTGTAGTCCATTTCTCCAGATCTACCATGGACTCCAGATCCACGCCACATATAGCAGCGCTCGCAGGCGGCGCGATCCCAGCAATGGAGACGGAGATGGAGGTCTACTCCGGTGCCCCGAGCACCAAGAGGGCGAGGCTCGCGCCACCGGCGACGCCTTGCTCTGGTGGTTTGGCGGTAGCGGCTGGAAGCGGCGAGGGTGCGCCTACTGGATCCGAGGATCAAGAAAAGCACTCTGGTCTGGACCGCATCAGCGACCTCCCGGACGCCATCCTCGGTGAGGTCATCTCCCGTCTGTCCACTAAGGAAGGCGTTCGCACTCAAATCCTTGCACGTCGGTGGCGCCCTGTTTGGCGCGCCGGTCCTCTGAATCCGGACTTCTGTGAAATCCCTGTCCCATGTCTTTTTAACCCTCTAGATCAATTACATTTCGAGTTGGTCACCGCGAACTCCGCCACACCGGAGGAACTCGTCCGCGTAACATGCACTGGAACTTTTTTTAGAGGAGAACATGTCAGTGAAGATAATTCCTATGATGATTCGTACCTTCCAGAGGCCATCCTCTCCGGGCGTTAGAGCGCAGTTCGCCGCCTCTGCATTCCGGCGTCCTACCTCCACTGCAGGCTCTCCACAGTCGACGATTGGCTTCGATCCCCAAGACTGAACAATCTCCAGGTGCTCGAGTTTTACTACCTGTTCCCACCATGCTTGAGACAACATGACATAGGGCCATTCTCATGCCCTTCGCTCATGCCATTACCACCAGCATTAAACCCTCAGATTTCCTCCTCTCTCCAAACCATTGCCTTGCTCTTTGCAAGTTACCAGACAATTATGTACGGGTGCTTAAACTACCACTGCTCAGGAGACTCTCGCTAGTAGATGTTGATGTATCAGACGTCTCATTACAAAACATCATCAGCTCTACTTCTCCTACACTTGAGTCTCTGCTGCTTGTTTGGACAGTCAGGCACCATTGCATCAGAATAAACTCACCAAACCTTATAAGCATTGGCATTTCTGGTTACTATGGGAAAATTGTTATAGAAGATGCCTCGTCACTTCAACGGTTGCTTTGTGATGGTGATTGCAAGAAGTTGCGGATAGTTATCACCTCTGCACCTAAACTCCAGGTCATGGGCAAATTATCTAATACTTTCTATGAATCCGGCGTCACAAATGACCGTATAATTATTCAGGTACTAACTTTCAACAATACTTTCACCTCCATTCATTGGTACGAACAAGTTCCATGCAATTCAACCTTTACCCTACTAACATTATGTTTTATTCTACATGATGTGTTTGCCGACAGTCAGCACATCCACAGCGGTTCATTCTATCAAGACGTTGTCTATCAACATGGATTATGACCTGCATGTAGTCATTTCCTTGGTGGAACACTTCCGAAGCTTGGAGAACTTGTATATCGAGGTGATGCTTCTCACACAAATTGTAAAACACATACCATGCATGGTGTAGAACTCCATTCGACAAAAAAATGTCACTTACATTTGTATGTAATGGACAAAGGTGTATATAGTCATGGACCACTATTAGGACAAAACTAAAAAAGAGCTTTAATCACAACAGAGGTTATAGAATAATTCCTTCACTTGCTCTCCCAGCACAATCACTCTTTATGGAGCTTAACCATTTTAAATCTTCATGTTTATTCAGGAAATAGCCTCTAATGAAGAAAGTCTTGTGAACGTCTGTTCTTGCAAGCACCATCATGACGTTCGTTTGAAGTCACTGACGTTGGAAAGCTATGTTCAATGCGAGAAAAGCATTCGATTTGCGACATTCTTTATTCTCAATGCAGCACAGCTGCAGACTATGAGGATCAAGTTTCTTCTTCAGGAAGACTTCACGGAAGAATTCTACAAACATCAACAAGACTTGCTTCAGTGGGACAAAAAGGCTTCTAAACATGCTTGCCTTAGGTTCTCGCCAAGTTGCAACCACGGGAACTTGGATCTAAGGAGCGCATGCGTTGAGCACCTGGATTTAAAGGATCCATTCACTTGTAAGTGCTGAAAACAGTGCTGGAGTGAGATGTTGCCGCCACTTTCCGGTTTGGAATTTATGTAGGTGTGGTGAAACAATGCCCGTACCTTTTTGCTCAATCTGTAACCTTGCCAACAGCGAACTCGGTATTTTGGTCTATGGCTAAACTGTCTTTTGCTCATGCCGTACATTTCATTAGCTAAACGGGCTTCAAGTCTCTGCAGCCATGGCTATGTACATTTTGTGACTTTCTGTGTTTCACTGATAAGGGTCACAGGCACGGGTGTCAAATCCGCAAAGGCATCGTGTGGTATTATATATAGTCATGTTCCCTTGTGCTTGTGTTTGTGTTCCGAATGATTCAGTGTACCACGGTTTGTAAGCAAACACACAGATGATCATGCCTTCGTAGAAAAGTGATTCGAGACACACCGTTCTACCTGTCACACAGGCACGGCCATGGCAAACGCACGATTTGCCACGAACCACACAACGGCCGTGAAGTGATACGACATGCACTGTTCTACATGCCACACAAGCACGCCCGTGATTCCACGTGCTTCAGTAGCACGTAAAAACGTAATTCTTTCATAGGAAACGCCGTGAACCTACTGCCAGGCACTATATCCATTTGTGAAACAGAAACGCAAACACAACCGTGACCCGTTGTGTTCGAAATCTTTGCATCACAGAAGCACCGTGTGAAGGCACATGAAATACGGTTGGACACGCATCGCAAGCACGGTTATGCACATGAGGTACAGTTAGGCACAGTGCCGGGACATAATTGCAGATGTCACCGTTGTTGCGCATTTTTTAAAAGCACGACCTTGCACTCTCTGTGTTTCAGTGTTTCAGTCATTAGGGTCACAGCCACGGGCGTCATATCCATAAAGCCATCGTGTGGTATTAAATAGAGTCATGTTCACTTGTGTTTGTGTTCCGAATGATTCAGTCAACTCGTTCAGACGGAGAGGCACGAACGAGCAGCCCATGGAGGCATACTTTAGTATTAGGCAGAGTCACGTTCATTCGTTTATTGTGCAAACCGTACATTTCATTACCTAAACGGACTTGAAGTCTCTGCAGCCACGGTTATGTGTGTTTGTGACTTTCTGTATTTCAGTGATAAGGGTCGTAGACACGGGCGTCAAATCCAGAAAGGCATCGTGTGGTATTATATAGAGTCATGTTCCCTTGTGTCTGTTTTCCGAATGATTCTGTCGACTCATTTAGACGGAGAGGCACGGACGAGAAGCCCATAGAGGCATTCTTGAGTATTAGGCAGAGTCACGTTCGTGCGTTTACTGCAGAAACATAACAGAAATGGATTCAGATGTGAACCCTCACAGTTTACTTTGTGAGGCAATGAATGACCGATCCGAGAGACACTATCCTTAAAAGCACGGGCAAGAACTCTCTACAACCACGGTTCTGTACCAAAGAGCCACTGTCAAAACGCATGGAAGTCATGCAACGAGGGCCACACTTTTAGTAGTAGAAAAAGCACTTTATCAGCTGGCGTTGCTCCTTTGCTACGCGCACAGTAGGGTGGCTGTGGAAGGCACGTTATTCAAGCAGAGAACGAACATCACGATGCCAGGACAAGACCAAAAGCATGGTTGTGAGTCTGCAGTGTCATGGCTAGAATCCTCAAGATGCATTTCGGTGTGGCCTGTTGAGTAGAAACTCGGTTGTGCGGTCACCAGAGGCACTATGTAACGCCCCGCAAAACAGGTTTGGTTGACCGTTGTGGTGGCTGTCTATGCTTTCAGCTCTTTTCATCTCTCTTGTATCGCAGTAGAGACGCATGGTTGTATTGTTACACCATCCAACTTCATAAATAAAGGGCTGCAAACATTTACAAACAAACCTATTGCCCTTATAATATTTTCCCAGCTGAGTAATAAAAATACCTAAACAAGCAAAATCTGTTCTGCTTACATTTGCTTTGTTTGTACAACTGCACCAAATAAACCTACAAGCCGTTTTTTATAACCACAGTACGAGGACCAGAAACAGTGCAACGGCTCAAATGCAACTCCATTAGTGCAAGGCTCAACTGCAGCTCCTCAGTGTGTATGGCAGGTACATCCGAGAAGCACCGCTCTACCTGCAACACAGGCACGGTTGTGCATGCATTATGTGCATGACAGGTACATATATAAGACAGGCACCGTCGTACATACAACACATCACGGTTACACATACAACGCGCATCTCTCCACTGAAAAATTAAATCTACTTTATGTCTCTTAACCTTGGTGCCACAACATTTTATGGTCCTTCGGCCCATACAAAGCCGCAAAACCACACATTTCCTTCATGACTGCACGCAACACAAAAACAGACAAGCATACACACGGTGCAAAGACTACAACGGTTGTCTGATAAAGTTTACATAAAACCCAAGCTCAAAAGAACGCAACAACAAATAACTCCATACACCTGGACAACTAACACAAGGCCTCATTTCAGCATCCACACGTGAACGGAATCGTCAAATCTAGGTATTCAACACTCCTCTTTCTTAAATGCAGACGCGCGTGGCTGCAACTTGATGATAATCTAAGATGTGCATGTTTAGAAGCCCTTCTATGCCACTCCAGAACCCTTTGTTGCTTTTCGTAAAATACTCCCGTGAACTCTGCGGGAGGGGAGGTAAACTTAATGGTCATGGTCTCCAGATCCTTTGCACTAAGAACAAAGAACATCGCAAATTCAGCATAACTCCCAGAGCGAACATAATCTTCCAGCGATACTGTCTTTAGACAAACGTCGTGATGTTTGAGAAACTGTCGGTACTTACGACGCCATTTGTTTTTTTCACCATGAGAAATCAACGATCCCTAAAATATAAATGATAGGTTGAAAATACTTAGCGTCTATAAAAAGAGATACAGACCATCAAAAAACCAAATGAAACAATTAGTTCTACCACCTCTGTAACAAGAAGTTAGACATAGACTTGTCTATATATGGATGTATCCAACAATAAATCATGTGTAGATACGGGTGCATCAATTTCAGTCAAAATTAAGACAAGCATTTTGAAAAGGAACGAGTACTACAGCATGCACATTTCTGAAGATCATCACCTCGACAAACAAGTTCTCCAGTTTTGGAAAGCATTGCAACAATTCAACGATGGTGTCCACCTTATAATACATGTAGATAAGCAAGGTCTTGACAGATTGACGCATTGTTGTTAGACTGACTGCCTCAAACCCTTGATGAAAATTAACTGAAGATGGATCACAAAACTAATAGCATAAAGGTTGGATGAAATAAATCTTGTTTCCTCACAAATAAAGTTAAGCCGGAAGTATCATAAAAACTCAATACCTCAAGACACATGAGACGACATGGATACAGTTCAGACGCAGAGACAGCGGTTACCTCAAGTCCTGACTCTGCATGAAGAATATAACATAGACCATCAAATTAATAGAAAAAACATCGGAACAAGTACAACTCTGTTCCAGTATGAAGGAAAGTCAGTACCTCAAGACACGTCTAGGGAGACACAAACACGAATTCACCCAATGTCTCCAGTTTAGGTGCAGAGACAACGGTTATCGAACAGTCGTCAACCAGAAAATCCACAATCAACCGTCGAAGCGAAGGGGCATCCTCAATAATGAGTTCTCCGTGTGGACAACAAATGCCAATGCTTACAAGGTTAGACGAGTTTATTGTGACGCGACGACCTCCTCTATTGCAAACAAGCAGGAGAGACTCGAGTGCAGGGCAACTAGAATGGATTATGCTTTGCAGCGAGGCGTCTGATATATCAACCTCCACAAGCGAGAGTCTTTTCACCAGTGGTAGCTTAAGCGTCCCTACGTAATTGTCTGATATTTGGCAAAGAGCAAAGCCGAGGGTGTGGACAAAGGAGGAAAACTGAAACACGGGCTCCGGTGTCGAGGGCGTAGTTGAAGTGCATAGATCCAATAGAGTTACCTCTTGCATCAGAAATTCTAGGAAGAGGTAGTAGAACTCAAGAACCTGAATATTGTTCAACTTCCAGGATCGGAGCCAGGCATCAACGTTGGAGGGCCTGCACTATAGGTAGCACGCCGGAATAGACAGGCGGCTAACCGAGCCAGCATGGCCGGACAGAATGGATTCCGGAAGACTGACAACAGGATTTCGACACAGCCGCGTTCCGGAATAGCATTTGTGAACACGCTCCTTGGTGAAGGCGCACAGATGAGATATGGTCTCGATATGAACTTTTTCTCCATCGTTAAAAAGACGAGAGTCAAAGATCTCGCGGCAGTCGAGATTCAGAGGATCAACGGGCCACAAAGGACGCCAGCGACGTGCGAGGATTCGAGTACGGATGCCATACTTGATGGGAAGACGATAGATGATCTCACCTAGGACGCCGTCGGTGAGATCGCTAATGCGGTCCGCACGACATCCCTCTTCTTCCTCCTCGGATCGAGAGGGAGCACGGTCGCCGCTTCCATCCCCTCCGACGACCAGCACACCACCAGAAGGCGGCATCACTGGTGGCGCCACTCTCGACCTCTTGATGCTACGAGCAACGCTTTCCATCTCCACCTCCATTGCTGGGGTGGCGGCGACCACGACCAGTGCTCGCTGAGGTGGATCTGGAGAAATGGATTGTAGCCTGTCAATCCACGAAACGACTTAAATACCCATGACGGGGAGTGGAGGGGTCCAGATTAATTACCTCTTTTTTCTTTTGACGGGAGAGTCCGGGTTAATTACTACTCGTAACAAGTAAAAGGTAGGTGACTGCTTGAAACATTAAATAGAGCCACGACTTTCCAGGTACGAGATGCACGGGTGAAGACGCAAACCAGGCACGAGCGTGCCTGTCCGTGTTTTAATTATTTATGGCACACATTCAATAGAAGAATCTGTTTGACGCCGGAAGCACGGTTCTACAGTCATCTTGCCTCTACGAGCAGCAAAATTTTCCACGGGCACGTTCACATTTAAGTCAATAGAAGATTCAAGGCCGTGCCTCTGCTTTGCAGATGATTCTGCTGAAATGCTCACGGACAAAAGCAATGAAGCGTGGGAGAGGCACGGCTTGGCACGTACCAGACACACGGTCCTGCCTTCGGCATTGTGACACACTGTTCTACATGCCACACAGGCATGTAGAACAGTTCGTGTCTACGCTCGTGTCTCTTTGTGTTTCAAATGATGCCGTTGACTCTAAGACCAGGAGAGGCACGGTATGGAGGCCCAGAGAGGCATGCTTGCATTTTACGCGGGATCAGAATTATCATAGGCACGGTCATGAAGCGCTCAAAGGCATGGTCGGTGGTATTACATAGAGTCACGCTAACCTTTGTCTTACGCACAGCCACGGGCGTTTACTCTGTGAGGCACGGAATGGCCTATACGAGAGACTCTGTTTTAAAAAGCTTATTTCCTTGTATTTAAAAGCACGGACGTGCAGTCCATAGTATATCATTCGAAAAGGGCGTCGACGTTCGTGGCTATCTGTGTTTCAGTGTCAAGGGTCACAAGCACGGGCATACAGCCCTCATAGGTTTTCTAATTACATAGAGTCACGCACAGAGGTTGTCTAATTATATTCAGAATGAGTCGGTGGAGAGGCATGGTTTATTCTTACCCGGAGTCATGATTGTGCGATTATTACGGAAACCTAATAGAATCGGGCGAACCGTCAAGTGTGTCAGTGTTTCAGGTCAGAGCTCACCTTCGTGTCTCTTTGTGCTCCAAATGCATCCGTTGATCTATCACGAGGAGTGTCACGGTCAAGATGCTTAGGGAGGCCTGCTTGTGTTTTACATGGAGTCACGTTCGTGCGTTAATTGCGAAAACCCAACGTTTCGACGGGTGTCTCCTCGTATTCGGGTGTGAACACCATGTGGCACCGCTTGGGAAACCCAAGGGTCCGACGGGCGTCTCCTCCAGTGACGCCGCTCTGGCTCATAGCCCGAGGCCAGGCTCCGGCTATTTAAGCAGGACGGGATCTCGAAACCCTAGCCACACCCTCTTCCCCCCTCTGCCCGCCGCCAGGCTATCCATTCCTCCTGCTGCTCTCCATCCTGACCCTCTCCGCCATGGCTGGGCAGGAGGACACTACTACGGAACCCCGTGCCCAGACTCTGGAGGGGATCAAGGCTGGCGAGGGTTCCTCATCTGTAAGTTCACTCTGCTTCCGCTTCTTTCCTTTTTTCTTTCCTTCGGCTACTTGGTTTAGTTGTGAAACATGAATAAGCCAGACAGAATCTCGAAACCCTAGCCACATCCCCTTCATCCTTTTATCCGCCTCCAGGCCATCCACTCCTCTTGCTGTTCTCTACCCTGACACTCTTCGCCATGGCTGTGCAGGATGACACTCCTCCAGAGAGCCGTGTCCTGATGTAGGAGGAAATCTCGGCTGGCCAGGCATCCACATCTGTAAGTTCACTCTTTCTTTCGGCTACCCGGATTAGTTGTGAAACGTGGATCATTGTGGTGAACTTCATCCTAAGTTGATGATAGTGCGTCCTGCCATCAATCTGACACCTTCTCTTTTGTCCAGGTGAAGAACCGGTGGGAGGCTACGGAAGCTCACCTCTTGAAGATCGTGGAGATATCCACAAGGTTGTATGATCTTCTGGATGAGAAGACGAAGGCGAAGCTCAAACTTGAGTACGACCAGCTCACGCTGGAGACATACGTTATGATAAAAGAGGTCAAGGAACTTCGCGCCCAGCGACCCTGATCGCTGTATCTGAAGCAATTAAGCAGTGGACTAAAAAGTTTCTTATTTTGTCTTGCGTCACATCGTAGTCAGTAACTTTGATAACAAACGTGTTTTGGTTTCCTGGATCAAGTTTATGGGTACAGATGTGAACATTAACGTAATGGCCAATTCGAGAGGCGCTGTTTATAAAAGCACGGGCGTGAAGTCTCTGCAGCCAAGGTTCTTCGTACCAACTAGAGTCATGTCTTGTGCGCACCTGAAGGCATGGACATTCCTGCCTTTCTTTGTTTAAGTGTTTCGGGTCACAGGCACGTGCATTAAGCGCTCAAAGGCATGGTCGGTGGTATTACATAGTCAAGCTAGCTTGTGACTCTATCAGACGGAGACGCAATGGCCTATGTGAGGGATGCTGTTTTTAAAATCTTATTTCCTTGTATTTAAAAGCACGGACATGAACTCCCTATGGACACGGTTCCCTATTGAGTTGCGTCACACATCTTTCTTGATGTTATGTATATTATTTCGATATAAAAGGCGTGGACGTTCGTGGCTATCTGTATTTCATTGTTTCACAGTGTAGCACGGGCACGCTTTTAAACAAAGCACAAGCACGTTTCGATTTGCAGAAACAGCACTGTTGTGGTTCTACAGGACGCTATGTTCTAGGCTGTGTGCAACATGTTTCCACCCAAACGTTCACCACAGGGTCACATACATACACAGAGGAAGTGCCATGTAGTGATAACAGACGCACAGTCTAACAGATACAAGAGGCACGAGGTGGCATATTGATTAACATCATCAGAAATGAATCAGATTATACATGCGCACGCATATAGAGAGATGCATAAAAAGTGGACTACAAGAGATAAACTAAGTTGGTAATAGTAAATGATCGCTGGTATTAACTAATAATAGAACTTAACAACAGGCATACAACATTACACTCAAACTTATAGTAGAACACACACAGTAAATAGAAGTCTTGATCATGACAGATCGACTGGGTCACTGAAAACTCAAAAGTAGTAACAAGTCAATGCTAGGTGGCTGCTTGAAACATCAAAAATAGCCACGGCTTTGATGGTACGAGACGCACTGTTGTACTTGCAGACCAGGAACGGGCGTGCCCCTCCATGATTTAATTATTTACCGCACATTCACAAATCGTGCCTGTCTGTGTGAATCTATTCGACGCCGGAAGCACGGTTGTACAGTCATCTTCCCTCTGCAAGCGGCAAAATTTTCCACTGGCACGTTGACAATTAAATCACTAGAAGATTCAAAGGCCGTGCCTCTGCTTTGCAGATGATTCTGCTAAAACGCGGACAAAACCAAGTAAGTGAAGTGATGGCAGAAGCTCGGCTTTTCAAGAACGATACACACTGTTCTACATACCACACAGGCACGACCGTGATTCCACGTGCTTTAGTAGCATGTAAAGACGTAATTCTCTCACAGCAAACGCCGTGAACCTACTGCCAGGCACTATATCCATTTGTGAAACAAAAAAACAAACACAACCATGACCCGTTCTGTTTGAAATCTTTGCATGACAGAAGCACAGCGTGAAGGCACATGGGGCACGGTTGGACACGCATCGCAAGCACGGTTATTTGAATTACTTACACACATGCATTCATAACAGAAGAACAGGCGTAAGAACAGGTGAGGCACCGTTACCACGAAAGCCATGGTTATGCAGCCCCAGAAGCACGACCCAAATTCTGAGAGTCACGGTTGAACACTCACCGGTGGCATGGCCGTGTCTGCCTGTGCCCTTAGGTTATTTTTATCTCTCTGTCACACAGCAGGGAAGCATGCTTGTATGCTTACAACATCCACGTTCAGAAACTAATGCTGCTGCGGAAAATAACAAGGAAACCTGTGCCTCTGATATTTTTCTCCGCCGAGTAAAAATACATAAAGAAGCAAAAGGCATTTTTATTTAAATTTGTTTTATTTCTATAACTGCAGCAAATTAACTTACAAGTCGTTCTTATAACCACAGCACAAGAAAATAAACAGTCAACACCCGCCCGCCCTCCCCACCGATCGCTTGCTATTTCATCGCTCCACGTGCGGCCTTGTTTTTGAATGTTCAACGATCCATTCTTCCTTCTCGACCCTTGTGCAACCCCAGTAGCTATTCGACCTATTTACCTGTAAAATTAATATTCATACATAAAAACAAAGCAAAAAATTGCAGTCATCACTGTTTTTTGCTTACGTCCTGTTTAAACTGCATTATTACCTTTTAATTTTTCTATTGGTACTGTTCTCTGGTACCAAAAAGTCTCCACTCAGACCTTTCCTTTCTGGAAATGGACTGCGCAGATTCCATGCCTTGTCCCGGGCTTCCCTGCACGCATTCTGTGTGCCTGGCTTGTGTGACGTTCGATTCTGGCGTAGATGCAAGACTTTGGTAAATGCTCCCTGCTGTCAGTGGGGTCGTTGGAGTTGCTGACGTCTGACGTCTTCCTCCTGGGCTTGGAGTACATTGTCCTGAGCCGTTTGTTTTCCTCGATGGTGTTGTCGGTGTTGTCGGCCATTTCATTGATCTTGCCCTCTTCTCCTGCTGCGATTTCCTCTTCTCCTCTTCAATCCTCATCCTCTCCTGGACTTCTGGGTTATTTGGGCAGTTTGTTTTCCTGTGACCCTTTACTGTACAACGGCCGCACTTGGTTGCTTCTTTGTTGCCTTTTCCTTTCTTCTCAGAACCAGCTTTGATTCGATCTCCTTTTTTCCTGCCCTTTGAGCCACTCATGAGAGGGTTCTTGAGAGTTTCGGCAAGAATGCCTATGTCTGGTTCCTCTGCAAGTGCCGCCATGACTTTTATTTTCATATCTACCGTACACTCACGCAGCACACGGTATGCCTTCTCTTTTCTGCAAGCATTTGAATAGATATCTGACAACTCAGCGTAAGCGAGGCCGAATCTCATAGTTTCATCGTCTTGTACAGTCATGCTATCACCTTGACTTGTAGACAGAACTTTCAGACTCTCTGATAGATTCCTGGTCCATCTGGGGATGACAAAGGATTTTGGAAGTTGATCGGTCATGCCTGTTTGGTCCATCACCTTAAGCACATGGCAGCACTGAATGCCATCCCTACTCATTTTCTTGCAGCTGCAACTATATATTTCTTTTTGCTCATCCACATCTACCCTGAACTCAGACCTGTCAAATTCCTCGCCCGGATATGGTTTCCACACATTTTCTCCAGGCTCAGTAATCTTTAAAAAAAATTACTGCCTCCCCTTTGCCAGATCAGAGCACTTGAAGTAAGTCCGGTTCCGTAGCTCCAGCTAGAATTTCCTGAAAATTTCATTCGTGTACACTTGACTTGCTTGTCTTTCAATCGGAAAACCCGTCTCTAGTGATGGCGCCTTCTCTTCTGTTCGGTGTCTTTTCTTGTCAAGCGTGGCGAGGCAATTTTGCTGAATCATGTGATACCCATCAACAAACCTTTTTATTGTGTCCCTGTGGTCGACGTAATTCTTCCACATCAAATTCGTGCTCTCACTGCGAGTGGTTGTTGACGAGAAAGGATAGAAGCAGTCCTTGAAGTAGGCCGGCACCCAGAAATGTCGGAGTTCCCATAGCGTGTTCAGGTGTTTGTTGCCTTCCGCCTTGTCCACAGAAATTGCTGCTTTCCACACACACTCAAACTCGTCTTGATCTAATGAGTTTTTGACGATTCGAAATAAATTATCAGACATCACTGGGTGCTGCGCAAACACTGCTGCATTATTTTCCTTCAGGTTCTTCCTAATATGCCACCAGCAGAACCTGTGCCTCATTCTCGGAAGAGCTTCCTTTATTGCAGTCTTCATCGCCTGGCATGTAGAACAGTTCGTGTCTACGCTCGTGTCTCTTTGTGTTTCAAATGATGCCGTTGACTCTAAGACCAGGAGAGGCACGGTATGGAGGCCCAGAGAGGCATGCTTGCGTTTTACGCGGGATCAGAATTATCATAGGCACGGTCATGAAGCGCTCAAAGGCATGGTCGGTGGTATTACATAGAGTCACGCTAACCTTTGTCTTACGCACAGCCACGGGCGTTTACTCTGTGAGGCACGGAATGGCCTATACGAGAGACTCTGTTTTAAAAAGCTTATTTCCTTGTATTTAAAAGCGCGGACGTGCAGTCCATAGTATATCATTCGAAAAGGGCGTCGACGTTCGTGGCTATCTGTGTTTCAGTGTCAAGGGTCACAAGTACGGGCATACAGCCCTCATAGGTTTTCTAATTACATAGAGTCACACACAGAGGTTGTCTAATTATATTCAGAATGAGTCGGTGGAGAGGCATGGTTTATTCTTACCCGGAGTCACGATTGTGCGATTATTACGGAAACCTAATAGAATCGGGCGAACCGTCAAGTGTGTCAGTGTTCCAGGTCAGAGCTCACCTTCGTGTCTCTTTGTGCTCCAAATGCATCCGTTGATCTATCAGGAGGAGTGTCACGGTCAAGATGCTCAGGGAGGCCTGCTTGTGTTTTACATGGAGTCACGTTCGTGCGTTAATTGCGAAAACCCAACGTTTCGACGGGTGTCTCCTCGTATTCGGGTGTGAACACCATGTGGCACCGCTTGGGAAACCCAAGGGTCCAACGGGCGTCTCCTCCAGTGACGCCGCTCTGGCTCATAGCCCGAGGCCAGGCTCCGGCTATTTAAGCAGGACGGGATCTCGAAACCCTAGCCACACCCTCTTCCCCCCTCTGCCCGCCGCCAGGCTATCCATTCCTCCTGCTGCTCTCCATCATGACCCTCTCTGCCATGGCTGGGCAGGGGGACACTACTACGGAACCCCGTGCCCAGACTCTGGAGGGGATCAAGGCTGGCGTGGGTTCCTCATCTGTAAGTTCACTCTGCTTCCGCTTCTTTCCTTTTTTCTTTCCATCGGCTACTTGGTTTAGTTGTGAAACGTGAATAAGCCAGACGGAATCTCGAAACCCTAGCCACATCCCCTTCATCCTTTTATCCGCCTCCAGGCCATCCACTCCTCTTGTTGTTCTCTACCCTGACACTCTTCGCCATGGCTGTGCAGGATGACACTCCTCCAGAGAGCCGTGTCCTGACGTAGGAGGAAATCTCGGCTGGCCAGGCTTCCACATCTGTAAGTTCACTCTTTCTTTCGGCTACCCGGATTAGTTGTGAAACGTGGATCATTGTGGTGAACTTCATCCTAAGTTGATGATAGTGCGTCCTGCCATCAATCTGACACCTTCTCTTTTGTCCAGGTGAAGAACCGGTGGGAGGCTACGGAAGCTCACCTCTTGAAGATCGTGGAGATATCCACAAGGTTGTATGATCTTCTGGATGAGAAGACGAAGGCGAAGCTCAAACTTGAGTACGACCAGCTCACGCTGGAGACATACGTTATGATAAAAGAGGTCAAGGAACTTCGCGCCCAGCGACCCTGATCGCTGTATCTGAAGCAATTAAGCAGTGGACTAAAAAGTTTCTTATTTTGTCTTGCGTCACATCGTAGTCAGTAACTTTGATAACAAACGTGTTTTGGTTTCCTGGATCAAGTTTATGGGTACAGATGTGAACATTAACGTAATGGCCAATTCGAGAGGCGCTGTTTTAAAAAGCACGGGCGTGAAGTCTCTGCAGCCAAGGTTCTTCGTACCATCTAGAGTCATGTCTTGTGCGCACCTGAAGGCATGGACATTCCTACCTTTCTTTGTTTAAGTGTTTCGGGTCACAGGCACGTGCATTAAGCGCTCAAAGGCATGGTCGGTGGTATTACATAGTCAAGCTAGCTTGTGACTCTATCAGACGGAGACGCAATGGCCTATGTGAGGGATGCTGTTTTTAAAATCTTATTTCCTTTTATTTAAAACCACGGACGTGAACTCCCTATGGACATGGTTCCCTATTGAGTTGCGTCACACATCTTTCTTGATGTTACGTATATTATTTCGATATAAAAGGCGTGGACGTTCGTGGCTATCTGTATTTCATTGTTTCACAGTGTAGCACGGGCACGCTTTTAAACAAAGCACAAGCACGTTTCGATTTGCGGAAACAGCACTGTTGTGGTTCTACAGGACGCTATGTTCTAGGCTGTGTGCAACATGTTTCCACCCAAACGTTCACCACAGGGTCACATACATACACAGAGGAAGTGCCATGTAGTGATAACAGACGCACAGTCTAACAAATACAAGAGGCACGAGGAGGCATATTGATTAACATCATCAGAAATGAATCAGATTATACATGCGCACGCATATAGAGAGATGCATAAAAAGTGGACTACAAGAGATAAACTAAGTTGGTAATAGTAAATGATCGCTGGTATTAACTAATAATAGAACTTAACAACAGGCATACAACATTACACTCAAACTTATAGTAGAACACACACAGTAAATAGAAGTCTTGATCATGACAGATCGACTGGGTCACTGAAAACTCAAAAGTAGTAACAAGTCAATGCTAGGTGGCTGTTTGAAACATCAAATATAGCCACGGCTTTGATGGTACGAGATGCACTATTGTACTTGCAGACCAGGAACGGGCGTGCCCCTCCGTGATTTAATTATTTACCGCACATTCACAAATCGTGCCTGTCTGTGTGAATCTGTTCGACGCCGGAAGCACGGTTGTACAGTCATCTTCCCTCTGCAAGCGGCAAAATTTTCCACTGGCACGTTGACAATTAAATCACTAGAAGATTCAAAGGCCGTGCCTCTGCTTTGCAGATGATTCTGCTAAAACGCGGACCAAACCAAGTAAGTGAAGTGATGGCAGAAGCTCGGCTTTTCAAGAACGATACACACTGTTCTACATACCACACAGGCACGACCGTGATTCCACGTGCTTTAGTAGCATGTAAAGACGTAATTCTCTCACAGCAAACGCCGTGAACCTACTGCCAGGCACTATATCCATTTGTGAAACAAAAAAACAAACACAACCGTGACCCGTTCTGTTTGAAATCTTTGCATGACAGAAGCACAGCGTGAAGGCTCATGGGGCACGGTTGGACACGCATCGCAAGCACGGTTATTTGAATTACTTACACACATGCATTCATAACAGAGGAACAGGCGTAAGAACAGGCGAGGCACCGTTACCACAAAAGCCACGGTTATGCAGCCCCAGAAGCACGACCCAAATTCTGAGAGTCACGGTTGAACACTCACCGGTGGCATGGCCGTGTCTGCCTGTGCCCTTAGGTTATTTTTATCTCTCTGTCACACAGCAGGGAAGCATGCTTGTATGCTTACAACATCCACGTTCAGAAACTGATGCTGCTGCGGAAAATAACAAGGAAACCTGTGCCTCTGATATTTTTCTCCGCCGAGTAAAAATACATAAAGAAGCAAAAGGCGTTTTTATTTAAATTTGTTTTATTTCTATAACTGCAGCAAATTAACTTACAAGTCGTTCTTATAACCACAGCACAAGAAAATAAACAGTCAACACCTGCCCGCCCTCCCCACCGATCGCTTGCTATTTCATCGCTCCACGTGCGGCCTTGTTTTTGAATGTTCAGCGATCCATTCTTCCTTCTCGACCCTTGTGCAACCCAGTAGCTATTCGACCTATTTACCTGTAAAATTAATATTCATACATAAAAACAAAGCAAAAAATTGCAGTCATCACTGTT
The DNA here is from genome assembly GCF_002575655.3 of Aegilops tauschii subsp. strangulata. NCBI lineage: Eukaryota > Viridiplantae > Streptophyta > Magnoliopsida > Poales > Poaceae > Aegilops > Aegilops tauschii. The sequence goes on along the minus strand of NC_053036.3, from coordinate 535,409,266 downwards.
TTTTGCTTACGTCCTGTTTAAACTGCATTATTACCTTTTAATTTTTCTATTGGTACTGTTCTCCGGTACCAAAAAGTCTGCACTCAGACCTTTCCTTTCTGGAAATGGACTGCGCAGATTCCATGCCTTGTCCCGGGCTTCCCTGCATGCATTCTGTGTGCCTGGCTTGTGTGATGTTCGATTCTGGCATAGATGCAAGACTTTGGTAAATGCTCCCTGCTGTCAGTGGGGTCGTTGGAGTTGCTGACGTCTGACGTCTTCCTCCTGGGCTTGGAGTACATTGTCCTGAGCCGTTTGTTGTCCTCGATGGTGTTGTCTTGATCTTGCCCTCTTCTCCTGCTGCGATTTCCTCTTCTCCTCTTCAATCCTCATCCTCTCCTGGCCTTCTGGGTTATTTGGGCAGTTTGTTTTCCTGTGACCCTTTACTGTACAACAGCCGCACTTGGTTGCTTCTTTGTTGCCTTTTCCTTTCTTCTCAGAACCAGCTTTGATTCGATCTCCTTTTTTCCTGCCCTTTGAGCCACTCATGAGAGGGTTCTTGAGAGTTTCGGCAAGAATGCCTATGTCTGGTTCCTCTGCAAGTGCCGCCATGACTTCTATTTTCATATCTACCGTACACTCACGCAGCACACGGTATGCCTTCTCTTTTCTGCAAGCATTTGAATAGATATCTGACAACTCAGCGTAAGCGAGGCCGAATCTCATAGTTTCATCGTCTTGTACAGTCATGCTATCACCTTGACTTGTAGACAGAACTTTCAGACTCTCTGATAGATTCCTGGTCCATCTGGGGATGACAAAGGATTTTGGAAGTTGATCGGTCATGCCTGTTTGGTCCATCACCTTAAGCACATGGCAGCACTGAATGCCATCCCTACTCAGTTTCTTGCAGCTGCAACTATATATTTCTTTTTGCTCATCCACATCTACCCTGAACTCAGACCTGTCAAATTCCTCGCCCGGATATGGTTTCCACACATTTTCTCCAGGCTCAGTAATCTTTAAAAAAAATACTGCCTCCCCTTTGCCAGATCAGAGCACTTGAAGTAAGTCCGGTTCCGTAGCTCCAGCTGGAATTTCCTGAAAATTTCATTCGTGTACACTTGACTTGCTTGTCTTTCAATCGGAAAACCCGTCTCTAGTGATGGCGCCTTCTCTTCTGTTCGGTGTCTTTTCTTGTCAAGCGTGGCGAGGCAATTTTGCTGAATCATGTGATACCCATCAACAAACCTTTTTATTGTGTCCCTGTGGTCGACGTAATTCTTCCACATCAAATTCGTGCTCTCACTACGAGTGGTTGTTGACGAGAAAGGATAGAAGCAGTCCTTGAAGTAGGCCGGCACCCAAAAAGTTCGGAGATCCCATAGCGTGTTCAGGTGTTTGTTGCCTTCCGCCTTGTCCACAGAAATTGCTGCTTTCCACACACACTCAAACTCGTCTTGATCTAATGAGTTTTTGACGATTCGAAATAAATTATCAGACATCACTGGGTGCTGCGCAAACACTGCTGCATTATTTTCCTTCAGGTTCTTCCTAATATGCCACCAGCAGAACCTGTGCCTCATTCTCGGAAGAGCTTCCTTTATTGCAGTCTTCATCGCCTGGTCCTGGTCTATTATTATGTATTTCGGCTCTTTACCTCCCATTTCCTCGATAAACGTGCTTAGGAGCCACTTGAATGACCCTATTTTCTCATCCTTCAAAAGGCCTACTCCAAACAGGACGGTCGACCCGTGGTTGTCGACACCTATAATTGGTGCAAATGGCAAGCCATATATATTCGTAGAAAATGTCGTGTCCAAAGACACGAAATCTCCATATAGATCATCATTCATCTTACACAAGGAGTCTGTCCAGAACAGGCTGCGCACTACATTGTTCTCTGTATGTTCCACATGGTGGAATCCCGGCCTCCGCCTCTGCATATCAGCAAACAGTTTCATGGTGTCTGCGATATCAGTGCCGCACTCTCCAGCCCTGTCCCGGCATGCAATGTTGCTTATGTCAATCGTGTCGAACATAATTTCTCGCCTCGGTTTCCCCATGGCAGTAAAAATCTGCATAACCTTCCTTGGTTCTAACCTCGCCTTCTGCAGCACTTGTATAAAGAATTTCTCCTGAGGTGTCATCTTCTTATAGCATCTCATGAACTTCAGCATCCAATCAGATGGGTGAAGCTGGTGGTTGTGCTCTAGACGCACGTTCTTCAGATACCATTTCCTCCTATCTGTATCCCTCTTGGCTGTTATTTGGACTGGGCAGCTTGTCCGGATCAAGCAGTTGCTCCTTCTCTCCTTAACATGTCTCTCAGTTGTTTTATTCTGCCCTTCCTTGGTGCACTGAAACACTTGCTTGTCAAGCTGCTGATCATATGTCGATCTTCTGCTCGTTGATCGCTTGGCAGCAAAGCCAACCTTTCTAGCATATCTGCAGAAAAACAAAAAGCACTCATCCAATGATCCGAATACCATACCGCCCTCTGGTTCGAGCGCTTCGGTGACCTCCCGAATCGTTGGGTATATGCCTTCTTTAAACATGTCGTCCATTTCTTTCTCTACAATGGTCGTCGGCGCCATGATGATTCTGTCTACCGTGTCTTCGTTCGTCTGATCGCATTCACTTCTGACGACATCAGTCTCATCGCCAGCCACATGTCCACTTACAGCGGAGCTGCTGCTGCTCTGTTGTTTGTCACACGCAGCAGCGTCATTTCTGCATGGCACAGTCAAATACATAAATGAGTCTGCCTCTCCAATGTTGCATTGTGCAATGCTGCTCCCTGTTTCTCCGGCACTGTGCAACCAAGGGATTGTGCTGCTTCTACCATGCAATCCGTGCTGGCGCTGTACGCTACTTGCTGCTGTGAACGTTGTGTTTCCTTCGAAATGGATGGAGAACTATGATATTTATTTCCCTCATCTGTTATCCCCTCCGCCAAATCCTGAGCACATGGCAAGAAACAGAATTAGATGTCCAAAGCAGCATATGCATTTTTTAATTTCTAAACAAAAGATTTATATGACTCATCAGGGCTCATCTGGTATACCAAAACTAGACCCGTGCCTCTTCACCGAGTATAAGCGGTACACCAGAGGCACTGTTCACATTACACCCAGCAGCACGAATGTGACCATGCTACACACACATCTGCACAAAGAGGCACAGATGTGCTTCTGTTTACACCATAGAACTAGAGAGGCACAACAACATCCTATATAAAAGAACAACTGCACATACAGCCGTACCAGACGGACAACCGTCCTCCTGTTTTGCACTTTACCCTGTTCTCCCATAAAACTGTTTGTGTGTTGAATTGAAAAAGCATAGTTCCGATGTCGCCTTTGTTTTCCCATGCCTCTCTTGTCCAGCAATTCTTGGCGACAACCTCCGTGCATTGGTGATTTCGCTGACGATTCTGAATGCCATCGGAGATCCTTTGGAAGGACCCCTTGTGTTGAACGCCACAGGTGATCCTTTCAAAGGACCTTGCCTTATGTTTTCATCGATCCGTGGACTACTGTGATACTTGCTTCCTTCCTCGTACACCTGCGTGTGGAAGATACTGCAATTTAAATATACCAGACGAAAACAAAGAAAAAATTTCTCACAAAAAAAATATACATTTGCTTTAAATGTTGTTGCACGTTCATATTTGCTGTCACCTGTATTGCTTTCTGGTGCTGCTGTATGGTAGAGTTTATTGCTCCTATGTTTGATTTTGTCGTTGGGCTCTTCTTGCTTGTGCAAACCGTACTGAATCCTTGAACACCAATGCTTTTGTTGCCAATGATCCTTCTGCTTGCATCAAAGGAAATTTGGTTACCCTGTACCTCTTCATTATGACCGCCTACAAATGCTGGGCCATCACAACGCCCGCTCTGCGCCTTTGTGGGCATCTGTGTCTTCAAACCAAAAAATAATTAGAGGCACGTGCGAGTAAAACTTCCACGTACGTTCAAAACCAGCGTTTGAAGTTTTCATTGTTACCTGCACAATCTGCTTAGTGGAGTCTCTGATGCTTAGAATGCTCCTCTTCGCAGGTGTCTGTTGCACACCATGCTCCTGGTTGGGACGTTTGCCAAGAACTTGTATCTCACCCTTGACTCCAATTATTCTAGCCCGCATGGCATGTGCGTGTTTGACGGCATCTGCATCCTTGATCTTCTTCTCGTTTTGTAGTAATTTTTTTCTTCCACCTCTCGATACTCAACTGCAGAGTAGATGCATAGGATAAACAGATATTACAGCATTCATCCAGGATATATAAATCATTTTTGTTGTTGTTAATGATCTACTACTTGGTGTTCTCAGTGGTGGCACCTTGACAGCAAACATCCCAGAAATAAAGGAACAAACACTAATGTTCAACTGCCTTACTATTACCCGCCTCCCAAAATCCTTGCCGATGTCGTTCAAAGACCGACTGTCCCTGTTGTCCTGACCAGATGACGCACTCCTAAACATCTGCCCAAAAAAGAGACGTAATAAATATAAAGGTTATAAACCTGCAGTATCAGTGTTGAAATTTTTCGAAGTCGATCTCAATCTTCCTTACTAAACTTTTACACTTACAACGCAACAGAGATATATTTTTAGTTGTATATAATTGACATATATAAATATATACATAAATTAATTTTTAATTAAACTACAACCTCAACCAAAGTGAGATCATCTGATGCTAATTTGCTTGTGCAACACTTAACACAAAGAAAACCATGAAACCTAACAAAAGTAACAAGCTCGTATTACAAGGACGAGAGTACAGAAAACAAAAAACAAACTCAAATCAGAGCTACAGTGTAAAACTAAACAGTTTTATTCTATGAATCCCGACCACAACAAATTCATCAAAAAATTGAATCTCGTGTATCAGGAATCGCCACGCAAAAGGTGCGTTGATAATTTTTTTACTAACCTTTGATTATCGAATCTTATGCGCTGATTGTTTGGAACTCACAGCTTTCTAAATTGTGGGGGGATTTGCTTCCTTGCAGTTTGTCAGTGATCTCCTTCAATGATTTTGAATCTGGGAGAGAGAGAAAAGAGAAACATAGAGGGAGAGAGAGAAAGAAAGAGAGAGGCTACTTCGATTTTTTGCGTGCAGGAGAAGAATAACCTGATAGGTGGGGTGAGTTTTGCGACGCATGAGTGATGGGCATGTTTCTTGGGCGTGACGAGATGTGGTACGTCGACTTCACTTGACCGTCGACGAGACTGACAAGTGGACTTTCAGTTACTAATTCCTCTAAGTCTCTCACTAACTTGTGGGGTCGGCCTTATATGAGTCCTACGAGGAGTACCTCCATCTGAGGTGAGAAAATGTGGTAGGTGGACTTCAAAGTCATACTGACATGTGGGCTCTCAAATAGTTCCTCCAAGTATTTGACTAACTTGTGGGGTCGTCCGCAGATGAGTTCCAGATCTCTCTCCATCTAGCATCGGTGACGACAGGCGAGGCATATTCTAGCTCTCCAAAGGAAGGCCAATCCTGATCCCTCCGCGGAGTTCGCTCGTCACAGAAAAATTATCGGTCTCCTTCATCTCACTCGCCGTGGATCTCCTGTTCAGGTAATCCATTGCATCCTCACCATGATTATGCCACCGATTCAACGTTTGAACAAAAAATTACCGGTGATAGCAATTCCGCGGGCTGCGTACACACCGCATGTGCGCAACACAACACGTGGGGCGCGATTTGAATATCGGTTCCGGATCCAATTATCTTCAGCTGGTCCGTGCTCAAACTGTTGCACCGTCTTAGCAGCAGAAGGGTTATGGATTTAAAATTAGGACTCAGCTGACATCACTTTAATCATGCCAACTGCATGCTTGCGCCCTGGTTTTGCTAAGTTGAGTTATATCTCCAGCCATGCAAAACTTAAACACTCTCGTGACCACAGATTATATTAGTTGCAGAGCTCAATGAAACTGCAGTCAAAATTCACTACCCTGATCCCTAACATGAGGACACAGGTCAAATGATTGTATAGATCCGCAATCTATAGCAGAGATCCAAAGGACTTACGTCCGTTTTTACAAAGCAGTTACTAACTCAGAGTTAGAATCCGTCTTAGCTAACCAACCTGTTGATGATGGTCTTACATGGACTGCTAACAACTGTCTTACATAGCTGACCTGGTAACGATGACGTCTCACGACCTCTTATGTAGAGTTCGATGAGATGGACTCCACCCCACAACTGTCGGAGACTCAGTCTCAGTCTGTCGATGGCACGGAGATTGTCACCCAAGATTTCATGGTTCATGACCAACTAGAGACAGAGAGACTAAGGATCAAGTTAAAACGTGCAGCACACAAAAAGCTTGTTGACGAGTACAGGACAAAGAAGCAGCTTGCTGCCTCGAAGTAGGTGTTTTTTTATCATGCATCTCGCGTGTGTCGTTGAAATTTCTTTGGAAATCAATACCTCTCATTCTAGCTGCATTTTTAATCACAGCTTAAATATTTGTCTCTGTTTTGCTGACTCGGCGTTTATATGTAAGCTTCTCCCAGAAAAGCATGTGGTTCAACAATACATTTGCTAAAGGTCATTTCTTATCTTTATCAACAGAGCTGTTACAATGGGTGAATACGAAGAAGAGTTCAGCACAAAACTTAGCTTCCAGAAATTCATTACTGTCTGTGAAAAGCTGACAGAACCACAAAAGCAGCTTGTCAGAGATATTGGTTTTGGATACCTTCTAGATCTGTGCTGTCGCGAGCTTCCAAGGTGTTTCGTTCGCTGGCTTGTTCGCTATTTTGGTTGCCCTTTGAGGTATTTCATACTGCCTAGTGGATACAGATTCCTTATCAACTCGTACACCGTGCATCGGATCTTAGGAATTCCACTAGGCGGGCAGATTATAACTAGAAAATGCTCAGAAGCTTTCAGATGTCAGGATAAGTCTGAAACTCGGTGTGCTGGGCACGCTCCAAACATCAGAGAGGTAACTGATCTCATAACCCCAGAGCTGACAGGAGAAGTGTTTGAACGGGTTTTCATGATGTTTGCAATAGAGGTATTTCTATGCCCAACGACATATGATTGTGTTAGCCCCAACTACTTAGCCACTCTAGAAGGACCAGCAAGTAACATATCATCATATGATTGGTCCAATGCTGTCACAGAGAAACTGGTGGCATCACTCCAGACCTTCAAGGCCAAAGGATTCGCAGGCGCCCTGTGTGGCTGCCTCCTGATTCCAGTGGTTCGTTCACTAACTTGTAGATTTCTTTATACCCACAAGCAGCTACAAGAACATGATTAATTTTTACCTCTTCCCCACTTGCAGATAACGTATTTTGAGTACCTGGATACGAAGATTATGGACCTGGAACCTGACACTCCTACAAGACTTGTCATGTGGGACACAGAGGCCATTAAGAATTATGCTAAAATAGACAGCCTGTCAACAGAGGACGGAATTTTTGGGAAACACATGGTGAGTCAACTTTTCATCATTTTCCTTTGACGAAGTTTTTGACTCAACATAATGACTTAGCTGCCATCTATTAATTTGACTTGACTGTAATTGTTTCCGTCCACATGGCAACTGAAAGACATTAGGCACATGCCTTTCCAACCACTGCCTGGCTTTCAGGCGCCATTTTTCCAAATGAGTCCCAGACTAGAAGCCTACATAGAAGAATTTGTGCCTCAAGAAAAACTTTGCTCTGTAAGTGATTTCCAGCTTCTGCACCTGATTTTATGTTTGAAATGATGTTACCTAAGTTTTTACGAAACAGATACATGTCCTATTGTGTTCATCCAGACAGTTTCCTATAGTACGTTAGATGTGCTTTTGTGTTAAAACTAGAAGTGCTTCATATAGGACGTTAGATGTCCTTTCGTGGTCATCCAGACAGTTTCATATAGTACGTTAGCTGTGCTTTTGTGTTAAAACTAGAAGTGCTTCCTATAGGAGGTTAGCTGTGTTTTTGTGTTAAAACCAGAAGTGCTTCCTATAGGACGTTAGCCGTGCTTTTGTGTTAAATATAGAAGTGCTTCCTATAGGAGGTTAGCTGTGCTTTTGTGTTAAAACCAGAAGTGCTTCCTACAGGACATTAGCTGTGCTTTTGTGTTAAACATAGAAGTGCTTCGTATAGTACGTTAGTTGTGCTTTTGTGTTAAATATAAAAGTGCTTCCTATAGTACGTTATCTGTGCTTTTGTGTTAAAACTAGAAGTGCTTCCTATAATACGTTAGCCGTGCCTTTGCGTTAAAACTAGCAGTACTTCCTATAGTACGTTAGCTGTGCTTTTGTGTTAAAACTAGAAGTCCTTCCTACAATACGTTAGCTGTGCCTTTGCGTTAAAACTAGCAGTGCTTCCTATAGTACATTAGTTGTGCCTTTGTGTTAAATATAGGAGTGCTTCCTATAATACGTTAGCTGTGCAGGTGCTCGACAGTTTCCTCTCGAGGAGTCATTCAGACCCTCGTTTGGCACCAGTATTATTATTCTCGCAGTTTCCTCTCGAGGAGTCATTCAGACCCTCGTTTGGCACCAGTATTATTATTCTCGCAGTTTCCTCTCAAGGAGTCATTCAGACCCTCGTTTGGCACCAGTATTACTATTCTGCAGTTTCCGCTCGAGGCGTCATTCAGACCCTCGCTTGGCACCCAGTATTTATTATCTCTATGTCTAAACGCACTGGATAAATTGTTCATATGCTTCATGTTTACATTTGTTATACCTTGTGTCCGAACTGTCTTGCGAGTACTTTCATAGTACTCACCTGGCTTGTTGATTTGGCCAGATGTTGACGAAATTGATCTCTTGGATGAAGAGTTTGATAGCGCGTCCGACGCCTAGAGGAGTCCCAGTCAGTCCTGCGCGATCCCGTATATTGGTCACTTGTATTATATACTCTTCCGCCACCCGTAATAAGTCTCCTCGAGCCTCACTCCGACGCTCGATGAGCTGTAGTCTTCAGGAGTCATATCACTCGCTTCGCGGTGATATTTCTACCACCGTTATTATCGTGAGTCAGTAGTATGCCACCCTATCCGCCGTCTTGTTTTATCGGCGTGCATGTAATAAATTGTTGGGCAGTCTCCGCTCAACTCTATATTATATTTAGTACTCCTGGTATTTCTCTTCTGTGACCAAGATATTGTCTACCAGTGAGAAGGAATTCTTCCTTACTGGTCCGTAAAAGGGATTGGTCTATCAATAATTATTTTATTGAAAAACCGGTCGTGACAAGCTTGGTATCAGAGTCAGGTTGACTGTAGGAAGCCACTAGGTGCGATCGCTAATCGGTTATTAGCGTCTTTTGTGCTTTTTCAGCATTTTGCAATTGTAGCTATTTTCTGTTGGTCGTCATAAATTTATGACATGACTACTCAGAATTTTTGCCTACTTTTGTAGATGGCTGGCAGCAGCTGTGAGAATCGAGTGTTCACGAACGTGCCCGAGGGGTTTGTCAAGCTCCTCATCTCCATCACCAAGCTCGCGATCGGGCCAGCAGCTCGCCCGGAGTTCACGCTCTACCAGCACAAGCTCAGTGACGACGTGTCTATGCACCAAGCTGTGGTGCAATTCAAGGGAGGACGTTCTGCAGCTCGCCACTTCCGTTTTGTGGGAAGGGCCATGCCTACGGAGAGGCATGCCATGCAGATGGCTGCCCGTGAGGCGATAGCTCGCCTTCGGGACATCCTTCCTACGATGAAGACTCGTCGCTACCGCTACCTCCCATGCCATGTGCCTTACACCAGTCACTATGCATTCGCCTGCCATCGGGGAGAGCGAGATGAAGCCATTGAGATGGTTGTGGAGTATCTCAAGGCTCTGGAGGAGTCTTTCGACAACCTCGTAGACGATCTTGTGGCTGCCCGCATGGACTTAGTCCGGGGCGGTCCTGCCAGCAGGAAGGAGCTTCTCCACACGGCACCACCTCTGACATTCGTCTCTTCTTCAGCCTCGTATGCACCGGCCGTTTTGGCCACTGCTCGCCGTCTGCCTACCACTGAGGAGTTCGACCGAGTCATCGCTCCTACTCCAGTCAGAGCCGCACCGCCTGCCGCACCCGCTCTGCCGCCCGTCGCTCCCGCACCGTCACCGCAGCGCAGCGTTACGCGCCAGGAGCCAGCTAGAGAGGAGGTGGAGGTGGATTCTCCTGGACCGCTGAGTCTTGCCATCGGCAAGGGAAAGGAAATCTTCACCATCTCCGACTGAGAGTACCGAGTAGCCGCGCGTTATGTCTGCTTGTATGATGTGCTGTTTTATCTGTACGCTAGTTTGTATTGGTGTGTTTGCTGCCTTCCGGAGTAGTACGCTAGTCTAAATAACATGTCAGGAATGTGTACTCACATCCTGAGTGCTGTATCATGTGTTTGTATTTCGCGTCTAAGATTTGTGTTAAGCAGTCTTTTCTCCATGCGAAACCGCTTTTATTTTTCCTTGAAAACCTTGGGGTCTTTTTAATTGTTGCCTTTGCAAGATTTTCCTTGTGCTGCACAGTTTTCTCATGGGTTTTGCACAATAATACCCCAGACTGGAAAAATGTCTCGCCCGTGGACTCGCTCCATGCCCAATCAGCCAGAAGAGGTTTATGGGACTCAGACTAGCAACAATTTCACTCAGGGTCAGTCCAGTCAACAAGACAGCGAAGCAGCCCTGTCTCAAGTATGCCGTCTCTTCGAGCAAAGCCAGCAACAGCACCAAGAGATGATGAATCATGTCATCAATATGGGAAACCACCGTGAACCCTATCAACCACATTCCAAGTTATCTGAGTTACAGAAGACTCGCCCCTCAACTTTTGCTCACACCGATAGGCCGCTGGAAGCCGATGATTGGCTTCGTGACATTGAAAGGAAGCTGATCATTGCTCAGTGTTCAGATCATGAGAAGGTGCTTTATGCACCACACTACCTTACTGGAGCAGCTGCAGCATGGTGGGAAAATTTCCTACACATGCATCCCAGTGAACACAACATCACCTGGGAAGAGTTCAAGGAAGGCTTCCGTGGGGCACACATCCCCAGGAGCATCCTAAAGATCAAGAAGAGAGAGTTCGATGACCTGAAGCAGAGAGGCATGTCAGTAACAGAATACAATGGTCAGTTTACCCAGCTGTCTCGTTATGCCTACGACGAGCACATGACAGAAAATAAGAAGATGGAAAAATTCCTGGATGGCCTGGCACCAGCACTAAGATGCCAACTGATTGTACACACCTTTCCGGATTTTAAGACTCTGGTGGACAAGGCCATTACCTTGGAGAACGAGCGCCGTAGTCTGTAAGATATCCGTAAGCGAAAGAGGGACAAGACGACTCTTGCTCGCAACAACCGAAGCAAGGCTGAGGTTCCACGGACAGACACAAGGAGATCCACGACTACTGATCCAAGGCCCGTCAGACAGTTTCATGCCAGGGACAAGGAGTACACGTACCGTCCAGGGGTCACCTGCTATGCTTGTGGTCAAGAAGGGCATTATGCTAAACAGTGCCCAAAGCCAAAGAACTCGGCACCCAAGCCAAACAATGGTGGAAACAAACCAGCCCCCAAGCGCAACAATTTCAACCCCAACAACAACCACAGGAAGGGTCACCTGAACCATGTGACCAGGGAAGAGGCGCAGAATGCCCCAGACATCGTGCTCGGTACGTTCCCTGTAAACACAGTACCTGCCACGGTTTTGTTTGATTCTGGAGATTCCCATTCGTTCGTTTCGAAGAGTTTTGTTTTGCAACATGGTTTTCCGATACTTCCCTTGGAAAAATCTATGATCATCAAGTCCCCCGGAAATAAGCAAATCGCTCAGGGTTACTGCCGAGGAGTGGTCATTGAGTTCAACGGACTACAATTCCAAGCAAATCTCATCGTGTTGGAGAGTAAAGGACTGGATCTCATTTTAGGGATGGACTGGTTGACCACCAACAAAGGATTCATTGACTGTTTCAATCGGACAGTGATTCTCACTCACCATCACGGCAAGACAATAAGAGTTTCCACTCAAGAAAGGCCACGATCACAGCAACCAAAACTGAACAAAGTGGACATTGCAGAACTGAGAAAAGATCCAGTGGTATGCGAGTTTCCTGATGTGTTCCCCGAAGAACTACCAGGTATGCCACCAGACCGAGAGATAGAATTCAGCATTGAACTAGCACCTGGCACCGCTCCCATCTATAAGAAGCCTTATAGGATGGCACCCTCAGAATTGGTGGAGTTGAAGAAGCAGATAAAGGAATTATTGGACAAAGGATTTATTCGAGCCAGCTCCTCACCATGGGGTTTGCCTGTGTTGTCCGCAAAGAAAAAGGATGGGACACTGAGACTGTGTATAGACTATCGAGCCCTCAATATGGTCACCATCAAAAACAAATATCCGATGCCACGGATAAATGATTTGTTTGACCAGCTCACACAAGCCAAGGTATTCTCAAAGATTGATTTGAGATCGGGATATCACCAATTGAAAGTACGGACAGAAGATATCCCCAAGACAGCATTCACTTCCAGATATGGGTTATACGAGTTTACAGTGATGCCTTTTGGACTAACGAACGCCCCCGCATATTTCGTCCACCTCATGAACAAAGTGTTCATGAAATTCATGGACAAATTTGTTGTGGTATTCATTGACGATATTCTGGTTTACTCAAGGACACCAGAAGAGCATGCTGAGCACCTCAGAATTGTTTTGGGAGAATTGAGGAAACATCAATTGTACGCCAAATTTAGCAAGTGCGAATTTTGGCTAAGACAAGTTGGTTTCTTAGGCCATATACTGAACCAAGAAGGCGTGGCCGTAGACCCAGAAAAAGTCAAGGCCATACTGGACTGGAAGCCACCCGCCAACGTTACTGATGTACGGAGTTTCCTAGGGATGGCCGGATATTACAGAAGATTTATCGAAGGATTCTCCACTGTGGCAAAACCTATGACACAGTTGCTCAAGAAGGACAAGAAATTTGTATGGACGGAAGCATGCGAGCAGAGCTTCCAAGAACTAAAGAAGAAGCTGACAACCGCACCGGTATTGACTGTGCCACACATTCACAAGAGTTTTGAAGTTTATTGTGACGCATCCCGAAAAGGTCTCGGATGTGTACTAATGCAGGATGGCAAAGTTGTCGCATATGCCTCCAGGCAGCTGCGAAAACATGAGGAAAATTACCCAACACATGACTTGGAGCTAGCAGCAGTTATTCATGCACTCAAGGAGTGGAGGCACTTTCTGTTGGGGAATCGCTGTGAAATATACACGGACCATAAGAGCCTCAAATATATCTTCACACAGCCAGAGCTAAATTTACGCCAACGACGCTGGTTGGAATTGGTCAAGGACTATGATGTCGGCATTCACTACCATCCAGGGAAAGCAAATGTAGTGGCAGGTGCCCTTAGTCGAAACCCCAGCTCGGACAATGACGGTCCGCCAGACTTGAGACCTGAGTTTCAGCAAGAGTTCACTAGGCTTAACATGTTGTTAGTTTCTGAGGGCACCATATCAAATCTGGAGATACAACCCACCCTGGTGGAACAAATTAAGAAGGCCCAACAGGGACATCCCAGCATCGAAGGCCTAAAGAAGAAAATGAACCTTGATAATACTTCAGAGTTCGTCACAGACAGTGAAGGAACATTATGGTACCGAGACAGACTTTGCGTACCAAACGTTGAGGAACTCAAGCAACAAATCTTAACCGAAAGCCACACCGCTCCATACTCGATCCATCCTGGAGGAACCAAATTGTACAAGGACATTCAGGAAAGATTTTGGTGGCATGGTATGAAAAGAGATATAGCCACATTTATTGCTTGTTGCGATTCATGTCAGCGCATCAAGGCCGAGCATCAAAAGCCAGCAGGGCTACTCCAGCCAAACAGGATACCGGATTGGAAATGGGATGAAATAGGAATGGACTTCATTGTCGGATTACCCCGATCACAACGTGGGAATGACGCCATATGGGTCATCACAGACGAACTAACCAAGGTTGCTCATTTCATTCCCGTGAAGACTACCTACTCCACACAAAGACTGGCCAAATTTTATCTCTCCCGTATAGTTTGCTTGCACGGAGTCCCAAAGACTATAATATCAGACCGAGGCACCCAATTCGTCTCCAAATTTTGGGATCACCTACAACAAGCTCTGGGCACGCAACTAGCTTTCAGTACAGCATACCACCCTCAGACTGATGGACAAACTGTACGTGTAAACCAAATCCTAGAGGATATGCTAAGAGCCTGTGTGCTCACCTATGGATCCAGTAGGGAAGAGAGTTTGCCGTATGCCAAATTTGCTTACAACAACAGTTACCAAGCCAGCTTGCAAATGGCACCCTTTGAGGCATTGTATGGACGAAGGTGTCGTACCCCGCTGAATTGGTCAGAAACAGGTGACAGCCGTATCTTCGGCCCGAACATGCTTAAAGAGGCCGAGGAGAAAGTTAAACAAATCAGGGACAGGCTCAAGACAGCACAGAGCCGACAAAAGAGCTACTATGATCAGAAGCATCGTGAGGTCAGCTTTGAACCCGGTGATTCCGTATACCTCCGAGTATCTCCTATGAGGGGTCTGCAACGGTTCAAAATTAAGGGGAAGCTAGCCCCAAGATTTATTGGACCATTTTGTGTAATGGCACGAAGAGGCACGGTAGCCTACCAACTAGACCTACCCAAGGAACTGTCGGACGTCCATGACGTATTCCACGTCTCACAGTTGAGGAAATGTGTGAGTAATCCGGAGAAGCATGTACCTCATGAGGACATTGATATGCAGCTAGATCTCACCTACAGAGAAAGGCCAGTGAAAATATTGGAAGAGTCCGAACGGAGGACCCGTCAGAAAACGACAAAAAATTTCAGGGTTCAGTGGAGCAACCACACTGAGGATGAAGCTACATGGGAAAGGGAAGATCTTCTCCGCGCAGAGTATCCATATCTATTTGAGGATCAGCAGAAATCTCGAGGACGAGATTTTTCCTAAGGGGGTAGGTGTTGTGACACCCAAGTTTTTAATTGGATTTTTTCAAAAGATTTTATTTGACTTGAGGGAGGTGATTTAAAATTTTCTTCAAAAGGACTCTCCCTTTCAAATATATTTTTTTATGGAAAAAGTTTTATTTGGATTCACCCAAGACCTGTCTTTGGTCTTGGAGGTTCATGCTTTTTATTTGGACTCAAGACAAAATGCTTTTCACTTGGAAAAATGCCTTTTGAAAATCTCTTTGAAATTTGCACTATGGCTTTTGGAATAGTCCTTTACCACTTTCAACATTTCCCTCTTGCCATGGCCTTAGTGCAAATACTCTCTCCTAATGCTTCCCTCATCTTTGGATCATGTTTGGCATCTAATCCAGCAAGTTGAACCTCCCCTATGTTTATTTTCCATTTAAATCTTACTCAAATAAATTTTTGTCTTCTATTCTATCCATTGGTGATTTGCAAAGGAGCTACCATCTCTGCTTTGATTCTTGCCTCCAAACCTTTTCCCCTCCTAGTCCTTTGAACCCTCAACCAAGATCCATGAAGATCCACTGGTCTTCAGTTCAAAATTTTCAAACTACACTTGCTGCAAGTTTGGACCAGATTTGTCAAATTTGGTGAAAATTCATTCAAATCCTTTTCCAAAAATTCCAAGTAAAATCAGGCAGCCTCTGGGTGCATTGAGTGGTCACTTCACCAAGTTACAGCCCCAGAAAAATTTATCTCATAGCCAAATCATTCTGTCGAGCACCTCCAGTGCATTGTCAATTTCAGGTTCAGAAAATTCAGAGAACAGTTCAATGGCTTACTGTCGTTTTCTTCAGAGATGGTTGTCGATCTCACCAGTGCCACTGTGTCGCCTTGCTCCTCGTCCCCTCCCCCTTGTTACTGCACCGCACGAACGCCTGGCACCTTGCGGACGTCGGCGACGGGCAGCAGAAGGTGCGCCGCCCCCGTGACCGACGCCAGCGGCGGCTTTGCGGCCGCCCGCGGGAGGCACGGCGCTGACGGCGCCACCCAGCGCCGCCCAAGCCACCGGAGCTCGCCGCGTGGCCTTCCACTCCCCCGAACGCGCTGCCGCTCTCGTCGTGAACCGCAGGGCGCGGAGCACGCTCTCTGCCGTCGTCGAGCCCGTGCGGCCATCTCACCGTGGACCGACACAATTACGCCAAGACCAACTCCGTTTAGCTGTGGAATGACACCAGTAACCTCCACTGATGCTGCCTGGCCACTCAAACCTCCTGCCAATCCACTGCATCGCCGTAATCGCTCGCCGGAGATTCTCCGTTCACGGCCACCCCGTCGATCCGCCTATAAATAGAGGCCCCGAGCTTCAACTCGAGCACCCACCATCCCTGCACTCCACCTAGAGCACGCCTAGCCACTGGAAGAGCCCCGAGGAGGTCTCCTTCCTCGACTCCGACCGCCGCGACCAGCCACGGGATCCAGCTCGATTCGCCCCCGTGTGTGCGCTTCCGCCTCCCTTCTCTTGCCAATAGCTTCACTATGCATCCCTCCTTCTGACCCGCGCTTCAATTCGAAGTTTGCAGCCCTCCACCGGAGTTCTCCACCACCACCCGAGCCGCCGCCCGCCGGAGATAGTGTCGCCGTCGACGTGGTGCTCCCCGTTGGTCGAGTCCACCACCCACCGATGCGGAAGAAGACGCTGAAGCACTTGGTACCCTCTGATCCTCCTAACTCGTCGTGGTTCGACGCCGGCGTCCACCGCAGTCTTCGGGCGCCGGCGAGCTTTTCAAACCCGACATGTGGACCCCGCATGTCAGCCTCTGTTCTATTCTTTCGCGAACCGTTTTCTGTTGGCGCCTTCGGGCAAAATACATTTTCTCTCTTGAGCTTGCGCATTTCCAATCAAACCGTTTTCTGTTTTCTCAGTTAAAACCCTGGAACTTTTCTGTTTCATTACAGATAAGTCCCTGGACAGAAACCTTTATAACTTTTTAATAAATAGCATTTTTGAGTGATTCTTTTTCTGACAATCTTCAAATTTTGTCTAGTTTTTTATGGGATTTATTTGAAAAATATTTGGAGAAGTTTCTGTGCACGCGTTGGTTTTCACGTTAGTGCCCGTTTTTCGTGATTGCCGTAGGTTCCGGAAGAGGTGACGGAGCCGCGAACTTCGCCGAGCTAGACTCCGACTTCTCCGAACCAGGCAAGCATGTTTTGAACATTTGATATGACAGGTGTTTGCATGTTTGCTTGAAAGTTTGTGCGTGGCATATGAGTGTCGGTAAATACCTCGTTGCCTGTAAGGCAACTACCCGCGTGTTCCAAAGTTGCGATGATCTCTGATGAGAGATGGCCAAATCATGTGGTGACATGAAGGGCAGCAAGGTGGTACTGTTGTAGCATACCAGCCTTGCGTCATCCGACTTTCTCCGACGTTAACGTGGACGGAGTCACGTTATCGTTCTTTTCCCCCGCATGTTTCATAGTTGCGATGATCTCTGATGAGAGATGGCCTAATCATATGGTGACATGAAGGGGCAGCAAGGTGGTACTGTTGTAGCATACCAGCCTTGCGTCATCCGACTATTTCTGACGCTAACGTGGACGGAGTCACATTATCGTTCTTTCCCCCTTCCGTACTACGACATGTTTCATTTGCCAGGATGCGGTTTAGTAAGTTGGTAACCTCTTTCCGTGTACACACCAAACAGAGAGGCCGGGATGATGGTACCTTGGCCCAGGATTAAAGCCAGTCATCCGGTCAAGGGGCATGGGTGTTTCCGGTTGGGACCGAGAGGGGGGCACCCCCTTAGAGCGCGTGTACAGAAATTTGATCCCATGCTACGCGAGGTTGTAGCCTCCCCGTCTCAAGGTTTTTCTTGAACGTTCCTGAGGGTGATCCCTAGCTACGGAAGGTTGAATTGGGTGTGTACTGGTTAGACGTGTTTCTTCCAAAACACCGTAGACGGAACTAGTCCCCGTGACTACTGAAATCCGTTGGCTGTGGTTAAGTACAAACTCTGCAGATTCAATTCCTTCCAAGTCATCGTATCCATGATCAAGTGGTGTAATCAGTATATCCATATCTATCCGCGTGAAAAACTGTCCCCGGTGAACAAGCTCAAGTGGTAAATCCAGTTAAATTATTATTCCTGTGGATGGACTAACTTTATTTTTGTCTCGTACTTGTGATAATTTATGTTCCCGGACTATTGTATTATTGAGCTTCAATATAAGCCCTTTATGTGACATCGCGCAGACGTCCGACTGTGGCGTGTTTTTGTTTCTTACATTAAATATAAGCCCTTTATGTGATATCGCTCAGACGTCCGACTGTGGCATGTTCGTCTTTTATTTTCTGTTATAAGCCCTTTATGTGATGTCGCTCAGACGTCCGACTGTGGCATTATTATTATTCTCGCAGTTTCCTCTCGAGGAGTCTTTCAGACACTCGTTTGGCACCAGTATTATTATTCTCGCAGTTTCCTCTCGAGGAGTCATTCAGACCCTCGTTTGGCACCAGTATTATTATTCTCGCAGTTTCCTCTCGAGGAGTCATTCAGACCCTCGTTTGGCACCAGTATTATTATTCTCGCAGTTTCCTCTCGAGGAGTCATTCAGACCCTCGTTTGGCACCAGTATTACTATTCTGCAGTTTCCGCTCGAGGCGTCATTCAGACCCTCGCTTGGCACCCAGTATTTATTATCTCTATGTCTGAACGCACTGGATAAATTGTTCATATGCTTCATGTTTACATTTGTTATACCTTGTGTCCGAACTGTCTTGCGAGTACTTTCATAGTACTCACCTGGCTTGTTGATTTGGCCAGATGTTGACGAAATTGATCTCTTGGATGAAGAGTTTGATAGCGCGTCCGACGCCTAGAGGAGTCCCAGTCAGTCCTGCGCGATCCCGGATATTGGTCACTTGTATTATATACGCTTCCGCCACCCGTAATAAGTCTCCTCGAGCCTCACTCCGACGCTCGATGAGCTGTAGTCTTCAGGAGTCATATCACTCGCTTCGCGGTGATATTTCTACCACCGTTATTATCGTGAGTCAGTAGTATGCCACCCTATCCGCCGTCTTGTTTTATCGGCGTGCATGTAATAAATTGTTGGGCAGTCTCCGCTCAACTCTATATTATATTTAGTACTCCTGGTATTTCTCTTCTGTGACCAAGATATTGTCTACCAGTGAGAAGGAATTCTTCCTTACTGGTCCGTAAAAGGGATTGGTCTATCAATAATTATTTTATTGAAAAACCGGTCGTGACAAGCTTGGTATCAGAGTCAGGTTGACTGTAGGAAGCCACTAGGTGCGATCGCTAATCGGTTATTAGCGTCTTTTGTGCTTTTTCAGCATTTTGCAATTGTAGCTATTTTCTGTTGGTCGTCATAAATTTATGACATGACTACTCAGAATTTTTGCCTACTTTTGTAGATGGCTGGCAGCAGCTGTGAGAATCGAGTGTTCACGAACGTGCCCGAGGGGTTTGTCAAGCTCCTCATCTCCATCACCAAGCTCGCGATCGGGCCAGCAGCTCGCCCGGAGTTCACGCTCTACCAGCACAAGCTCAGTGACGACGTGTCTATGCACCAAGCTGTGGTGCAATTCAAGGGAGGACGTTCTGCAGCTCGCCACTTCCGTTTTGTGGGAAGGGCCATGCCTACGGAGAGGCATGCCATGCAGATGGCTGCCCGTGAGGCGATAGCTCGCCTTCGGGACATCCTTCCTACGATGAAGACTCGTCGCTACCGCTACCTCCCATGCCATGTGCCTTACACCAGTCACTATGCATTCGCCTGCCATCGGGGAGAGCGAGATGAAGCCATTGAGATGGTTGTGGAGTATCTCAAGGCTCTGGAGGAGTCTTTCGACAACCTCGTAGACGATCTTGTGGCTGCCCGCATGGACTTAGTCCGGGGCGGTCCTGCCAGCAGGAAGGAGCTTCTCCACACGGCACCACCTCTGACATTCGTCTCTTCTTCAGCCTCGTATGCACCGGCCGTTTTGGCCACTGCTCGCCGTCTGCCTACCACTGAGGAGTTCGACCGAGTCATCGCTCCTACTCCAGTCAGAGCCGCACCGCCTGCCGCACCCGCTCTGCCGCCCGTCGCTCCCGCACCGTCACCGCAGCGCAGCGTTACGCGCCAGGAGCCAGCTAGAGAGGAGGTGGAGGTGGATTCTCCTGGACCGCTGAGTCTTGCCATCGGCAAGGGAAAGGAAATCTTCACCATCTCCGACTGAGAGTACCGAGTAGCCGCGCGTTATGTCTGCTTGTATGATGTGCTGTTTTATCTGTACGCTAGTTTGTATTGGTGTGTTTGCTGCCTTCCGGAGTAGTACGCTAGTCTAAATAACATGTCAGGAATGTGTACTCACATCCTGAGTGCTGTATCATGTGTTTGTATTTCGCGTCTAAGATTTGTGTTAAGCAGTCTTTTCTCCATGCGAAACCGCTTTTATTTTTCCTTGAAAACCTTGGGGTCTTTTTAATTATTGCCTTTGCAAGATTTTCCTTGTGCTGCACAGTTTTCTCATTGGTTTTGCACAATAATACCCCAGACTGGAAAAATGTCTTGCCCGTGGACTCGCTCCATGCCCAATCAGCCAGAAGAGGTTTATGGGACTCAGACTAGCAACAATTTCACTCAGGGTCAGTCCAGTCAACAAGACAGCGAAGCAGCCCTGTCTCAAGTATGCCGTCTCTTCGAGCAAAGCCAGCAACAACACCAAGAGATGATGAATCATGTCATCAATATGGGAAACCACCGTGAACCCTATCAACCACATTCCAAGTTATCTGAGTTACAGAAGACTCACCCCTCAACTTTTGCTCACACCGAT
The DNA here is from genome assembly GCF_002575655.3 of Aegilops tauschii subsp. strangulata. Lineage (NCBI taxonomy): Eukaryota > Viridiplantae > Streptophyta > Magnoliopsida > Poales > Poaceae > Aegilops > Aegilops tauschii. The sequence goes on along the minus strand of NC_053036.3, from coordinate 535,388,498 downwards.
AGGCCGCTGGAAGCCGATGATTGGCTTCGTGACATTGAAAGGAAGCTGATCATTGCTCAGTGTTCAGATCATGAGAAGGTGCTTTATGCACCACACTACCTTACTGGAGCAGCTGCAGCATGGTGGGAAAATTTCCTACACATGCATCCCAGTGAACACAACATCACCTGGGAAGAGTTCAAGGAAGGCTTCCGTGGGGCACACATCCCCAGGAGCATCCTAAAGATCAAGAAGAGAGAGTTCGATGACCTGAAGCAGAGAGGCATGTCAGTAACAGAATACAATGGTCAGTTTACCCAGCTGTCTCGTTATGCCTACGACGAGCACATGACAGAAAATAAGAAGATGGAAAAATTCCTGGATGGCCTGGCACCAGCACTAAGATGCCAACTGATTGTACACACCTTTCCGGATTTTAAGACTCTGGTGGACAAGGCCATTACCTTGGAGAACGAGCGCCGTAGTCTGTAAGATATCCGTAAGCGAAAGAGGGACAAGACGACTCTTGCTCGTAACAACCGAAGCAAGGCTGAGGTTCCACGGACAGACACAAGGAGATCCACGACTACTGATCCAAGGCCCGTCAGACAGTTTCATGCCAGGGACAAGGAGTACACGTACCGTCCAGGGGTCACCTGCTATGCTTGTGGTCAAGAAGGGCATTATGCTAAACAGTGCCCAAAGCCAAAGAACTCGGCACCCAAGCCAAACAATGGTGGAAACAAACCAGCCCCCAAGCGCAACAATTTCAACCCCAACAACAACCACAGGAAGGGTCACCTGAACCATGTGACCAGGGAAGAGGCGCAGAATGCCCCAGACATCGTGCTCGGTACGTTCCCTGTAAACACAGTACCTGCCACGGTTTTGTTTGATTCTGGAGATTCCCATTCATTCGTTTCGAAGAGTTTTGTTTTGCAACATGGTTTTCCGATACTTCCCTTGGAAAAATCTATGATCATCAAGTCCCCCGGAAATAAGCAAATCGCTCAGGGTTACTGCTGAGGAGTGGTCATTGAGTTCAACGGACTACAATTCCAAGCAAATCTCATCGTGTTGGAGAGTAAAGGACTGGATCTCATTTTAGGGATGGACTGGTTGACCACCAACAAAGGATTCATTGACTGTTTCAATCGGACAGTGATTCTCACTCACCATCACGGCAAGACAATAAGAGTTTCCACTCAAGAAAGGCCACGATCACAGCAAACAAAACTGAACAAAGTGGACATTGCAGAACTGAGAAAATTTCCAGTGGTATGCGAGTTTCTTGATGTGTTCCCCGAAGAACTACCAGGTATGCCACCAGACCGAGAGATAGAATTCAGCATTGAACTAGCACCTGGCACCGCTCCCATCTATAAGAAGCCTTATAGGATGGCACCCTCAGAATTGGTGGAGTTGAAGAAGCAGATAAAGGAATTATTGGACAAAGGATTTATTCGAGCCAGCTCCTCACCATGGGGTTCGCCTGTGTTGTTCGCAAAGAAAAAGGATGGGACACTGAGACTGTGTATAGACTATCGAGCCCTCAATATGGTCACCATCAAAAACAATTATCCGATGCCACGGATAAATGATTTGTTTGACCAGCTCGCACAAGCCAAGGTATTCTCAAAGATTGATTTGAGATCGGGATATCACCAATTGAAAGTACGGACAGAAGATATCCCCAAGACAGCATTCACTTCCAGATATGGGTTATACGAGTTTACAGTGATGCCTTTTGGACTAACGAACGCCCCCGCATATTTCGTCCACCTCATGAACAAAGTGTTCATGAAATTCATGGACAAATTTGTTGTGGTATTCATTGACGATATTCTGGTTTACTCAAGGACACCAGAAGAGCATGCTGAGCACCTCAGAATTGTTTTGGGAGAATTGAGGAAACATCAATTGTACGCCAAATTTAGCAAGTGCGAATTTTGGCTAAGACAAGTTGGTTTCTTAGGCCATATACTGAACCAAGAAGGCGTGGCCGTAGACCCAGAAAAAGTCAAGGCCATACTGGACTGGAAGCCACCCGCCAACGTTACTGATGTACGGAGTTTCCTAGGGATGGCCGGATATTACAGAAGATTTATCGAAGGATTCTCCACTGTGGCAAAACCTATGACACAGTTGCTCAAGAAGGACAAGAAATTTGTATGGACGGAAGCATGCGAGCAGAGCTTCCAAGAACTAAAGAAGAAGCTGACAACCGCACCGGTATTGACTGTGCCACACATTCACAAGAGTTTTGAAGTTTATTGTGACGCATCCCGAAAAGGTCTCGGATGTGTACTAATGCAGGATGGCAAAGTTGTCGCATATGCCTCCAGGCAGCTGCGAAAACATGAGGAAAATTACCCAACACATGACTTGGAGCTAGCAGCAGTTATTCATGCACTCAAGGAGTGGAGGCACTTTCTGTTGGGGAATCGCTGTGAAATATACACGGACCATAAGAGCCTCAAATATATCTTCACACAGCCAGAGCTAAATTTACGCCAACGACGCTGGTTGGAATTGGTCAAGGACTATGATGTCGGCATTCACTACCATCCAGGGAAAGCAAATGTAGTGGCAGGTGCCCTTAGTCGAAACCCCAGCTCGGACAATGACGGTCCGCCAGACTTGAGACCTGAGTTTCAGCAAGAGTTCACTAGGCTTAACATGTTGTTAGTTTCTGAGGGCACCATATCAAATCTGGAGATACAACCCACCCTGGTGGAACAAATTAAGAAGGCCCAACAGGGACATCCCAGCATCGAAGGCCTAAAGAAGAAAATGAACCTTGATAATACTTCAGAGTTCGTCACAGACAGTGAAGGAACATTATGGTACCGAGACAGACTTTGCGTACCAAACGTTGAGGAACTCAAGCAACAAATCTTAACCGAAAGCCACACCGCTCCATACTCGATCCATCCTGGAGGAACCAAATTGTACAAGGACATTCAGGAAAGATTTTGGTGGCATGGTATGAAAAGAGATATAGCCACATTTATTGCTTGTTGCGATTCATGTCAGCGCATCAAGGCCGAGCATCAAAAGCCAGCAGGGCTACTCCAGCCAAACAGGATACCGGAGTGGAAATGGGATGAAATAGGAATGGACTTCATTGTCGGATTACCTCGATCACAACGTGGGAATGACGCCATATGGGTCATCACAGACCGACTAACCAAGGTTGCTCATTTCATTCCCGTGAAGACTACCTACTCCACACAAAGGCTGGCCAAACTTTATCTCTCCCGTATAGTTTGCTTGCACGGAGTCCCAAAGACTATAATATCAGACCGAGGCACCCAATTCGTCTCCAAATTTTGGGATCACCTACAACAAGCTCTGGGCACGCAACTAGCTTTCAGTACAGCATACCACCCTCAGACTGATGGACAAACTGTACGTGTAAACCAAATCCTAGAGGATATGCTAAGAGCCAGTGTGCTCACCTATGGATCTAGTTGGGAAGAGAGTTTGCCGTATGCCAAATTTGCTTACAACAACAGTTACCAAGCCAGCTTGCAAATGGCACCCTTTGAGGCATTGTACGGACGAAGGTGTCGTACCCCGCTGAATTGGTCAGAAAAAGGTGACAGCCCGAACATGCTTAAAGAGGCCGAGGAGAAAGTTAAACAAATCAGGGACAGGCTCAAGACAGCACAGAGCCGACAAAAGAGCTACTATGATCAGAAGCATCGTGAGGTCAGCTTTGAACCCGGTGATTCCGTATACCTCCGAGTATCTCCTATGAGGGGTCTGCAACGGTTCAAAATTAAGGGGAAGCTAGCCCCAAGATTTATTGGACCATTTTGTGTAATGGCACGAAGAGGCACGGTAGCCTACCAACTAGACCTACCCAAGGAACTGTCGGACGTCCATGACGTATTCCACGTCTCACAGTTGAGGAAATGTGTGAGTAATCCGGAGAAGCATGTACCTCATGAGGACATTGATATGCAGCCAGATCTCACCTACAGAGAAAGGCCAGTGAAAATATTGGAAGAGTCCGAACGGAGGACCCGTCAGAAAACGACAAAAAATTTCAGGGTTCAGTGGAGCAACCACACTGAGGATGAAGCTACATGGGAAAGGGAAGATCTTCTCCGGGCAGAGTATCCATATCTATTTGAGGATCAGCAGAAATCTCGAGGACGAGATTTTTCCTAAGGGGGTAGGTGTTGTGACACCCAAGTTTTTAATTGGATTTTTTCAAAAGATTTTATTTGACTTGAGGGAGGTGATTTAAAATTTTCTTCAAAAGGACTCTCCCTTTCAAATATATTTTTTTATGGAAAAAGTTTTATTTGGATTCACCCAAGACCTGTCTTTGGTCTTGGAGGTTCTTGCTTTTTATTTGGACTCAAGACAAAATGCTTTTCACTTGGAAAAATGCCTTTTGAAAATCTCTTTGAAATTTGCACTATGGCTTTTGGAATAGTCCTTTACCACTTTCAACATTTCCCTCTTGCCATGGCCTTAGTGCAAATACTCTCTCCTAATGCTTCCCTCATCTTTGGATCATGTTTGGCATCTAATCCAGCAAGTTGAACCTCCCCTATGTTTATTTTCCATTTAAATCTTACTCAAATAAATTTTTGTCTTCTATTCTATCCATTGGTGATTTGCAAAGGAGCTACCATCTCTGCTTTGATTCTTGCCTCCAAACCTTTTCCCCTCCTAGTCCTTTGAACCCTCAACCAAGATCCATGAAGATCCACTGGTCTTCAGTTCAAAATTTTCAAACTACACTTGCTGCAAGTTTGGACCAGATTTGTCAAATTTGGTGAAAATTCATTCAAATCCTTTTCCAAAAATTCCACGTAAAATCAGGCAGCCTCTGGGTGCATTGAGTGGTCACTTCACCAAGTTACAGCCCCAGAAAAATTTATCTCATAGCCAAATCATTCTGTCGAGCACCTCCAGTGCATTGTCAATTTCAGGTTCAGAAAATTCAGAGAACAGTTCAATGGCTTACTGTCGTTTTCTTCAGAGATGGTTGTCGATCTCGCCAGTGCCACTGTGTCGCCTTGCTCCTCGTCCCCTCCCCCTTGTTACTGCACCGCACGAACGCCTGGCACCTTGCGGACGTCGGCGACGGGCAGCAGAAGGTGCGCCGCCCCCGTGACCGACGCCAGCGGCGGCTTTGCGGCCGCCCGCGGGAGGCACGGCGCTGACGGCGCCACCCAGCGCCGCCCAAGCCACCGGAGCTCGCCGCGTGGCCTTCCACTCCCCCGAACGCGCTGCCGCTCTCGTCGTGAACCGCAGGGCGCGGAGCACGCTCTCTGCCGTCGTCGAGCCCGTGCGGCCATCTCACCGTGGACCGACACAATTACGCCAAGACCAACTCCGTTTAGCTGTGGAATGACACCAGTAACCTCCACTGATGCTGCCTGGCCACTCAAACCTCCTGCCAATCCACTGCATCGCCGTAATCGCTCGCCGGAGATTCTCCGTTCACGGCCACCCCGTCGATCCGCCTATAAATAGAGGCCCCGAGCTTCAACTCGAGCACCCACCATCCCTGCACTCCACCTAGAGCACGCCTAGCCACTGGAAGAGCCCCGAGGAGGTCTCCTTCCTCGACTCCGACCGCCGCGACCAGCCACGGGATCCAGCTCGATTCGCCCCCGTGTGTGCGCTTCCGCCTCCCTTCTCTTGCCAATAGCTTCACTATGCATCCCTCCTTCTGACCCGCGCTTCAATTCGAAGTTTGCAGCCCTCCACCGGAGTTCTCCACCACCACCCGAGCCGCCGCCCGCCGGAGATAGTGTCGCCGTCGACGTGGTGCTCCCCGTTGGTCGAGTCCACCACCCACCGATGCGGAAGAAGACGCTGAAGCACTTGGTACCCTCTGATCCTCCTAACTCGTCGTGGTTCGACGCCGGCGTCCACCGCAGTCTTCGGGCGCCGGCGAGCTTTTCAAACCCGACATGTGGACCCCGCATGTCAGCCTCAGTTCTATTGTTTCGCGAACCGTTTTCTGTTGGCGCCTTCGGGCAAAATACATTTTCTCTCTTGAGCTTGCGCATTTCCAATCAAACTGTTTTCTGTTTTCTCAGTTAAAACCCTGGAACTTTTCTGTTTCATTACAGATAAGTCCCTGGACAGAAACCTTTATAACTTTTTAATAAATAGCATTTTTGAGTGATTCTTTTTCTGACAATCTTCAAATTTTGTCTAGTTTTTTATGGGATTTATTTGAAAAATATTTGGAGAAGTTTCTGTGCACGCGTTGGTTTTCACGTTAGTGCCCGTTTTTCGTGATTGCCGTAGGTTCCGGAAGAGGTGACGGAGCCGCGAACTTCGCCGAGCTAGACTCCGACTTCTCCGAACCAGGCAAGCATGTTTTGAACATTTGATATGACAGGTGTTTGCATGTTTGCTTGAAAGTTTGTGCGTGGCATATGAGTGTCGGTAAATACCTCGTTGCCTGTAAGGCAACTACCCGCGTGTTCCAAAGTTGCGATGATCTCTGATGAGAGATGGCCAAATCATGTGGTGACATGAAGGGCAGCAAGGTGGTACTATTGTAGCATACCAGCCTTGCATCATCCGACTTTCTCCGACGTTAACGTGGACGGAGTCACGTTATCGTTCTTTTCCCCCGCATGTTTCATAGTTGCGATGATCTCTGATGAGAGATGGCCTAATCATGTGGTGACATGAAGGGGCAGCAAGGTGGTACTGTTGTAGCATACCAGCCTTGCGTCATCCGACTATTTCTGACGCTAACGTGGACGGAGTCACGTTATCGTTCTTTCCCCCTTCCGTACTACCACATGTTTCATTTGCCAGGATGCGGTTTAGTAAGTTGGTAACCTCTTTCCGTGTACACACCAAACAGAAAGGCCGGGATGATGGTACCTTGGCCCAGGATTAAAGCCAGTCATCCGGTCAGGGGGCATGGGTGTTTGCGGTTGGGACCGAGAGGGGGGCACCCCCTTAGAGCGCGCGTATAGAAATTTGATCCCATGCTACGCGAGGTTGTAGCCTCCCCGTCTCAAGGTTTTTCTTGAACGTTGCTGAGGGTGATCCCTAGCTTCGGAAGGTTGAATTGGGTGTGTACTGGTTAGACATGTTTCTTCCAAAACACTGTAGACGGAACTAGTCCCCGTGACTACTGAAATCCGTTGGCTGTGGTTAAGTACAAACTCTGCAGAGTCAATTCCTTCCAAGTCATCGTATCCATGATCAAGTGGTGTAATCAGTATATCCATATCTATCCGCGTGAAAAACTGTCCCCGGTGAACAAGCTCAAGTGGTAAATCCAGTTAAATTATTATTCCTGTGGATGGACTAACTTTATTTTTGTCTCGTACTTGTGATAATTTATGTTCCCGGACTATTGTATTATTGAGCTTCAATATAAGCCCTTTATGTGACGTCGCGCAGACGTCCGACTGTGGCGTGTTTTTGTTTCTTACATTAAATATAAGCCTTTATGTGATGTCGCTCAGACGTCCGATTGTGGCATGTTCGTCTTTTATTTTCTGTTATAAGCCCTTTATGTGATGTCGCTCAGACGTCCGACTGTGGCATTATTATTATTCTCGCAGTTTCCTCTCGAGGAGTCTTTCAGACACTCGTTTGGCACCAGTATTATTGTTCTCACAGTTTCCTCTCGAGGAGTCATTCAGACCCTCGTTTGGCACCAGTATTATTATTCTCGCAGTTTCCTCTCGAGGAGTCATTCAGACCCTCGTTTGGCACCAGTATTATTATTCTCGCAGTTTCCTCTCGAGGAGTCATTCAGACCCTCGTTTGGCACCAGTATTACTATTCTGCAGTTTCTGCTCGAGGCGTCATTCAGACCCTCGCTTGCCACCCAGTATTTATTATCTCTATGTCTGAACGCACTGGATAAATTGTTCATATGCTTCATGTTTACATTTGTTATACCTTGTGTCCGAACTGTCTTGCGAGTACTTTCATAGTACTCACCTGGCTTGTTGATTTGGCCAGATGTTGACGAAGGCGATCTCTTGGATGAAGAGTTTGATAGCGCGTCCGATGCCTAGAGGAGTCCCAGTCAGTCCTGCGCGATCCCGGATATTGGTCACTTGTATTATATACGCTTCCGCCACCCGTAATAAGTCTCCTCGAGCCTCACTCCGACGCTCGATGAGCTGTAGTCTTCAGGAGTTATATCACTCGCTTCGCGGTGATATTTCCACCACCGTTATTATCGTGAGTCAGTAGTATGCCACCCTATCCGCCGTCTTGTTTTATCGGCGTGCATGTAATAAATTGTTGGGCAGTCTCCGCTCAACTCTGTATTATATTCAGTACTCCTGGTATTTCTCTTCTGTGACCAAGATATTGTCTACCAGTGAGAAGGAATTCTTCCTTACTGGTCCGTAAAAGGGATTGGTCTATCAATAATTATTTTATTGAAAAACCGGTCGTGACACTGGTAGTTCTTCAGGAAATACGTCAGGAAACTCGCATACCACTGGAACTTTTCTCAGTTCTGAAATGTCCACTTTGTTCAGCTTTGGTTGCCGTGACCGTGGCCTTTCTTGAGCTGTAACCTTTATTGTCTTGCCGTGATGGTGAGTGAGAATCACGGTCCGATTGAAACAGTCAATGAATCCTTTGTTGGTGGTCAACCAGTCCATCCCTAAAATGACATCCAGTCCTTTATTTTCCAACATGAAGAGATTTGCTTGGAACTTTAGTCCTTTGAACTTCAGTCTTGCTTCGGTTGTTGCGAGCAAGAGTCGTCTTGTCCCTCTTTCGCTTACGGATATCTTCCAGACTACGGCGCTCATTCTCCAAGGTAATGGCCTTGTCAACCAGAGTTTTAAAATCCGGGAAAGTGTGTACAACCAGTTGGCATCTTAGTGCCGGTGCCAGGCCATCCAGGAATTTTTCCATCTTCTTGTTCTCTGTCATGTGTTCGTCGTAGGCATAACGAGATAGCTGGGTAAATTGACCGTTGTATTCTGTCACTGACATGCCTCTTGCTTGAGGTCATCAAATTCTCTCTTCTTGATTTTTATGATGCTCCTGGGGATGTGTGCCCCACGAAAGCCTTCCTTGAACTCTTCCCAGGTGATGTTGTGTTCACTGGGATGCATGTGTAGGAAGTTTTCCCACCATGCTGCAGCTGCTCCAGTAAGGTAGTGTGGTGCATAAAGCACCTTCTCATGATCTGAACACTGAGCAATAATCAGCTTCCTTTCGATGTCACGAAGCCAATCATCGGCTTCCAGCGGCCTATCAGTGTGAGCAAACGTTGAAGGGCGAGTCTTCTGTAACTCAGATAACTTGGAATGTGGTTGATACGGTTCACGGTGGTTTCCCATATTGATGACGTGATTCATCATCTCTTGGTGCTGTTGCTGGCTTTGTTCGAAGAGACGGCATACTTGAGACAAGGCTGCTTCGTTGTCCTGCTGACTGGACTGTCCCTGAGTGAAGTTGTTGCTAGTCTGTGTCCCATAAACTTCTTCTGGCTGATTGGGCATGGAACGAGTCCACGGACGAGACATTTTTCCAGTCTGGGGTATTATTTTGCAAAATTATATGAGAAGAACTATGTGGCACAAGGAAAAACTTGCAAAGGCAAACATTTAAAAGACCTCAAGATTTTTCAAGAAACATAAACGATTTCGCACGGAGAAGAACTGCTTAACACAAATCTTACACGCGAAAAGCAAACACACGATACAGCACTCAGGATGTGCGTACACAATCCTGACATGTTATTTAGACTAGCACACTCCACCGGAATGCAGCGAACACACTAATACAAACTAGCGTACAGATAAAACACATCATACAAGCAGACATAACGCGCGGCTACTCGGCGCTCTCAGTCGGAGATGGTGACGATGTCCTTTCCCTTGCCGAGGGCAAGACTCAACGGTGCAGGATATTCAACCTCCACCTCCTCTCTAGCAGGTTCCTAGCGCGTAGCACTGCGCTGCGGTGATGGCAAGGGAGCGACATGTGGTAGTGCGGGTGCGGCAGGTGGTGCGGCTCTGACTGGAGTAGGAGCAATGACTCTGTCGAACTCCTCAGTGGTAGGCAGACGGCGAGCAGTGGCCAAAATGGCCGGTGCATAAGATGCTGAAGACGAGAGAAATGTCAGAGGCGGTGCCATGTGGAGAAGCTCCTTCCTGCAGGCAGGACCGCCCCGAACTAAGTCCATCCGGGCAGCCACAAGATCGTCCACGAGGTTGTCGAAAGACTCCTCCAGAGCCTTGAGATACTCCACAACCATCTCGATGGCTTCATCTCGCTCTCCCCGATGGCAGGCGAATGCATAGTGACAAGTGTATGGCACATGGCATGGGAGGTAGCGGTAGCGACGAGTCTTCATCATAGGAAGGATATCCCAAGGCGAGCTATCGCCTCACGGGCAGCCATCTGCATGGCATGCCTCTCCGTAGGCATGGCCCTTCCCACAAAACGGAGGTGGCGAGATGTAGAACGTCCTCCCTTGAATTGCACCACGCCCTGGTGCATAGACACGTCGTCGCTGAGCTTGTGCTGGTAAAGCGTGAACTCCGGACGAGTCGCTGGCCCGATGGCGAGCTTGGTGATGGAGACGAGGAGTTTGACAAACCCCTCGGGCACGTTCGTGAACACTCGAGTCTCGCAGTTGCTGCCAGCCATCTACAAAAGTAGGCAAAAATTCTGAGTAGTCATGTCATAAATTTATGATGACCAACAGAAAATAGCTACATTTGCAAAAAAGCTGAAAAAGCACTAAAGATGCTAATAACCGATTAGCGATCGCACCTAGTGGCTTCCTACAGTCAGCCTTGCTCTGATACCAAGCTTGTCACGACCGGTTTTTCAATAAAATAATTATTGAGAGACCAATCCCTTTTACGGACCAGTAAGGAAGAATTCCTTCTCACTGGTAGACAATATCTTGGTCACAGAAGAAAAATGCCAGGAGTACTGAATATAATACAAGGTTGAGCGGAGACTGCTCAACAATTTATTACATGTACGCCGATAAAACATAACGGCGGATAGGGTGGCATAACTACTAACTCACGATAACAACGGTGGTGGAAATATCACAGCGGAGTGGGTGATATGACTCCTGAAAACTACAGCTCTTCGAGCGTCGGGGTGAAGCTCGAGGAGATTTATTGCGGGTGGCGGAAGCGTATATAATACAAGTGACCAATATCCAGGATCGCACGGGACTGACTGGGATTCCTCTAGGCGTCGGACTCACTATCAAACTCTTCATCCATGAGATCGCCTTCGTCAACATCTGGCCAAATCAACAAGCCAGGTGAGTACTATGAAAGTACTCGCAAGACAGTTCGGACATAAGATATAACAAATGTAAACATGTTGCATATGAACAGGTTAACAAGTGCATTCAGACATAGAGACAATAATGCATGGGAAATAAAAGAGAAGTCGGGCGGTAGTCCTCCCGAAATCCCAAAATAAATACTGGGTGCCAAACGAGGGTCTGAATGACTCCTCGAGAGGAAAATGCAAGAATAACAATGCCGTAGTCGGGCGTCAGGGCGACACCACATAAAGGGCTTATAATAGAAAATAAAAGATAGTGCGTGCCACAGTCGGACGTCTGAGCGACATCGCATAAAGGGCTTATATCAAAAGTAAATAACAAATATGCCACAGTCGGACGTCTGAGCGACATCACATAAAGGGCTTATATCAAGAGTAAATAACAAGAGTGCCACAGTCGGACGTCTGAGCGACATCACATAAAGGGCTTATATCGAAAGTAAATAACAAACATGCCACAGTCGGACGTCTGAGCGACATCACATAAAGGGCTTCATAACTTAATATCTTAGTAGCTCAAGAATTTAAATCATAACAAAGGAATAATCAAGCATGAGATAAATAACAGGGGTTAGTCCATCCTTAGGAAAAATGTTTAACCAAGTTTACCACTCAAGTTTGGTTACCGGGGATAATACCATGAGGACTTGACATAGATATGGATACACTGATCACGATACTTGACCATGGATACGATGACTTGGAAGGATTTGACTCTACAGAGTTTGTACTTTAACCACAACCAACGGATTTCAGTAGTCACGGGGACTAGTTCCGTTTACGGTGTTTTGGAAGAAACACGTCTAACCAGTACACACCCATTCAACATTCCGAAGCCAGGAATCACCCTCGGCAACGTTCAAGAAAAACCTTGAGACGGGGAGGCTACAACCTCGCGTAGCATGGGATCAAAATTTCTATACGCGCGCTCTAAGGGGTGCCCCCCCTCTCGGTCCCAACCGGAAACACCCATGCCCCCTGACCGGATGACTGGCTTTCATCCAGGGCCATGGAACCCTCATCCTGGCCCCTCTGTTTGGTGTGTACACGGAAAGAGGTTACCAACTTACTAAACCGCATTCTGGCAGAAAACATGTGGTAGCACGGAAGGGGAAGAACGACAACGTGACTCCGTCCACGTTAACGTCGGAATTTATCGGATGACGTAAGGCTGGCATGCTACAACAGTACCACCTTACTGCCCTTCATGTCACCACATGACTAGGCCATCTCTCATCAGAGATCACAGTAACTTTGGAACACACGGGTAGTTGCCTCACATGCAACGAGATACTCACCGATACTCATATGCCATGCACAACCTTTCACGCAAACATGCAAAACACCTATCATATCAAAGGTTCAAACATGCTTGCCTGGTTTGGAGAAGTCGGAGTCTAGCTCGGCGAAGTTCGCGGCTCCCTCACCTCTCCCGGAACCTACGGTATAGCGAAAAATGCATACTAACGTGAAAACCAACGCGTGCATAAAAGTTGTTCCAAATTTTTTTCAAATAAATCCCATAAAAAACTAGACAAAATTATAAGACTGTCAGAAAAAGAATCACTCAAAAATCACTTTTTATTAAAAAGTTATAAGGGTTTCTGTCCAGGGACTCATCTGTAATGAAACAGAAAAGTAACAGGGACTTAACTGAGAAAACAGAAAACGGTTCGAATAGAAACGCGCCAGCCCACAGAGAAAACATACTCTGCCCGAAGGCGCCAACAGAAAACGCTTCGGGGGTGAAAGAAGAGAGGCTGACGTGGGGGGTCCACATGTCAGGTTTGAAAAAACCTCGCCGGCGCCTGAAGGCTGCGGTGGTCGCCGGCGTCGAACCACGGCGAGTCAGGGAGATCGGAGTGTACCAAGAGTATCAGCGTGTCCTTCCGCATCGGTGGGTGGTGGACTTGGGCGTCGGGGAGCACCACGTCGATGGCGACACTTTCTCCGGCGGACGGCGGCTCGGGCGATGGTGGGGAACTCCGGTGGTGTGCTGCAAACTTCGAATTGAAGCGCGGGTCAGAAGGAGGGATGCACTAGAGAGCTACTGGCAAGAGATGGGAGGCAGAGGTGCACGCACGGGAGCGAATCGAGCTGGATCCCGTGGCGGGTCGCGGCGGCCGGAGTTGAGGAAGGAGACTCCCTCGGGGCTCTTCCAGTGGCTAGGCGGGGTCTTGGTGGAGTGCAGAGGTGGTGTGGGTACTAGCTGGAGCTCGGGGCCTCTATTTATAGGCGGCTCGAGGGGGTGATCGTGAACGGGAAATATCCGGCGAGCGATTACGGCGAGGCAGTGGCTTGGGAGAAGGTTTAGGTGGCCAGGCAGCACTAGTGAGAGTTACTGGTCCCGTTCCACTGCTAAACTCGGTCGGGCATGGCGTAATGGCGTCGGTCTTCGTCGGGGTCGCCGTACTGGCACGGCGGCGGCAGAGAGCGCGCTCCGCGCCTAGCGGTTCACGACGAGGGTGGTAGCGCGCACGGGGGAGTGGAAGACCACGCGGTGGCCTCTGGTGGCTTGGGCGGCGCTGGACGGTGCCGTCTGCGCTGCGCCTCTCTCTGGTGGCCGCAAAGCCGCCGCTGGCGTCGGTCACGGGGCAGCGCACCTCCTCCTGCTCGTCGCCGACGCCCGCAAGCATCCAGACGCTCGTGCGGTGCAGAGGACAAGGGGGAGGGGACAGAAAACACGGCGACACCGGGGCACTGGTGAGATTGGCAACGGACACTGAAGAAATGACAGTGGTTCAGACACTGTTAACTGAATTTGACTGAACATGACATTGACAGTGCTCTGAAGGTGTTTGATGAAATGATATGGTATGAAGAAAATTTTTCCTGGAGCTGGGACTTGGTGAGGTGACCTCTCAATGCACCCAGAGGCTGCCTGATTTTTCTCATAATTTTTGGAGAAGGATTTGAATGAATTTCATCAAATTTGGCAAATCTGGTCCAAACTTGCAGCAAGTATAGTTTGAAAAATTTGAACTGAAGACCAGTGGATCTTCATGGATCTTGGTTGAGGGTTCAAAGGACTAGGAAGGGAAATTGGTTTGGGGGCAAAAATCAAAACAGAAAGGGTAGCTCCTTTGTAAATCTCCAAGAGCTAGAATAGAAGGCAGAAATTGTTTTTGATAAGATATAAATGGAAAATAAATATATGGAGAGGTTCAACTTGCTGTAGTTGAGGTACATCATGATCCAAAGGTGGGGAAAGGTTTATGGAAGAGGATTTGCACATAGGTCATGGCAAGAGAGATTTGTTGAAAGTGGAAAATGATCATTCCAAAAGCTATAGGGCTTTTCAAAGGAATTGTCAAAAGACATTTTTCCAAGAGAGAAGTATTTTGGTTTGAGACCAAATAAAAAGAAAGAACCTCCAAGACCAAAATCATGTCTTGGGTGAATCCAAATAAAAACTCTTGCCATAAAGAAAAATATCTTGAGAGGAAGGGTTCTTTTGAAGGAAAATTTAAATCACCTCCCTCAAGTCAAATAAATTTTTTGAAAAATCCAAATAAAATTTTGGGTGTCACAAAAATTGGCTGGATTTTCATGATGATATTAAATGATTGAGGTTTTCATACCGGATTATATTATTCAAATCTTGAATAGCCAACATGGCTGGATTTTTATTATGGTTATCAATAACCAGTATTATGATTAAGGTTTTCAAAGTCGCTTTAGCGCAATGGCTATTATTTTACCAATGGATATGATTTATTCTACAATGGAAGGAATAGTCCCGAGTCGCTGCAGGCTTACGACCCGGCACTTTGGGGCTACATTACTCAAGTTGAGATTACATCAAATATGCAAGTCCCATGTCACTGCCAGCATGCACCATGGCACTTGGGGGCTAATGCAAAGTCATTTTTTGCTCACCTTATTGAAGACTCGACTCATCACATTGTAATGAGCCAGCCCTTGGGGGCTACCAATTGCTCTTATCAAAAATTCAAGGTACACCAGCCTTAATCCATTATATTGAAAGGTTCATTGCTCAGTTCGTAGAGGACAAGACTCTTAACCTTGTGGACGTGGGTTCAAGCCCCATGGTGGGGTTACATCATACGATGTTATTTTCAATGAAGTATATATATAAAGTCCCAGCTCAGTATTATCTTACTGAGCCGGCCCTTGGAGGCTACACGTTGCTGCTCAAGTATACATGATCATATTTATAAAGTCCCTGCTCATTATTGCATAATGACCCAGCCCATGGGGGCTACACTGGTTGAAGTTTTTATGGGCATCAGGCAATTACAAGTCCCAGGTTGTTGCAAGCATGACAACCCGGCACTTGGGGGCCACATATATGGAATATTCAATTTTTACTACTAACTAAGATGAACAACATGGATTTCTTCAAGGTGGTAATATTTATATTGAAGCAAGTCTTAAGTCATCACTTTGCTCTGCTCAAGACTTGGGGGCTACAGGTGATATGGATATAAGGGAGAAAAATCTTCAAAAATTCTCAGTTTTAAGCAAACCAGATTGCCCGGTGTCTGCAACAATTATGACCCGGCGTCGGTAATAATTATGACTCGGCATCATCTGTTTATAACCCGACAACTTTGGTAATCATAAATTGGCAAGTTCTACATCTTCAAGCCGGATGAAAATTAGATGAGTATTTCAAGACCAATATTTTTGTCAAATCAGAGCATTGAAGGCCGACTCAAATGAATTATTCTTCACAATATTTTTTTGTGAGAAACCAATGTCAGCAAATTGATTATGAAGCTGGTCTATTGACCCAGACTTTTCCAGAAGAAGGAAATGACAACGACTTAAGGATGATCAGGTACCGGCTTACAAGAACTATTAACCCGGAGCACAACCTATCTATTTTGTTCTTGTGTTTATTTTGCAGGATCAGTTTAACATGGATAAATCCAAAATTAAACTGGGGGCTAATGTCGGGGATATACCCCGCGGTATGACCCGGCCAGAAGTATGACGCGGCTGGACTTTGCGACTCACTGGTGACCCACCCTGCATTGGCGACTCACTGATGACCTGCCCGGATCTCTCCATTCATTGATGACCCGTTAGAGCCAGGTGACTCATTGGTGACCCGGCAGGTGGGTCATAGGACCGACAAGACCCGGAGGCCCAGAAGGCTCAAGGCCCAGAAGGCCGGCTTACGTTATGGTAGGCCGGCTTAATATGAAAGGCATAAGGAATATTCTCCTACAAAGGAAGCAAGACAAGGACTCCACTTGTAATAGAGTAATCATAGTCCTACTAGGACTAGTCATGTAACCCGCCCCTTCAACTTATATAGGGAGGGCCAGGGCACCCCAAGAGGGACAAGTTTTACAAGTTAGGTTTAGACAAGTCAATAGCTCTCGAGATAGAGCACCTTTGTAATCGTGATCATCATCATCAATATCAATGAAGCAGGATGTAGGCTTTTACCTCCACCGTGAGGGGCCGAACCTGGGTAAAACCTCGCGTCTCTCGTCCCGCTCAACCCCTCTCAAGCTACCACATAGATGCGTTGGCCTCACGACTAAGTCCTTTCAACGAGGACATCTACCGTGACAATTCCACGACAGACGGGGTGCAAGGATCCCGGTCTGAAGCCGTGGATGAGAGAGGTCGATCTCTTGTAATGGACGGCGGCGTCGGGGTATCAGCTCCGGCATGGTGGAGGAGGACGGCGGTGGATGGGGTGGCGGACGGCGGCGGACGGAGGAGGGTGGGGTGGAGAGGGTGTTTTGGTGCCCACGGAGTACGAATGGGGAAAAGGGAGGTAGAGAGGAAGGGGGAACCATGTATTCAGGGCGCGCTTGTCTCAAATGCGAGGAAATTTACAAATTTAGCCCCCGTTTCAAATTTCTACTACATCACAGCAACATTAGTCGATTGGGTATAGGACGGTAATCTCGCATACACCGAATATTTGCCGACGAGAGTGTTTTTGGCGCCCACCGTGTATGAATATGAATCGGGGAGGGAGTCGATTTTGGCCGAGGGCACACTGTTTTGGCGCCCACCGTGTATGAATTCGGGTGAGAGGCGGTTACATCATGTTTGGGTGAAATTACAAACCTACCCCTATCGAAACTTATAGAAATCTAGCAGATAGGCTTTGCGTGGCAGGGATAGGCAGTAGTGATTTCCACCTCGCAGATTTTGGTTTCGGGCGGTTACTGCGACTTTCCCCGCTTCGTTCAAATTTAGCAGAGTGCACGTTTACCGTGCCAACTCAATTCGAATCCCGTTTGTATTCTATTTTTTTCGGGCGGGATCCATTTTCAATTGGAATTACATTCTATATACATCATTTTTTTATATATACTTTCAAAAGCACAACAAAGAATTCTGCTCCTTTATATGTATAATATGATTTAGAAATACAACGATCTCGAAATCTTAAGGTTGAATTCGAAAAAAATTAACCAAATTATGTTCTACTAAAATGTATGGATCAGTAATATCTACATATTAAATAACATAGATTTGCGTGAATTCATATCAGTATGCATGTTTGATAGATCAATTTTGGTTCGAGTATGGATTAGATGTATCATCATCTCGAATTCAAATATTTGAATCCCTTTTTTGTTCACTCCTTTCACGCCCATCTCTCTCGCATGCATGCTCCTTCAGGTAGCTATCACTCTCTTTTCTCCAGCTCACCCGCACGCTCACTTCACGTTTCTCCTATCCTCGCAAACATGGTCTCTCGACGTCTCCCTTGAGAAGTGTCACACTCTCCCTATCATTATACATTACACGGTTTTCATTATCTCTCATGTCTCTACTGTTCTCTGGTATCACTCGGTACCTAAGCTTTCTTTTTCACCGCCACACACACAGTCTCCACTCGTCTTTCACTTTGTCTTTCTCTCTATGGGATTCTCTCACACACCCTATATGTCTCTCCATATGACTCATACCACTAAAATTACTCTCTCTCTCCTGTAGACACAACATTTGTTGCGGTCTCCTTTTCGTCTCCATCCCAGACTGACATTATTCATTTGTTTACCGATCAGACAACCCCGACTACCGTCTCCTCTCTCTCTCACACGGACACACACACACACAACTCCTGCTTCCACTCCCCTTCCCGACTACCATCTCTCTCTCACACACACAAAACTCTCGCTTTCGCACCCCGACTCGCATTTCTCTCACAAACATTTATCGACTAGCTAGCCTCTAGATAGGTTTATACACTCGCACACTCATGCTTCCACCATCGCATACATGTCTCTCTCCCGCTCCTTGTATCTATGTAGATTTTTCTTCCCTTCTTGAGACACGCCCTCTCGATCGTGCAGACACACACTATCGCCTCATTTTAAGATGATACCTATCGCACACACACTCCTTGTGTCTTTGTCACACATGCACTCCGTCCGCCTCCACTCTCCCTCTCTCTCACACACACATGGGCTTTTTGCAACAACTAGCAAGATGCCCATGCGTTGCACGGAACATCAAGATGCATTTGTATGAGTAGTTTATTTTGTGGGGGAAAAGGATGAACGAGGGAAGGCCTTATTTGCAAATGTGGAGAGGGGTGTGGGTATATTTTTGCAAAATTGCCACAGTTTCCTTCCTATCCGTCAGATATAGATCGGACGGCCTATATTGCAGGATGACAGGCACACGATCATCACCGGCAATGCTTTTTATAAGAGTAGGGATAAAAAATAGAGTTAGTGATGATGGTGGGCCTGCCATCCTGCAATGTAGGTCGTTCGATTTATATCTGACGGATAGGAAGGAAAATATGGCAATTTACCCGCACTCTTCACCACATTTGCAGATAAGGCCTTCCCTCGTTCATCCTTTTCTCCCACAAGATCTTGATGTTCCGTGCAACGCACGGGCATCTTGCTAGTAAGAGTAGAAATTAGACATATACCACTTCTCGAATCTTGAAACCAACAACATTCCTCCCTTATCTCATCAAAACCGCCAAAGGAATATATTTTGAGTGAAACATAACATATTTTTAGTGATATACGTATTTCAAAACTAGACTTTTTCTCTATCAAATCGGTGAATATGTATTAATCTACTTTGATCGTGTGGCAACGCATTGGCACATTGCTAGTAGTTATTATAATTTTTTGGACACCAGACAAACGGTGGAGTACATATACGAAGAGAAGAGGCGCACGCACGCAGTCGGCCTCTCGCTGTCTCGCACACATGAGTGTTACGTAAAGGCGACGTTAAAAAATAAACCCTAAAACCCTAGGTGCATGATTGCTGCATTCGCGGGTACCGGGTACGTGGTCGAGCACCTTTGTAGGAATAGTCAGCTCGCATGATAATTTGATCTGTAGGAGTTGATGGTCGGGACCACAGGTGAACGACTTGCAGCGCGGTGGCTCGCCAGTTGCCACAGATCGAGTAGCCACGTTTAAAATATCGTTTTTTAGCGGGGTTAAGAGTTCCGATTTTCAATGGCGCATTATAAGTAGTAAGTAGTTTTTAGAACGATTGGTATGGAGCGAAAATGGAATTCATAGTACTATGTACCTCCTTGGCGTATGGTTGTATGGTTTTTTTTGCGATGGAGGTTGTATGGGTTTATGTTGCGAGATGTTGAACCTGGTAGTTCTAGGGCAAATACTATGGTTTAGATTTAGATGCTGATTTTCAGTAATGAAAATCGGAAGGGGAAACCCTTCTTTGATTAAAAAAAACTACTACCTCCATTCTGGTTTACTAGTCCCCATCGTACTTTGGGTCAAAGTTTGTCCACGAATTTTACTTGTAAAATGTGAATGGAAAACGAGATTTTGTTATACCCAAACAAAAAAGGACTGGAGGGAGTGATTGCTCTGACACGGACGCGACCTCTCATAGCGCAGGCATTGAACCGGCGCGCCGGCCAAGAGGGCCGCACTCGCTGCAGGCCCGGCTGAGCACGCCTCCTTGTCGCGTGCCCTGCCTGCCTTCATTGAATCCGCGTGTGTCCCGACAACACGTCCTTCCGCGAGCTGGCAGGCATTTTAGAACACAAAAAATGACTAAAATATAATTAATTTAGCATGGTCTTGACTTGTTGTGCTTGCACTGGTAGCAGGAAGTAGTAGAGGATTTTCTTTATTTATAACTCTCCTCACATTTTTTTGGCTTTGAAGTGAATCATGGTTGTGGACATTATGTATGAATGTGCAAATATCTGTGAACATGAGTTTGATGTGGAAGTTGAACTTGGAATGTCGGGCTTGCGCGTGAACTATACCATGTCCAGTGCTTCGTCTGTTATTGTTTGGAAAGTAATTGCTGTTATAACATGACCCAAAAAAACATTTTGTGCCACATCAGTAGATGCACGGACATCACAACAGGCATGCTGACTGGATAAACATTTGAACCTAGCTATTATGATGGAAATTTTGTATTGACAACAGTTTTAGATAGCAGGAGACGCCTAGCCTGCTCAGCCTCTGCTAGCTTATTTCTGGCTTGTTCCATCTGTTCTTTGGCTTGGGTGAAGAGAGCATCTGATTGCTCTTTTCGCTTCTTCAGGAACTCAGCTACATTCTCAAGGGCTGCTGCACGCTTTCTTTCAGCCTTTACTAATGCCACGAGGACACGAACAGCTGACGACTCCACCTGGCTTGTGTGTAATCCAGCATCATCTGGGAATTTGCACCTTGTGTCTAATCCAGCATCATTAGGGAACTGGCACCTTGTGTGTAATCCAGCCTCATTTTGGAAACATGATCTCGAGGTTGACCGTACTTCCCTCCTCGCAGGAACTGCATCCGGACATGAAGTTACTTCTTTTTTAGATCAATACTCAGAGCAACCTAGATCCATTTAGTAGAAGCCAGATAAACAGAACTCGGAGAAGTGAATTCAAAAGGAAAAATAAAATAAAAACAGACTACAAGGTGAGAACACCCACTTCCTACATCAAGCTAAAAACGAAAGCATTAGGACGATTAAGACTCTTCTTATTACACATCGAAGAACACCACGCTTAAGAGATACAGAAACTACAACATATACACATCGAAGAACACGAGGCTACACGAAAGTAATTGAAAGGGTGTTACTTACCAAAGCTCGTTTTACAGGTTCGGTGCAGCTCCTCTTTAACTTGCCATGCTCCTTGAAGATGTCCCGAATATCCCGTGTTTGGTCTTCATTGTTCCTCTGCATGTTCGCACTCGTGGTTTTAAAATCTCAACATGGCAAGAAAATATACTACTAGTAATACTCGCGCATCTTGTGGGCAACATTAAAGCACTCGTCTGCCATGTTAGAGCATCTCCAACAGAATCGCAATGCGCGGCGCTTTAAAAAAGCGTTTACAGTGCTGAGATCGAGAAGTAGATACTAGAGAGTAGAGGATAGTTCTCATCATAGATAGATAAAAAAGGATAATTCAACTACTCCTCGTCGCCCGACTCCTCCTCGGTGATGTCCTCCTCCGGCGTCTGACTGTAGGCGTGAAGATACCGATCGTCGTCAGATTCCCAGGGCGACGCTGCTCCTAGACTCATGTTGAATTGAGCGTCCGCTTTTCGCCTACGCTTGTCCTCGCGATAGGCGGCTCGCTCCGCCCTCCTCTTATCCCGCTCCGCCCTCCTTTGCGCCTAGAACTTGCGCTTGTTGATGATGTCCTGCGGGAAGTGTTGAAGCCACAGCGCCATGGCTTCCTCGTCCATCTCGGCGATGCCGAGACGGTGCTCCCGCCTCCGGTTGTCGCGACGATCCTCGTCGGTGATAAGCCGCAGCAGAGGCGCGAGCTCCTGCGCCCGCTCCCGCGTCGGCACGTTGGGGAAGTTCAATGATCTATGAGGCCACCGGAGGCGCCACACCGCCGCGTCGTACGCGCGGGCGGCCTCGTTGGCGGTGTCGAAATTGCTGAGGCTGAGGCGCATCCCGCGGAACCGGATCTCGGCGAAGAAGCCGCAGGAGGGGCGCGCGCGGACGCCGCGGTATCCCCAAGTTTCCCGGCGACGCGGCGGCATGGTGGCGCGGCGGCGGCGAGGTGAAAAAGAGAGGGGAGAGAGCGGTGGCGAGGCACAGAGCGGGGAGAGAGCGGTGGCAAGGCACAGAGCGGTGGGAGGGCGTTGGATTTTATAAAGCGCGTCGGACGCTGCACGCCAGAACTAGCGCTCGCCTAGCCGCTTTTTCCCCCGCACGCGTGATCCTTTCCCGACGTCTCTGCTATCTCTCCTCTCTTCTCTACTGTTATATTTATTTAATATTTATCTCTACTTCCTTTACTGTCTACTTTTTGTTCTCTATACTTTTTTTCTTGCAATATAGGCCGTCCGATTTATATCTGATAGATAGGAAGGAAACAAATGGGAATTTTGCAAAAAGATACCCATACCCCTCTCCAGATTTGCAAATAAGGCCTTCCCTCGTTCATCCTTTTCTCCCACAAGATAAACTACTCATACAAATGCATCTTGATGCGTGCAACGCATGGGCATCTTGCTAGTTCTAAAAACCTTTCCATCATTTGCCACACTACTGGTTGCAGATGAAAAACCTACCCAAGCACAGCGCGATACAGGAGCGATGCACAATTACAAGCTGATATTCTGTTGGACAATGGAGGCTATAACCAATTACTTTTACGGGAACAATAGCACCCAGGAAATTTCAAGGGTATGTATGAACAAAATTGGAACTGCACATGTACTGCTAAGTGATTCAATACACACATTACCAATCGAGGAGGAGAACGATGTCCGCGGCGGCCTCTGTGAGTCATGGTCGGCAACGGGAGTCAGTTCATTGTCCACGACGGTGGTACTTCTGCGCTTGGCGTCGGCTTCCGGGAAGCAGATCCGAGACCGTGGAAGACGATGCCGGGGAAGAGGCTCCGTGTACGACGACGACGGTGGACCAGCTCCAGTGTGGCGTACGAGGTCGTCGATGAGGCAGATGCGCTGCGGTGGATGAGTGCGCTGATGTAAAGGGGAGGAGCACGAAGGCGGCGGTGCCGTGGAGAAGTCTATTTTGCGGTGGGGATAGAAAATGGGGAGTATTCAGGTGTACTACTCTGGGTGCCGGGGTGGGGTTGGCTGGGTAGGGTGAACCTGAAGTTACAAAAACAGCCCCCTACCAAGCGTTATCCGTAGGCCTGTTCCGAAGGCTATGATCGTAACTTCCCACTGCTCGAATCAGGGTCGCGAGAGATTTTCCCGCCGACCTCAAAATTTTGTGACACTGGACTCCCCGTGTGGCGTGTTGAGTGATTCGGCTAAGCAACTAGCGAGTAGTAGTAGTAGTAAACTCTGCATATTAGGTTTGACCAAAGTCAAACTTCCTAAAGTTTGACCAAGTTTATAGAAAAATATAAACATTTAACATAACAAATATTGTGTTACGGATGCTCCTCTCTCTGTCTCTCTCTCCCTCTCTCTCTCTCACTCACACACACACACAAGTAAACTAGAAGACCGTTCTCTCATGTATACACAACGTATCGGCATCTGTCTATGTCTCACTCATGCATGATCATTTGCACATTCACACCTCTCTATGTCTGTATCACACGCACACCGTCTCCACATTGCCCTTCCGCCACAACACACATATGGACACATACACACGTTCTCTCTCAGTCACACACACAAAATCAGTACTAAAAAAACTAGGGCGCACCTAAAACGTCCAAATCCAAATAAACACGAACTGGAGCTAAATTCAAATATATGGAAATATTGCAGCGTCAAGAGCTTTCATAGGAAAAAAAAGTTGAGTAATATTCGAGGATTGTTTTCACACACACAAAAAGGTTCGGTGGATGTCCTTCGAGCGTGACACGGTGACGCACCGTTCGATCGACCGCGAGGCCACGGTTCACGCGCTTGCACAGGATTCCGTATCATGGCTGTAGTACTAACTAATAAAAGCGCTGCCTAAGTCTAATGTTTACGTGTACTAGTACGGTTTTCTTTTAAGTTTGACCAACCTTATATATAAAGCTAAAGTAAGCTCCCACACGCGCACTCATCAATATGCTGCCGCCGCCGTTGCGCATGCCGGCGCCCGCCTTCTCCGGCCAACAATTTCTCGCCCATCACCGCCGTGTCGCCGCCATCCCTTTGCCATGAAGCCGAAGGCTCGCCCGCTCACGTCGTCCTTTAGATCCTTCTCTCGTCCCAGGACTGTGGTGTACTCAACATCTAGCCCAGCGACCCACTCATCCGTTGAACTGCTGAACATGCGTAGGAAGCGAGCTAGCCATGCTTTCACTGTCTCGGATCCATGTGTGTAGATGACGATGAACTGATCGCCGGTGATGGCTCTAACCTGGTACTCAGCGGCGACCATGGAGATTTGGGAGGCCATGGATTTTGGAGGAGGGTTAGGAGAAGTTGAACTGTTGTACCCGACAAAAAAAACTGGGAGCGAACTAATGTGAAAAATGAGACCAACCCAAGGGCTAACCCTCGTTGGCTTTTCTTTATAGGAGAAACTCCGTGAGCACCGTGTGTCCATGCCGGGACTCGAACTCGGGTGGGCTGGCAGCAACCTCAGCTGCCCAGCCAACGGGTCGACGCGAAAGGACGGGACGACTGGGAGCGAACTATTGTAAGGTAGAAGACGGGACGAGTAGGGCGTGCGAACAGCGTGGGGTTGCTGGCTTGCCCGGTGGATAAATGGCTGCAAGCCCCCAAAGAGTTCTCGAGAACTATGCGGGACCCACTAGATGTCATGTCTACTAGACCCATATCGTAGGCCTGAAGGTATAGCTTCTGCCTGTTCACACGCCATGCCGGCGCGTGGATGTAACTTCACTTAATTCCGTGAAACGTCGCGCCTCCCACGACCTCCGCCTCCCTCGCGCGGTCGCGCCCTTTGAGACTTCGACCGGCTATAAATGAGCAATTTTTTTGCCTTTTTTAGACAAGCAATTTTTTGCCTACTCCACATGCATGATAGTCCCTCTGGTCCTTTTTACTCCCGTCAACCGTTTGCAAAGTGTTTGACCAAATTTATTCTTTTTTTAACACCACCTTATATTAATTAACCAGCCACACCAGTACACTCATTCGATACAATATTCACCACATAGGGTGGTACGTTATTTACAAGAATACCATCTAATCTATTGTCAAAGCTATACTTAGCGATTAAGTGTGCCACCTTATTGCCCAAACGGCTAATCTTTGACAATTGAAGATTGTTGATCAACTTCGAGATGCTCAACGCTTTCATCTTCAGGTCACGCATAGCAGACCTGTCATAGTCCCCCGATGCAAGAGACGCTACCACAAAAGCGCAATCAGTCTCTAAAATTACAGGATTATGAAGAGAAATACCTATGTAGAGACCGGCAATGCAAGCCCTAAGCTCCGCTTCCTCCACGCTTTGACAGGCATCAATGAAATCCCACGACCAAATTTATACTAAAAATATCAATATCTACAATACTGATTATAATGAGTATAAGAGAGAGATGATTATAGTAACATAGGTAGATACCGTAACATAATAAATGTGATGCTACTATGTGTCATGCATGGCAATAAATGAGACCACCTATGATACTAATCTATGATACTATGCACTATAGAGGTAGTAACATAGACTAGTAACATATGCATGTTACGAGTCTAAGTTACTCCCCACTATGACCAGCCTTAGAGTACCACTACCTCCCTTCTAGTTTAAAAGGCTCGATTCAAAATTTTCACCTACTCTTAGCAAGATAGTAGAGGCGGTGGAATAGTTTTTGAAGTCTGCAAAAGTACTCAACTAGTGCTATTGTTCTTCACAAGAAAATGTGTTTACCAATGCATGCATGAACACTAGTTACTCTAACCCCCCTCTCTTCTTTAATTCTTTGCCACATCAGCATGTTTGCTATTCCCGTGTGCATGATACCAGCTAAGATACCACCATTGTGGCCAGCCTTAATCATCGCATGCAATAATTTAGTGCACCTTGAAATATGAACATGTGTTGGGCGTGTATGTTTTTAATGACTTGAGACTATACCTAGCCCGGCATGCAAGATGACTCATTATGCACCGTTCCCCATACCTGCAGGAAGCCCGTTCGTCTCCAAATATTTTCCTCTCCATGTGTGGAAACAATATGCCTGCCAAACTCTCCTTCTCCCTCCGGCGGTCCCACCACTCCACCCCATGTGAAAAAATCTGCATGCATGACTCTCCTCCCCCCACGCTCGTCCAATCCGTTGTGACCAGCAATATTTCCACCCCTTCGCTCCCCCGTAATTTACTCCAACAAATATGCCCACGTAGCTGTTACTTAACTGCAGGTGCATTGGGTCACTGACATATGGGCCCAACAGGGGTCTGGCCCACATGTCAGTGACGCAACTGGACCTGCAGTTAAGTCAGTGCAGCTCAGTACATATCTTACGTAGGTGTGCCATTGCTCACTATAAATACTGCGCCTCCCACGACATCGCTATCTCCTCCCCCTCACGTTCACGTTCATCGCTATCTCCTCCCCCTACCTCTCACGTCGACCACCATGGCATCGCCCCACCCAAGCCCTAGGAGCCCCTCGCTGCACCGCACGGACGGTCACGCGTCGTTGTTCCGTTCCTCGCCGCCACTAGTCGAGGAAGACGCGTCGGTGTTCCGCTCCTCGCCGCTACGCGACGCGTCGCCGTTCCGTTCCTCGCCACCACTAGTCGAGGAGGACGCGTCGGCGTTCCGCTCCTCGCCGCGATGCGTCGAGGTGGACGCGTCGGCGTTCCCGATCTCGCCAGCACGCGCGCCGGAGGACGCGTCGGCTCCCCACTACGAGGAGAACGCCGCGCCGCCCGCCGAGCCCCCCAGCCTTGAGGAGCTTTGGAAAGAAATGGATGTCGCCTTGTGGGAGGCTTTGCCTCCAGCAGAGCGCGCCAAAATAGAGGTGGAGAAGTAGGCCGAGGAAGAGAAGCGCACCGCGGAACAAGCTTCCTGGGAGGCCTATGTCGCGTCCGAGAGAGTCATCCAATTGGCTCTTTGGCAGAAGGCTCGTGAAAGGTCCGTGAGGGTGGCGAAGGACGCCCGTGCCGACGCCCTGAGTGCAGTCGGGCCCAAGAGCCTCATCTACGCTTGGCGGTACGTGGACCGGGTGCACCTTCCAGTGAGGAGGAGTACCTGTTGGCGCCGGATCACCACACCGGTGAGATCGCGCTCGCCCGCCGGCAAGCCGCCAATCGGCACCTCGCGAGTTGCGAGGCTGAGGAAGAGGCGTTGTGTCCGCGCGGGGAAACGGGCGCGCACCAGGGCACTCGTGGCGCGCCGCAAGCGCTCCTGCGAGCGCCGTGGCTTTTAGGAGGAGTATAATTTTTTGTTTCATAAGGCGATCTCATTAGTTTTGGGACGCAAATGATAATTCCCGAATGTTCAGGAATTTTTAGCGTCCTTAATTAAGTATGTAAAAGGGAAAGTTTGGAAACCTTATGTATTCGTACGCATTTTGCAAGCACGTGCATATAGCACAAACTTTACTATATACTAGTGCACTACACGTCTTTCTCGATATATGCTTGCAGACTGTGCTACTCCCTCCGTCCAGGTCAATAAGTCATCTTTGGTTGTGCACCGTGACCAAGAAGGAGGGAAGACTTATACACCTAGACGGAGGGAGTACTACTATTACTTATGTACGTGCAAATGCACGTTTTAACATTACGATGCGGTTTTTGTAAAAGTAGAAAAACAACACTAGTCAAGCTTGTGAAACGATTCAATGCAAAACAAATGCAAAAATGCTCGTTTGATTGTTTACTTTTAGATTCCTTCTCTGTGGTTATTTCTTTGTCGTACTTTGTACGGAGTATCTCACTGGTTGGAAAGGCATGCAAATTCCCAAACCGCTTCCTACACCCTGTATCGAATTTTTTGCCTAACAAGTTGTGCCGTCCAATCGGAATTCCAACTTGAGTACTACTACTAGTAGGAGTACCAGGGGCCAGTTATTTTAGGCTTCTAGATTAGTAATCCCATAACTACTACCTCCGTCCAGGTTTATTGGTCCCCATTGTAATCTGTGTCAAATTTTGGTCATAAATTTAACTAATGAAATGTTAGTGCATGTCACATGCACTAACATTTTATCAGTTAAATCTTTGGTCAAAATTTAGCACAAATTACAACGGTGAGGAATAAACCAGGACGGAGGTACTACTAGTAGTATTTTAGAAGCCCAAATAATTGGGTGAGGCGCCTTAATGTTACTCTCCACTGTGACTAGTCTTATGGGAAAAGCTGGGGAAGCCGCCAAAAGAACTGGCCCTAGGAGTAGTAGCTAGGGATACTAGGAGTAGTAGCTAGGGATCGAGTGTGCGAGATGAATCGGAGAAAGTAAATGCAGAGAGCTGAAATGCAAAAAAGATGGAGGGATGTGATGGTTGCTTGTCCATTTATTTTACCAGGCCACTTATTACTGGGAGTGGTTGGGTTTTGTGATATGACGGCTTTACTGCCGCGCCACGAGCGGGGCGAGAGGTGAGACTCCCGTGCAGCGCCGCCCTCTACACTAGTACTACTACATCGGTCGTGGTTTATCCCCCATTGAATTTTGACAAAGGATGTGGGGGCCATCTCATGTGCAACGGGTATCGATAGGTTTGTTCGGATATTGTTTCATCTCTAGAGCTCGCAAACATCTGGGTGAAATAGATAAAAAAAGTATGTTTTGCAAACAAAAGCGTTCAACTGTTCAACCTGCATCCAAAACTTGCGAAGAAATAACTCTTATTGTGCTTTGTAGGAAATGATCTTCAAGAATTAGTTTTTGAGTATCCATTGTTATACATGTTGGCTACAGATGACATGGCACTTTCTTAGTCAACAGTTGGCTATACTATTTAAGTATTAACCATGCCCTTATACACCTAGACGGAGGGATTAAATCAGGATGACTTGGAAGGGGGTAGAGGATATGTAAGAAATGGTTCATCATAAGTCTTTCACCAGTACTGTAGTAAAAATTCATACATGGAAGATTCTGGACTAAACCATAAATGGATACACTTTTATTCATGCGCGATACTCCAATAGAGCAAGATCATGCATGGAAGTCTCCACATGCTTAGACAGCGGATTACATTGAGCGAAGACTAATGATCAACATTTAACTTGAATATGCAGATGTCCAGGTGAACCTCCTTGGAGTCCCCGTGCACATTGTTGGGGGTGATCAAATAACACCGTGCGTCTTCCATGTCCACATCGGCGGGAAAGTCCCAGCTCGGCAGAGTCCAAGTATGCTTGGCGTAGCCAGTGTCGCCGCCCACGGACCTCCGAGGGGTAGTAATAGTGAGCACGCACCCGTACATCGGCCTCGTGTCAGTGTCAGCGTTAGCGGCATCGCCCCTGACGCACACTACAGAGATGTGGCGGCGGCCTGCGCGGGCCTCGCCGGTGGCGACGATCAAGAGGAAGACGCTGTCGTCCTCCTCCGAGACTAGCAGGCGGCGCTGATCCTCAAGCGACTCCGGCACGGTGAACGGGTAGCACGTCTCGTACTTGAAGTTCTTCGCCAAGGGCCAGTAGTGATTGCCGCACGCCTGCGTCAGGTGACGCATGATGTCCGCCGGCGAGCCCCAAAACGGCACGGGGCACTCATAGAAGTAGACGAAGGGCTCCTTGGAGGCATCGACCAGGCCGTCCATGAAACGGGAGTGGCTGTAGGGGATGTTCCGCCAGTTGAATATATGAGCAAGTTACTACGAGATTTACTCCGAATAAGCACAAAATAAATCATGACGGCTATAATAGAGATTAAACTAATCATGTGGACTAGCATAGTAGATGAACAGATCGAATCTAGGACACAGACTAGAAACATGAATTCTACCACAATTTCGAACAGGAAGGAAAGAAGAGGAAGAGGTTGCCAAGGTCGGGGAAGAAGTCATCGTCGGTGAAGTCATCACTGCTAGCAGTCGCGAGAGTGCGCTCCCCAAATTTGAACAGCGCCCGCCGAATGGAGCGCAGGAGGGAGTGGCTGTAGGGGACGTTGCGGCCACCGAATGGAGCGCAGGAGTAGCCCACGAAGCAGTAGATGGTGCTCCTCCCTAGTCTCTATTCTTATCTCTATCTCTACTACTCTTCTTTGTTTTTTATAATATACTAGTTGTAGTTGTCAAATCGAATAGTACTGCGCCGTCCACTGCACGCCCGGCTGAACACGCCTCCTCGCCTCCATCAAACCCCTCCGTTAAACCCGTATGCAAACCGAGAAACCTACTCCGGCCCGCGGGAGGAAATTTGCCGGTTGCCGTTGGAGAATAATAGAGTCACGTCCAATCCATTTGAGTTAATTGCGTGTATGATTCTCCCTCTATAAAAAGTTAATTGCATCCTTAATCTTGTATTCTAAGTACTCTGTGGGTTCCACTGTCAGTACAGTGTACATGAGTTGCAGGCTGGCTACAGATTCGTACAGAAAGTTAAAAAGAAACAAATCCATGACTTGCAAGATTGGAGTTAGCACCGACGGCGGTTCGTAGTCGTTCCACGCTCGGGCATTGAAGTTTGTAACTATTTTAGATTAGAACATACTACTCCTCCGGTGCTAGGAGTAGAGCAGAGTCCTACTCCACTACTACTCTACTCAAGCAAGTTAGGGCACACTAGCAGGTACTGTAGGGAGTACCAGTACTTTGATCACTCAAGCAAGTTGTCTGACTTCGATATGACCCTACACTTCTGGTATGTGTCTCGTAAGTCAAGTGGCGTGCTGTAGTCATCATCACCTGTCCACTTCCTGCAGCACATATTCGCTTCTCTATCTTTGTCCGCTCTTCCATCCCCGCTAAGGCGCCTCCCCCCTCGTCCGAAACCCAAGCACCAACAATGGCAGAACCGAGCAGCGTCCACCGAAAGAGTGGCTGGAATTCGCTCCCCACAGAGGTAATCAAGCTCATTGTTTCACGTGTGGACAATCTCAGTACCATGCCGCTCGCCGCGTGCTCGTCGGGGTTGTACCGTTTACTCAAAGCCCTTAGGACGGAGCTTTTTAAGCCAGCTCCTTGCTTGCTGATGCCGCCTGATCTTCAGAAACGGCGTGTCACACAGCATAACGATCGTAGGGTGGCGAGCATCAACCCCCTTGACTGCGATCCGATCCCCGTCACCCTCAACTACATTAACGGTATGTACTGGGTCGGCATGAACACGTCTTGGATGGTGCTCGTCGATGGTCGCGGTAGCTGGATGCTCGTGGATGCTCGTGAACACACGATTCTAGCAGCAGTGACTGTTGGATGTCCATCCAACGGCCGACATGCTTCTTCAATCTCTGATCTTCCTACTCCAGCCGCCTAAACTAGCGCCGGCGGGACTGCCTGCTCCCTCCTCTTGTGGCCCGCTCTGATGCCACGCAGGCTTCCCCGGCCCACCCTACTCCCTCCGCTAGCCTGGCCGCACGCAATCAACTGCCTCCTTATTACGCGAAAAAATGATTCCTCCCACTGACATCTGGGGCGCACCAGTTGGGAGGCTGACCTGTGGGCCTACGAAGTTGACGTGTATGCAGGGCTTGTCAACTTAGTCAACAAACGATTCTAGCAGCAGTAACCGTTGGATTTGAATCGAACGGTCCTGTTGCTTCTTCGATCGCTGCTCTTCTTGCACCAGCCGCCCAAACCAGCGCCGGGGAGACCGCCTGCTCCTGCCTCCAGTGGCCGGCTGTGCTGCCGTTGAGGCCTCATCGCCCCCTACTACTACCACCGCTAGCCAGGCCCTGCGGCGACGGCAGCCTCACACCGCAGCCGAACCAGTGAACCCGCGTACTCCTCTCCGCGTGGGCATCCACTGCCGCGTCTTCCCCGGCTCCGCGTCGTCCCCTTCCTAGGCCTCCCCGTCGTCCACCGCCTTGGTGCTCTCGGCGCGGCGTGGTCAACGTAGTCAACGAAATTCCATCGGAAGAGTACTGTACGTGGAGAGGCTGACAGCTGGGTCCACGGCCACAGCCCAGTTTTTTTGTGATTTGCCAAGTAAGTCGCTTTGTCAGGCCTGTTGGGCTGCAAATCTTTCAAGACGAGGAGAGCTTTCATTCGGCTGGCTGAGAAAATGGCCCATCAGTAATGAGAAATGGGCTGTACATTTTTAAAACACATCAAACCGGCAATTACTTTCAAATATCTTTTTTTCATTTCGAGATTTTAAATTACATTAATTTTTATGCGTGGAGAATTTGTTGGATTTTATATTGATATACATTTATTTTTAAAATCAGTTTGAATGTGAGTCGAAATTTCGGGATTAAAAACAGTTCGGACCGCACCGAAATATGCAAAATTTCGTATAATTTTTTAACCGTGGCCACAATATGGCCTGTAATGCTGACAAAAAGAATATGGGCTCCAAAAAAAACCTTAATAATTAGCAAATGGGCTGTAAATTATTAGAAATAATGGCAGATGGGTTGTATGTTGTTTTCCACAGATTTGAGGCTTTCCTAAAAAAAGGTTGATGCACAAGCACTGACTGTTGGATGTCCATCCAACGGCCGTCGTGCTTCTT
Source organism: Aegilops tauschii subsp. strangulata (assembly GCF_002575655.3). Lineage (NCBI taxonomy): Eukaryota > Viridiplantae > Streptophyta > Magnoliopsida > Poales > Poaceae > Aegilops > Aegilops tauschii. The sequence goes on along the minus strand of NC_053036.3, from coordinate 535,355,763 downwards.
CAATCTCTGCTCTTCCTGCTCCAGCCGCTCAAACAAGCGCCGGCGGGACTGCCTGCTCCCTCCTCCCCGCGGCCGGCTCTGCTGCCGCGCAGGCCTCACTGCCCCACCGTACTCCCATCGCTGGCCTAGCCATCCCTCTACTCACCCACACCTGCTGTTATTCTCTGGTGACGGCAGACGAACCAGTAAACCCTCGTACAGTCGTACTCCCCTCCGCGTGGGAAACAACTGCCGAGTCTTCCCTGCCTCCGTGTCGTTCCCTTCCTAGGCCTCGCCGTCGTCCACCACCCTGGTGCTCTCGGCGCAGCCTGGTCAACATGGTCAACGACCGACATGCATCTGAAGTGGACTCTACGTGGAGACTCCAACAGCTAGGTCCACGGCCGCACGCAAGGAAATGCCTCCTTATTACACGCAAAATAATGATTGCTCCACCTGACATCAGGGACCCACCGAAAGGGCCTCTGTATTTCGCAAAAAAACGTTATCGCCGCTGACAGCTCAGACCCACCAGCTATATCTTCGCACGCAAGGATGTGCCTCCTTATTACGCACAAAAAAATGAATACTCCCCCTGTTAGTTGGGACCCAGTATAGTGGCAGGCTGACTTGTGGGCCTACTAAGTTGACGGGGAAGGGGCGCTTTGTAAACTTAGTCAATATGCACGATTCTAGCTCCAGTGACCGTACGATGTCCATCCAACGGCTGTAGTGCTTCTTCAACCTCTAGTCTTCTTGCTCCAGCCGCCCAAAGCAGCGCCGGTCGTGCCGCATGCTCCTGCTTCCCGTGGCCGGCTATGCTGCCACTGAGGCCTCACCGCCCCTACTATTCCCACCGCTGGCCAGGCCCTGCGGCGACGGCAGCCTCACACCGCAGCCGAACCAGTGAACCCTCATACTCCTCTTCGCGCGGGCTTCCACTGCCGCGTCTTCCCCGGCTCCCCGTCGTCCCCTTCCTAGGCCTCGCCGTCGTCCACCGCCCTGGTGCTCTCGGCGTGGCGTGGTTAACATGGTCAAGGAACGACTTCCATCGGACGTGGACTGTACATGGAGAGGCTGACAGCTGGGACCACAGCCGCAGCAAGGAAGTGCCTCCTTGTTACGCGGAAAATAATTATTCCTCCACCTGACAGCAGGGACCCACCGGATGGGCCATCGTATTTCGTGAAAAAAAACGTTTCCCCTGACTGCGGGGACCCACCAGCTACATCTTCGCACGCAAGGAAGTGCGTCCGGGCAAAAAAAACGATTCGCCCCCCTGACTGCTGGGACCCACCAGCTACATCTTCGCAGGCAAGGAAGTGTCTGACAGTCGGGACCCACCTGGTCGAAGCATACGTAGCATTGTTATTCTAGTCGCGAACGTGTACGTACATACTGGTCGATGTAGAGGCGCGCACGTGTCGTAGTAGAGGCGCGCACGTAGCATGTACACGTACGTATAGCGGCCAGTGTGCGAGAAACAAAATACGGCCACGTACGTACATACGGGCAGGGTCTCGAACGCCTACTCGCGCATACGTACGGTCAGGGCTCGTGTACATGGCTGGGTCGGAACAGAGAAACATCGTCGTCGTCGTGTTCATGGGGAGCCAACCGGCTGGGTCGGAACGGAATGCGTCGTCGTGTTCATTGGGAGGGCTTGGACGGAACAGCCGATGGAAATGAGGCCTGGCGTACCGCAGAACGGTGGAAACGGCCTTGTGTTCGACCGGCCATGTTTGAAACGGGATCCTGTTCATCGGGAGGGGTCTGGCGTACCGCAAAACGGAGGAAACGGACCTCCTACGGTCGAAACGGGGGTCCTGTTGATCGGGAGGGGTGTGGCGTACCGCAAAACGGAGGAAACGGACTTGTGTTGGAGCGCTACGGTCAAAATGGGGGTCCTGTTCATCGGGAGGGGTGTGGCATACCGCAAAACGGGACTCCACGGGATACTGTTCATCTCCACCGTCGACCCCCTCCAGCCTCCACGGGCTACTGTTCATCCACCGTCGACCTCCTCCAGCCTCCACCTGCGACTGTTCATCCACGGGCTCCTGTTCATCCAGCCTCCACCACGCGCTACTCCACCGGCTACTGTTCAACCAGCCCTCTCCACGGGCTCCTGTTCAACCACCCCTCCACGAGATACTGTTCATCCAGCCCTCCACCGTCTACTGTTCATTCAGCCCTCCACGGGGTGGTCCTGTTCATCCTGGCCTCCACGGGGTCCTGTTCATCCAACCCCAACCGGCTCGATCGATCGGGGTCCTGTTCATCCAGAGGCAACACAACGGGGTCCTGTTCATCCACCCCCACCGGGAACTGTACATCCAAACCCCCCCAGCAACGCTCACTGTTCATCCAGAGGCAGCATCGATCGGCTTCAGTTAGCAGCAGTAGCGAAGGAATCGCTCGATCGGGTTCAGTTAACAGCCATCGATCGATCACTCGGGTTCAGTAACGCGTAGCCTGCAGTGCAATCGCTCGGGTTCAGTTAGAGCCCAATGCCTCGCTCGGGTTCAGTTAGAGCCATCGCCTCGCACACACGCGCGTACGTGTACGAGAGAAACGTGCATCGCTCGGCCCCCGACCTCCCACCGTAACCGGGAACTCCCCGAAATTTTCCTCCCCCTCGCTTCTACCACGGTTTTTTCTGTCATGGACGGCCCAAAGAATGTCATGCCGCTACGTCTCCGGCCCGCCCAGGACGAAAAGCCCATTTTCTGTCATGATTTTTTGTCATAGAAGTAGGAGCCCACCACATCTATGACGATACTGGGTTTTGTCACAATTATCGTCATAGAAGTGTCATATGTATGACAAAAAAAATTTGTTCGGCCCAAAATGTCACGGATGTGTCTTTTTTTTGTAGTGAGATATGTTCCTTATCTAGTTTGTACTGCATTTTCCCATTATTTCCCTTTTTAACCAAGAGACCGGTTGGGTATCCGGTCTCTACTACTTTCACCATATTATTTCCTCTTTGAATCAAGTCCTAGATTCATGCTACAACTTTTCCCCCTTTCTTCGTTGTTTGAACAAAGCCCTAGATTCGAATGCATGAAGTGGCTTTACCTCTAATAATACTAAAAATTTAGGTGGCTTTGGAAGAGCTGATGGGAGTAGAAAAAGATGTACATGCAGACACGTGGGGAGCTGGGGCAGTAGAGCAAGGCCGCTTTCGAAGAACTTATACCTAAGGGTCGCCGGGATGTTGGCGGCGGCAGGTCGGATCTGCGGACAATACGGCAGGGAGGAAGAAGGGTCGGAGGACCTCCCGAGCCGGCGCTGTGTCGGAGAGAACGGCACGGGCAGAGGATCGGGCCCCTCCGGCAGCTGTGGGTTTCCTCCCTCGGCGGCGATGACCGCGTGAACGATGCACCTTTTAGTCCTCTACACACACCGGCCGAAGGGATCCGGCCGGATCTATGACCAGCGGTGAGCAGAGAGAAAATTTCGCTACCGCTGTCTTGTTTATATTTGGAGAGGATGAGAGAATGAAGAGAGCAACCCTAGTAAAGCAAGCGCTCAGGCCCCTGCGTCCATATATAGTGGAGTGATTATCTTTTTTCTCTCCACAACAAGCGTTTCAATTTGTGTACGTGGCATTAAAGAAAAGAAACTCTCTATTTAAGGTGACTACTGTACGACTCCTACTTACTACTAGTAGTACTACAGTATTGTTCACTTGTGCTCCCCGCCCCTCCATTCATTGAACAACCCCACGGGTGAATAAACATACTGTAAGTACTGTATTTATATAGAACGAACAAGCTCGAACTATTTTCACATAGTTAAAAGTTGAGGGCGGGGCTTTTCCCGGGCAGTACGCGCGGCAGTTTTCGGGTAGGCGGTTTGACAAAGAGGCGAGGAGGGTGAGCGAGTGGGGCTGTGCGATTTGACGGCGCGTTACTGCTGGAAAGACTTGTGATATGACCACTCACTATAGTCATGAATTACTGGCGCTCCGACCGGGGTGATGCCCCCCTTCCGTTCCGCGCTCTAATCTGGTGCATGACACGTCGACCCGGATGCTGGCTCTCCCACATGTCGAAGTAGTAAGAAGGAGCAAAGAATGATGTGGTATATACTAGTACTATACTACTCCCTCCGTTCCTAAATATAAGTCTTTGGAGAGATTTCACTATGGACCACATACGGAGAAAAATGAGTGAATCTACACATAAAGTGCATCTATATACATCCGTATGTGGTCCACAGTGAAATATCTACGAAGACTTATATTTAGGAATGGAGGGAGTACTACTCAGGTCGGAGGAGTGCGAACCACGGCAGCCCAGTGAACCAGCAGTGTGAACCACGGTAGCCCAGTGAACCAGCAGTAGAAAACAAAGTGGTGATATGGCCATAAAAAACAATGTGCTATGGTCCACACTGTAGCATGTACAGTAAGACTCTTGTTTGTTTGGATCCCTGAGTTAGAGCTAGTTTGGGTTGAAATAGCCTCAAATTATCGAAACAAGAGGGGTTAGTTTGAGCTAGTTTGCTCTAACCCAGCTAAAAAATAGCCCGGTGGAGAGGTTCTAATTGGGTTAGTTATAATCGGGCCCACTAAAAGAGAACTAAAAAAATCTCCCCTGCCCGCACCAAATCACCCCCCCTCTCGCACGACTCCTCTCTGTTCCCCATAGGGCCGCTCGCCCTCTCTCTCCTCCGGCCGCCCTCTCCTTCCGGCCTCCGCCGCCCTACCCCGTCCGCCCTCTCCCTCCGGCCTTCGAAGGTCGCCCCGCTCCCCGTTCACCAGTCGTTTTTCTCCCTCTGTCGTGCGTGGCGGCGGCGCATCTACCAGGGAGGTCGCGAGAGGGGTGAGTTTGTTCGTTCCTTCTCTGTCTCATGGCCATATCATTGATCTTGCTTGCTCTAGCGCTAATTCTGATTTGGAAAAGTAGATCCTGATCAAACTTGGTATAGATTTGTGGTGCACGCATGGAATTGTTGGATGCTGCTTGAGGAGGTAATAAATCTTTCTAGAGGCCCAAAGATTCAGGTCACCTTTCTAGGTATTTCAATTTCAGGCTTGCATTATTTCTAGAGGCCCAAAGATTCAGTTCACCATTCTAGGTATTTCAATTTCAGGCGTGCATTATTTCTAGAGGCTCAAAGATTCAGTTCACCTTTCTAGGTATTTCAGTTTCAGGCTTGCATTATTTCTAGAGGCCCAAAGATTCAGTTCACCTTTCTAGGTATTTCACTTTCAGGCTTGCATTATTTCTAGAGGCCCAAAGATTCAGTTCACCTTTCTAGGTATTTCAGTTTCAGGCTTGCATTATTTCTAGAGGCCCAAAGATTCAGTTCACCTTTCTAGGTATTTTAGTTACAGGCTTGCATTATTTCTAGAGGCCCAAAGATTAAGTTCCCAGTCGGCGGCAAGCGGCCCTCCTACCCATGCCGGTGTCAACCTCAACTCGCAAGGGCCAGCGTCGGAGGGGTTCCCGGGGCTTGGGCTCTACAGAGCCTTCCTCCAGAGCGACGATGGAGAGCTCCTCCCTCGGTGCGTGAGGGGCTCCGGGCTCCCTCCCTATCGTGAATGACTTCCGTGATGAGTTAGCTCATTCTTTGTTTCATGAAGTGTTTTTTTATTTTGTGAAGCTTGATTGACGACTTGTATGTTTAAGTGGGATATCTCTTTTGTATGGACAAAGTAAAAATTATCATATTTTGCATGCTTGATTTGTATAGATGGTTCATTTATGTCAATTGTGAGCGGGAGGAGGCCACAGAAGAGCCGGGCACACCAAGAGGGTGCTTGGATCCAATGGACTTATTTTAGTCTGACTAAAAATAGTCTCTTTAAGAGGCAAAAGTTCCAAGCACCCCTGACTAAAGAGGGGCTAAAACTAGTCTTGAGACTACAAAAATTTAGTCAGGGGTACCCCTACTAAAATGTGGATTAGTCCTCTCTCTCCTCATTTAACTCCTCTCCTTTAACACAGGCGAGTTCTGGATTGGAGGGTTTGGAGGATAATAAATGCTCATTAACTTGATTTTAGTCTCTTTAGTATTTGGATCCAAGCACCCTCCAAATCCGGTAGGAAATAGGATCCAAAGTAGTCAAATGATTGAGATAGAGCATTTATTGTCAATCTAACCCTGCCATCCATACACCTCTTTGGTTTAGAGTTAGTTCAGGGTTAGAATCTAACTCTAACCTCTAACTGAGTTAGAGTTCTCCTCGTCTCGGTTCATCGCCATCATACTTTCCCCATTCCTGTGTTTTCAGTATCCTGCGAGTCAAAGAGGCCCTTTTTTTGCGGGAAAAATCAAAGAGGCCCTTAGACTGGTTTCGGTCCGGTCATTTTTTATAAACGTGTTATGTCCAAAATTTAATGAACGTGCTCCGGTTTCCTCGAAAATTATCCGGTTTCATGTAGTAATTCCTTCATTTATTTATTCTTCTGCGGGGGGTTTGCATGTAATTCGTGAGGTCTGAAATGTAAAGTACCCCGGCATATGCTCCGAGTCGTGCATGCACTACAACCCGGATGCTCTATGTCCCACATGTCGGCGAATGGGAGCACATGGAAATAGCCTAGGAGTACATATAGGAGGATAAATGCGTGAAATAATATGTACTGTGAAGCGTACGCGCGGTTCAAAAAGGAGACCTAAAGTGATGACAGCTATAGGTCGCACGCACCCAACTAGTGGTACTAGACATACACCTAATTTTTCCCTCAAAAAAAAGAGGCACGAGTGCTCAGTACTCCTATTCTATAAACACGAGTACCATCTGACAACAGCGTCCGTGCTACAGCTAGCTCTCCTCCCTCGTTTCTCTCTTCTAATTCTAAACTCGGCCGACGCCCAGTGGGCGGGGTGGGTTTGCTCAACTGCGGCCCCACCTCACAGTGAAAACGTTACGACTGGAATAAAATACCATATACTCCCTCCGTTCATAAATATAAGCCTTTTTAGATACTATTTCAAATGGAATACGGCATACAGATGTATGTAGACATAGTTTAGAGTGTAGATTCACTCATTTTGCTCCGTATGTAGTAGTCACTTGCTGGAATCTTTAGAAAGACTTATATTTGGGAACGGAGGGAGTACTATACGAATAAAACATTAAGGCCACGAGGCGATGCAGTTCTGGTTACAGGAGGCAAGAAGAGATGCATCCATCGACGACGTCCACCTCCTCGACTCAGGGCGCCGGCCCACCGAACGGCGCCTAAGTAGCAGCGGCTTTCGTGGCCAGGTCGACGTGCTTCTGAACAATGGCGTCCAAATATTCCAGCCGCTGGAAGAAGGCCAACGTATTTCTGTCCTCGCTTTCCTCATAGTGGCCTATGTAGACAATTTCCTCGTAGACGTGGATGTGCAGGTCGACGGTTTATTGGATGGCGAGGCGCTGCGTGGCGAGCGTGGCCTCAAGGTGCACATTCTTCGTCGCGACCTCCGGCACCTGCAGGGCCACCAGGGCTTGAAAGAGTTCGTCACCATGGAGGCCGATGAGGGTGGCAGGCAATGAGGAGCCTGGGCGCGCGGGCTGGAGCAGTACAGCAAGGTCGTCTGCGCGCTTCTTGACGGCGGTGAACTTCCGGATGGAGTTGACCATTATGTCGTCCATGCGAGAGGCAAAGCCGGCGTCGGCGAGGGCTACAATGCCTGCGGTCGCCAGCACCGTCTGGAAATGCTGCGTGGTGCGGGGCCGCAGGCCGGCGCCTTGGATGATATGGCACAGCCGACTGCCGCTCGCGTCGATCGCCTCCATAGGTGCTTGTGGCTTCTGGTCACTTGGTCTTGGATTGGAGTGAGCAGTGTTGTGCAGAGACTTGGGAGTAGATGGATTGGAGTGGTGGGGCGCCTTTATTATATGAGAGTCCAAACTCTGTTGCATTCACATCGTGCTGGCTCTATTCTGCTTCTCCAATTAATTCCCTCTGCATGTAATTGAGGATGCATCGTTGACCATTCAACGTCTCGGGAACCGCTACCCTCTCCGTCCTTGGCATTCAAGCACCTATGGACCCGTCGACGACGAGGTGCCTATGGTGACTTCATAAATTTCAAGATGATAGTGTTGTGCGTGTGTGCGTTCATAGGGGTGACTGTATGCGCGTGTATATGAGCGCTTGCGTCTGTATTGTGTAAAAAAACGTAAATGCGTGTCAAAAAGAGACTAGTCAGTATACTCAATATTGTGCACCTCGGAGAGGAAACGATAGAACTAGTACGTATTTATTTACGGTGCAGATTCACTCATTTTGCTCCATATGTACTCCGTCTCGGTGTAGTCTAGTCACTTGTTGAAATATCTAGAAGGGAAAATACTCCTTTCTGGTTTATAGGGCTATACTAGCAAGTAGTTGTACGTACTAGTACAATAGTGGGCTCACATAGCAATTTTGTCTCATGCAAGAGCCTGGCTATATGCGTGCTCCAATGTTCGCAACTGCAACGTTCGGTTTGTGCTTGGCTCTTCGCCTCTTCGAGAAGACGAACAATGATGTTACTACTACTGCTTCTACAGTGTTGAATCCACTGCTGCATGTCCGTCCATCGCGAGTGGGACGGATAGCTTGTTGTAGAAGTACTACTAAGCAAAAGCATGTCCTCGTTTGCGAGCAACCGCGTGCATGGGTGAGGGAGAAGGCGTGTAGTAAAATCAAGCTTATCCTCGTTGTACGAGTTGACGCGACACATCATAGCACTGGCCCCACATGCTTGCCTCTAAACTTGGCTGAAAGACCTGCAGTGTACAATATATTTGCTGCAACCTCTAACATTTACCCACCACAAATTAAAATATATGTGGCCGTATGCATCGTTCTGATGCAGAGGCCGGGGAGTCCCCCCCTTTTCGAAAAAAAACTAATTAAAATATATATTCCTGTCTTGACCAGATGAGCGTGCAAACTACAATCACCAGGGTGTCAGGTAGGGCCAGAAGACTATTTTAATTTTTTTTAACTTCGAGACGGCCACATAGCATGGAGCCGACCCCAACGATTTTAAGCTTACAGGCACGGTACACACTATCCTAGACTACTCTACACATGAAACTGCCACACGAGCGTCCGGGCTGCGCTTGGCTCTTCGCCTCTTCGGGAAGTCGACCAATGATGGAGTACTACTGCACTGGAAGAATACTACAGTACGCTTCTGGCCATCTGACACCGATTGAACAGCTGCATGTCCACCGCGTGCGGGAGGGAGAGCGTGTAGCGAAAGCTTCTCCTAGTCTTGCCATCCACCACGCTCATGGGCGAGGGAGGGACGCTCCTGCCTTTGCGTGTATGACAGGTGGGCCTGACAGGTGTGTGGCCAACCTGTCATACAGCCAAAGGCAGGTGCAGTTAAGTCCGCGAGGGAGAGGATAATCAAACTTCTCGTTGATGTACGAGTTGACGCGACACATCAAAGCACTACACTCAATATATTTCAATAATTTGCGTTTACCGATGCATTAATTACAACGCATGCATGCATGCCGTGACTCTCCTTTTGATACTTGCATGTGTTGATTTAATGCACCTTGAAGTAGTATAAAATATGTGACGGTAAATCTTTGTAATACCCCGGCCCAAGTCGAGAGATGGTTGTGCACGAGGAGGGCAAGATCATGCAGACCGAACAGGACCCGACAATGGAGCTCTCTAAGGTCTCGATGGACCTCACCGTGCTCCACTGCCCCTTGTGCCTCCGCCCCTTGACGCCTCCAGTGTATGAGGTTCGAATACACCTCGTCCGTTTGGCTGATTGAGCAAGGTGCAGGTTTCTTTATTGATGTAATGTTCGATTGATTTCTGCAGTGCAAGGGAGGGCACCTGGTCTGCGCGGACTGCCGCGTCGAGCGCCCCGGGAACCAGCGGCAGTGCCAGAAGTGCGAGCGCGGTGGTGGCTTCGACGTGCGGAACACGGCGGTGGACTCCGTCCTTTCGTCGGTGAGGGTGGAGTGCCCGCACGAAGGCTGTGGCCTCTACGTCACTTACCACAAGCTCGCCGATCACCAGAGCGTGTGTCCGCTCGCGCCCTACAAATGCCCCGTGCCCGTCTGCGGCTACAAAGGCCCGCCGCCGGCGCTCTACCACCACATCAGCACCGCGCATCCCATGCCCGTGCACAGGATCCAGTAGGCAAGGTGCTCTAGCTGCAAGTGCCACTGTCGGAGCTACGGCTCTTGCTGTTCGCGGAGGAGGACCGCCGCGCGTTTTTCTTGGTCGGCATCGTGCTCGACATCGGCGCGCCTATCGCCGTGTCGGTCGTCTGCATCAGAGCGGGGGCGTCCCCACTGCCGCACTACATGGCCAAGCTGTGGGCGAACAGCCCGCCGGGGGAGCCCAAAGGCACGACCGAGGCCGTGAAGGTGGAAATGGAGGTGACAAGCAGCAAGGATCCCGGCAACGTCGACGTGCAGGAGCTGACCTTCTTGACAGTTCTGCCCAAGCTGCTGGCCGGGGCTAAGCTTGTGTCCCTCCACATTCAGATTGACAAGCTCACGTCCTAAATGTTTCTACAGTGCCTTCTGTTTATCTTAGTAATATGCTAATATAAGGATTACCTTGGTGTACTTTAGCTTAAGAAATGGTGGGTTTTGGTGGCGATGCAATAATTACTTCGACATCAGATCAGTACTTTCCAACAGTCGAACGGATATTTTGTGTCTGTTGGATATAAAGTTCCTTTGGGTAAGAAGTTGTCGGGTGGTAGGTGCGACATATGCAAACGGGTGGCTTATCATTGTGGGAGCCAGTAAGACATCGCCGGTGCCTGGAAACGGGATAAGGCGAAGACATGCACGCCGGCGAATCTTACCCAGGTTCGGGGCTCTCCGTGGAGATAACACCCCTAATCCTGCTCTGCGGGGTCTCCGCATGATCACTAGATCAACACAAGTAGCGACAAGAGGCTCCTTGAGTTGTTTGGCTAGAGGAAGAAGAAGGGCAAGGCTAGCTCTACTTTTCTCTCTACGTGGTGTCTAAAACTATCTGAGATCAACCCTTTGCATGGGTGCCCTGGGGGGTTTATATAGGCCTACCCCCCAGGGATACAATGGTAATCCGGCTGGACGCGGGTCCTAGCTATCCGTCAGTATCTGTATTTGCCGGCTTCTCCGCCGACCGCTGGGGCCCGCCGACTAGTGGGTCCCGCCGGCTGCCGGCCTCATGGCCGACAGGCCGGCCCCACCGCCTGGGGGTCTTGTCGGTGGCTGGTTACTGTAGCCTTGCCTCTGATGACGAGGGCTTTGTCGAGGTATGTATGGCGACAGTGCCGCCGCCTTACGGGCTCTCACTGTAGCCTTACCACGTCTTGTCGCCTTAATGATGCACATACTTCGAGGATGGGGAATAGCCGGCTGTTGGTAGCCGGCTATGCCCCAGGCCGACTGGGGGAGGCTTGGCCGCCTTCGAGCATCTCTCTGGCTGAAGGGGCCCGCCGCCCGCGGGCCGTACTGGCGCCTGTCGTGGGTGGTGTCATGGTCAACATGGCAACAGTGCCGCGCCGGACGGGGGATGGCCGACCCGTACGGCGTACTGTGGCCACGCGTGCTCCGGGATTCGGGGGGTGGAAGGTTGTACTATAGCCACGCCCCATCTCATCACCGTTATGTGGGTGCAGCCATTGAGGGTGCAGCCTTGGCCGGCTTCTGGGAGTCGGCCTTCTTCATGGCCGGCTTCTGGGAGTCGGTCCTCTTGGGGCCGGCTTCCTGGAGTCGGCCATCTTGTAGTTCTCTTCGGGAAGGTTTTTGAGGCCGGGTCGCCTTCTGGCAGTCGGCCTAGGTGATAGCCGGTCAGGGGAAGGTGGCCCTGTGCTCTGGATGCCTGAAGGCTCGATTGGCCTAGTAATTTTTTGAAGAGCCAGGGGGAGTCGGTTAGGCTACCCGTGGCCATTTACTCCGACAGTAGTCCCTGAAGCTGGTTGGGCTTCGAGGCTGAGAGGAGGTCGAGAAGCTCGGTCAGCTTCTTATCTTGAAGAGCCAGCAGCTAGGAGCTGGCTTTGGTTGGGTGCGCCGTCTTGGCGAAATTTTTTGAATTCTGAAAGCGGGAGCTTGCCGGTGCGCTCGTCGGGCTGCGGGCCGGCCGCTCGCTGCCCGTGCGCCATGTGGCACCTTCCGGCCGAGAAAAGCCTGCCAGCCCACGTGCGCGACGGGACGTCGCCATAGCCCGGGGCCCACCACTTCCACGCCTAGGCCCAGGCGCCGATTTTCTATGGCCCAAAGCGGGCCGCTCGCATTCCGACGGCAATCTCTGCACGTCGTTAGGGCGCTATAATCACGGGACGTGGGGGGTGGGCGCAGTTAATCCCACGCCCCCCCGCACGCCTCGCCTCCTCGGCTTTGCCGCACGAGGCTATAAGTAGGGGGAGGAGGGGGAGCGGCAGATGCTCGCACACTCATCCTCGCTCCGCCATCTTATTCCTCCTTCTCTCCATCGCAGCAGCCTCTTGCCGCCGCGCCGTCCCACCAATCTTCGCACTACCCCGCAACCTCGCCGCCGCGGGGCCGTGGTTTCTCCGCCGCCGCACCCTTTCTTGTCAGCTCCTTGCCATCATGCAGCACGGCGGAGACTGGGACGGCTCCAACGTCCACGCGGACCACATCGACTTCCTCCGCAAGAAGCGGCGGTTGCCCGGCAAGGACCAGGTGCAGGTCCGTCTCGCGCCGGAGATGGAGATCACGCCGGCGTTGGAGGAAGGCAAGCGGGTACTCTTCCGCTCGCACTTCTTGCGCGGCCTCGGCCTGCCAGCTAGCGCCTTCTTCCGCTCCTTTCTTGAATTCTACCAGCTCCAGCCGCACCACCTCACTCCAAACACGGTGGTGATGTTGTCTACCTTCGTCACTCTGTGCGAGGGCTTTCTTGGCGTTCTTCCCACCCTCGATCTCTGGGGGAGTTCTTCCAATCCAAGCTCGGCACCCGGATGCAGGGCGTGCCGGCTCAGAGCGGCGCCTTCATCGCGATGCGGCGGTCGGCAGCCGACAACCCCTTCCCTGTCATCACGCTGATCCAGTCGGTGAAGCTCTGGCAGAAGTCATACTTCTACGTGAAGAACGTTGCCCCGCAAGGCGACTACGTCAACTTGCCGGCTGGGAGGCGGCCCCAGTGGTCCTATCGGGCCAGGACGCTGACGCGGGCTAGAGCCGCCGCCGTCGCCCGACTCCGGGTAATTATCCAGTCGGAGGGCCTGACTGGGTCCGACCTGCTGGTCGTCTTCGTGGTGCGCCGGGTGCTCCCGCTTCAAAGCCGTCCTCATTTGATCTGTCAAATGAGCGGCCAACTCGACCCTAGTCAGATGTGCACCAAGGAGATGCCTCATGACGAGGTAGCTCACATGGTGAATTATCAAGCTAATTGCAAGCTCTGCGAGGAGTGGCAGTTTGGCAAGGAGCCATACTCCCGTGCCAATCCTCCGCCTATGGTATGCTTTCTAAATCTTCTCTTCTTTAGTACTTTAGTCACCAAGTTTTGCTTGGCCGACTCTGACCAGTCAGCTCGTCTTGGCAGAACCCTCTCCTTCGGCCGGCGGCCGGGTCAGCGGGGGCGGATCGCCAATTTTTCTCCGACCAGGCGGCGCACGACTTGGAGGACCCCGACTTGGGGGCGGCCGCCATGGACGACAACACCGAGGCGGGAGGCGGCGAAGCAGGCGGCTCCGGGCTTGGAGCCAGCTTCGACGACTGGCCGGATGACGACGAGGCGGAAATCGTCCCGCGCCTCCAGCCGGCGTCTGATCAAGGCGCGGGCTCATCTGCCGCGCCGGCTGCCCGAGGCGGTGCGCAGAAGCGCCGGGCCGCGTCAGGCCTATTCGGCAGTCGGCCGAAGAAGCCCAAGAGCGGGGCGGCGGCGACCAGACGGGACGAGGCGGCCGTGAAGGCGGCCCGTTTCCGCAAGGTGGTGAAGCAGCCGCAAAAGGTTTCAGCGTAAGTGTCGATTCTCTCGCGTATTCCTTCTTCTTTTCTTGTCGGTTTCTGAATCCTTGTCTTGACTCAAAAAACAGGGCTCCGCTTTCTCTTGAGCGGGTTGCTGCCGCCTCCGTGGTTGGATCACCGGGAGGATCCGGGAGCACCCGCCGCGTGGACCCCCTCGCCGAGCTTCAAGCGGCGACGGAGCGAAATGCGCGGGAGGCGCGGGAGGAGCGGGAGGTGGAAGAGCTGAGGGCGGCTGCCGCCAAGGCGGAGGAGTCGGCGAAAGCACAAACCGACGCGGCGGCCAAGGCTCAGGCGAAGGCTGCATCCGCAGCGGCCGGGGCCTTGCTTGTCACCCCCCTGGGCGTCGTGGCGCCCGAGATCCCGGAGCCCCCGTCGAAGGAAGCCGGTGGCGACCTGCCGGGGATGGAGAGGGAGGAGGACGACGTCGTCTTCCAGGAGAGGGAGGCGGCACCGCCATCGCCGACTGGGGCGGCCCAAGGCAGCCGGCCTAACGCGCCGCCTGCGCAATCGGCTGGAGGCGAGCCGGCTGCGAGGACGGACCTGGTGGTCCGGTCGCCATCGCGCCAGCGCGCGGGGAAGGCAACTTCGGCTCCGGACCCGCAGAAGGCCGCGGGCTCCAGCTCGTCAGCCCAGGACATGGAGACGGCCAGCGCCAGCTCGGGGTGGACGCCGGGTGGTGGGACGGCCGTGGTGAATGTGGCGGCGCAAGAAGTCCGGAACCGGCTTCAGTCCCAGGCCGCCGTGCTGAGGTAGTACAATGACGAGTTCCTCGCGACACGGGCGGCCATTCGGGTGAGTCTTCCCGCTTTTTGCTTCTTGATCTTGGTTTCTTCCGTGGGGGCGCGTCAGCGCACCCACTGGGTGTAGTCCCCGAGTTCCGAGTCGGCTGCTGAGCAGGCGGCTTGGAACTTCTTGGTAGACTTTGTTTGCTATCTTGTTCTCATTCGCTTCTCTGTCCGACTTGCAGGACTACCTCAACCTCCGTGCGGCTGCCTTCAACTCCCAGGCTCGGGAGCTGTCCCAGAAGACCGCTGATCTAACGGAGAGCCGGGGTAGGTGCTTCCTTTATTTTATCTCACGTGGGGGCGCGTCAGCGCACCCACTGGGTGTAGTCCCCGAGATTCTGGCCGACTGCTGAGCAGTCAGGCCGGATCTTTCCTGGCGACTTCTTTCTTATTGCTCTTTTCTTCTTTGCCATATCTACAGCGGCCAACACCAAACTGAGGGAGCAGCTGGGTGGGACCCAGGCCGCCCTTCGCACTAAGGAAGCCGACTTTGACGCCTTGGCTCAGGAGCGTGATCGCCTGGTCAAGAAGCTGGCCGACCAGGAGGAGAGCCACAAGGCGGCCGTGAAGGCGGTGCAGGACAGCGAGGCCGCCCTCCAAGCCGAGTACGAGACCGAGGCGGCGAGCTGGGCTGAAGCGAGGCAGTCGTTGATCAACGGCTATGGCCAGATCGAAGGCTTGATTGACAGTAGGCCGCCTTCTTCTTCATTCCTTGCTTGCCGCTTGCCATTTGGTTCATTCTCTAACTTTGTATTTTTCTCTTCCTTCTCTTTGTTTCTTTCTTGTGCAGAGTACTTCCTTGGTTACTCTACTGCCGCCAACCAGGTCATCAAGGGCCACCGCGAGGCGCAAAGGCATGCTGGCGCTGAGATCGTGCCGAACGCTCGCCGGTCGCTTGAGGAACAGCTCCTGGCGATTCAAGCCCACCTCCAGCCGGCTCACCGCATGCTCCGCCGGCTTCAACGTGTTGGGGCGCAAGTGCTGGCCGCTCTCTGTCCCGGCGAGGTGATTCCCCGCACCCCTAGTCGGACTGCCGACTGGTTGGAGGTAGCGGCCGGCCGCTTCGAGGCCTGGAAGGCTTCTGCAGCTCGGTCAGGCGCCAGGCGGGCGCTGGAGTTCGTCAAAGCCTGGTATCCTGCGCTGAGCTTGGACCAGCTGGCCACCTGGCGGCAGGAGGCCGACACGGAGCTGGAGCCGGCGCGGCCGGCTATCATCCAGCGTGCCTCGGCGATCACCGACTACACTGACACCAGCGCCTTTGCTCCTGAGGTGGATGATAACGGCGTTGCATAGCCGGAGGAGTGGCTCGGGCTGAACCCAGCAGATGGCGAGGACTCGGCGGAGGAGATCGACTCCAGCGACGAGGGCGAGGAGGAGGAGGAGGATGGTGAAGACGCTGTGCCAGATGGTGGAGCAGCCGGCCAGCCTCAGCTTGACCGTGCCTCCAGCAACGAGGCGCGTGCGAGCGCACCGCCTGCAGCCGGCGATGATCAAGCCGAGACTCGCCAGCCGGCCATGCCTCCAGCCGGTGCTGCCGTCTCCATCGACCAGCCCGGCTCGCTTGTTGCGCCCTTAGCCTAATCTGCCGCCTTTACTTTCCTGTTTTATTACTCTTTGAACAATATTTTGTTAAATTTGCGCAGTTCCACCCACTGGGGGTGTATTCAAACTATGTTAAATGTCGGCCTTTTGAAGGCCTTTTGTGTAAATATAATCATGCATATGTTTGGCTTCCCATTGTTCTTGCTTTTCATCCTTTGGCTGTTTCCTTTGCCGCCCTCCCTTGGTCGCCGCCTTCCCAGCCGGACAGCTGCTCTACACTCTATGGCTGGAGAAGTGCTTGGCCGGTTGGGAGGGCAAGTACTCTAGCTTTCTTGGATTGTAGCAAAGTGAATGGGTAGCCGGCCAGCCGGCTGTTCTGACAGCCGGTAGGCGTGCTGGGAGGTTGGCTTGTGTTATATAAGTTCATTAGTCCTTAGCCGTTTTTCGTGTGGGCATCCTTTCCTGCCTTTGGCTCTTGCCAGTCGGTCAGTCGGTTGTTCGAGCTGCGACTTTCAACAAGATAGGGCTCGGGTGCTGGTACACTACTTGTCTGACTGCAGGTAGAACTTTAATATAACTCAAGGCGGCAAGTCCCCGGGCCGACTGGTTGAACCCGGTGCCGGACAGAAAATCAAATGTAACAATACATTCATAGGTATGACACTCGTCATACATAGATAAAAGAGGGTAGTCCTCGAGTATACCTCGGGGGACCCGTTGTCTTGTACTTAATACAAAAAGGTAGTGTGGTACATACTGCTTTCAACTGTAAAATCTTCTGAGGAGATTGGCGTTCCATGGTCGTTCCGACTCCTTGCCGAAATCATCTCTCTTGCGTGCCTTCGGCTTCTGTGCGTCGATCAGGTAGTAGGAGTCGTTGCCTAGGGCCTTGCTGACGACGAAGGGGCCTTCCCAAGGGGCCGAGAGCTTGTGCTGGCCGGTTGTTCGCTGGATCAGCCGGAGCACAAGATCGCCCTCTTGGAAGGACATTGGCTTGACCTTCCGGTCGTGGTAACGGCGCAAACACTGCTGGTAGATGGCGGACCGGCTGAGTGCTAACAGCCGGCCCTCTTCCAACAGGTCGACGCCGTCTTCTCGCGCTTCCTGGGCCTCCGCCTCCGTGTACATGGTGACTCGAGGCGAGTCGAACTCGATGTCAGTTGGGATGACCGCCTCGGCACCATATATAAGGAAGAAAGGGGTGAAGCCGGTTGACTTGTGCGGGGTAGTACGCAGACTCCAGAGGACAGCCGGCAGCTCATCGAGCTAGCAGCCGGCCGAACGCTCTAGTGGTACGACCAGTTGGGGCTTGATGCCGGAGAGGATGAGGCCGTTCGCTCGCTCGACTTGGCCGTTTGACTACGGGTGGGCAATGGACGCTAAGTCCAGTCGGATGCCCTGTGTCGCGCAGAAACGTGCCAGTGCTCCCTTGGCAAAATTCGTGCCGTTGTCGGTGATGATGCTATGTGGTATGCCATACCGAGTCGTGATATCTGCGATGAATGTCACGGCAGTCGGCCCATTCAGCTTCTTGATTGGCTTCGCTTCAATCCACTTGGTGAATTTGTCTACGGCGACAAGTAAATGTGTCATGCCGCCGCGCGCCGTCTTGAATGGGCCCTCCATGTCCAGCCCCCAGACGGCAAAGGGCCAGGTAAGGGGGGTGGTCTTGAGTGCAGAAGCCGGCAGGTGTTGCTTGGAGCTGAAGACTTGGCACCCTTTGCAGCATTTGACTAATTCCTTGGCGTCCTCCAAAGCAGTCGGCCAGAAGAAACCATGGCGGAAAGCTTTGGCGACAAGTGACCTTGAGGCTGCGTGGTGGCCGCATTCGCCTTGGTGGATGTCCTTGAGGATTGCTATGCCCTTCTCTGGCTCGACGCAGCGCTGGAAGACTCAAGTGACGCTACGCTTAACGAGTTCTCTGTTGATTATTGTGTATGCTCCGGCTCGGCGTTGAATTTGTCTTGCCGAGATCTCATCAGTCGGCAGCTCTCTGTTTACTAGGAAGTTGAGGATGGGTTGGGCCCATGATGGAGCTGCGACTTCTTCTATCGCCAATACGGCCACTGCGACCAGGGTGGGTGGGTTGGGTGGTGAAGAGTTGGAGTTGGCCATCGCCTGTTGTGTTGTTGCAGTCCCCGGGCCGACTACTGCAGTCTCGGGCCGGGTTCTGAAGTCCCCGACCCGGGTGCGACTACGGCAGTCCCCGGGCCACCTGTCGAAGTCCCCGAGCCGCCTGCTGGGTTCCCCAAGCCGGATCCGACTGCATCAGGGGCAGGCGGTACGAAAATGGAGTCTGATTCTGGAGACGGCTTGACAGACGGTTTGAGGAGGCGTTGAAGAGAGACGTCAGCTGGTATAGCTTGTCGGGTGGAGCCAATCCGTGCCAGGGCATCTGCTTGCTCGTTGTCGGCCCGTGGCACGTGGAGAAACTCGCACCCTTCAAAGTATCCGCTGATTTGCTGGACGAGGAATCGGTAGCTCGCCATGTTTGCGTCCTTGGTGTCCCAGTCGCCCGATGATTGTTGGACTACCAGATCCGAGTCGCCATAGCACAGGATCTGGCGTATGCCGAGCTCTTTGGCTAGCCGGAGCCCGTGTCTGAGCGCCTCGTACTCGGCCACATTGTTGGAGGCGGCAAAATGAATTTGCAATGTGTATCTGAGTTTGTCGCCCTTGGGAGAGGTGAGGACGATGCCGGCTCCCAAGCCGGTGCGCATCTTGGATCCATCGAAGTGCATCCGCCAATGAGTGGAGTCGGGAGCCGGCGGTAGGTACTGGGTCTCGACCCAGTCGACAAGGAAGTCGGCCAATGCTTGGGACTTGATGGCGGTGCGGGGTTGGTAGAAGATCGTGTAGGGAGCCAGCGCAATGGCCCACTTAGCCACCCGGCCGGATGCATCCTGACTGCCTATGATCTCGGCAAGCGGGGCAGTGCATACGACCGTGATGGGATGCTCTTGAAAGTAGGGCTTCAGCTTCTGGGCAGCGAAGTATACTCCATAGCACATCTTCTGGTAGTGCGGGTTATTTTGCTTCGAGGTGGATAGTACTTCGCTCAAATAATACACCGGCCTCTGGACTAACTGATCTCGGCCTTCTTCTGGGCGTTGGACCACAATCACTGTGCTGACCACTCGGCTAGTCGCGGCAATGTAAAGGAGCATGGGCTCTTTCTCAGTCGGCGCTGCCAGGACAGGCGGCGTGGTCAGCATCTTCTTCAACTCGTGGAAAGCTTGGTCTGTCTGGTCGTTCCACTCGAAGTGGGTGGACTTCTTCATGAGTCGGTACAGGGGGAGAGCCTTCTCTCCTAGCCGACTGATGAAGCGGTTTAGGGAGGCCAGGCACCCGGTAAACTTCTGGACGTCTCGCAGCTTGGTAGGAATCTCCATTCTCTCAATGGCCTTGATCTTCACTGGGTTGCACTCAATGCCGTGTTCGGAGACCAAGAAGCCTAGAAGCTGGCCGGCTGGTACTCCGAACACGCATTTCTCATGGTTGAGCTTGATCTGGAACCGGTGCAAGTTGGCAAATGTTTCTCTGAGGTCTTCCAGCAGGGTGCCGCGCTTCTCCGTCTTCACCACGATATCGTCTACATAGACATGGGCATTTCTGCCAAGTTGCTTGAGGAGGCATTTCTGCATGCAACGCTGAAAAGTGGCACCGGCATTTCTCAAGCCGAATGTCATAGTCAGGTAGCACAAAGCTCCGAATGGTGTGATGAAGGCGGTCTTCAGGCGGTCGGCTGGATCCAACTTGATCTGGTGGTAGCCTGAATAGGCATCCAAGAAACTCAACAGCTCGCATCCGGCTGTAAAGCCTAGTTCTTAATCCCCGTAGAAGAGAAGAGGGTGACTCAGATCAGAAGGGCATAAGGTAAAGGAGTAAAAAGAGCCTTACGTTCCCTTCCACAATCAATTCCCTTATATAACTAAAGCATTTCTAGACTCAACTTCGACCAGTCTGGCTTGGTAATCCTACAGGCAGTCAGGCTCTGATACCAACGCTGTCAGGACCCCGATTCCAAGTCACACCGATCTAGCCTGTAACACCTCATATCACTTTGCGGCCTCACGCACGGTACTCCCACGGGTGTCGCCTTACCAAGGCCCGGGACCGTTTGCGCCTTTTGGCTCGCGTATATGACAATGTCGCTAGCATCCATATGACAGAGAACCCGGGCCGACATGGCTAGTCGTGAACCCAAAGCGGCACTAACGTATGGGGACAGGCATACATGAATCAACATCGAACGTGTCGGTCAGCAGCGTGCGAATCCGGGCTGTAGCACTGGGCTAACAGGACTCCCGGAACCCGGGCTGTAGCAGGCTAGGCAGGACTCCGGATGTCACCGCGTGACATTTCCCCGAGGGGACAGACACAGGAACGATATGAAACACATGCCGGCCAGTCAAGTGTCCAGAGCAGTAGTGCTGGGCTAGCAGGACTCCGGTGAACCGGGCTGTAGCGGACTACTATGGCTCAAGGAGGCACTAGACTACATTTCCCCATAAGAGAGGCTGCTAAGGATAGACAACTAGATTGTCGGATCCCACACATACCAAGCATTTCAATCATACACACAATATGCTCGATATGTGCAAATACAACATGGCATCACAACAAGACTCTACGACTCAGAGTATTTATTCATTAGGCTCCGAAGAGCGAGATATTACAAACATGGGTCTCATGACCCAACATTCAGAGCATACAAGTCAAAGCACATGCGGAAGCTTAAGATGTCTGAGTACAGACATCTACAAATGAAAAAGGCTGAGAAGCCTGACTATCTACCAGATCCTGCCGAGGGCACAAGATCGTAGCTGAGGTATCAAGCTAAACGTCGAAGTCCACACGGAACTACTAGCGAGACTGACATCTCTCTGCAAAACATAAAATAAGCAAACGTGAGTACAAATGTACCCAGCAAGACTTACATCAGAACTATCTACATATGCATCGGTATCAACAAAGGGGGTGATGGAGTTTAACTGCAGCAAGCCAGCTTTGACTCGGTGGCTATCCTAAACTATGACTGCAAGTAACTCTTTTGAGGTGGCGCACACGAGTCCACATATTCACCATATCAATACACCACTATGGATCCGCTCCCGTCTCCCTACGAGAACGCCATCCATAGCACTCACGCTTATCTTGCGCATTTTAGAGTATCCACTTTCACTTGTCTATGAACTGTTATAGGCAACCCAGAAGTCCTTTACCGCGGACACGGCTATTCGAATAGATGATGTTAACCCTGCAGGGGTGTACTTCATCACACACGCTCTCACCACTTACCACCATGTACACGTCGTGTACCTCGGCAACCTTCAAGCGGAAGCCTGGCGAGGGAGTCGGCCACGACCTGACTAACCACACAAGTCTCTAGTCCAGGTTTATCGCCTATTCGGGTTCCATCCGCAAGGAGATTCGGCCGGGGTGTCGCTCACGGCCCCAAACGATGTGTGCAGGGTTCCCGGGCCCACCATCCGGGTGCCACTCGGTACACCAGGCCACGTGTGCCTAGTCTGTCCCAAGCCCACCTGTACCGGGTGCCACTTGGTAGACTACTAACACTACCTACAAACACCAGAAACTAGTTGCAACTCCTGGACAGAGATCAAGTTGATTAATAAGTCGAGAGGGGCACTTAAGCATTCCAATGTGTGGTAGTAACTGTTCATGGATCACAAACACAGAACTCAGTTCCTGAGGACGGTTTCAATGAGACAACCCACCATGTACTCCTACATGGCCTCTCACCGCTACCTTTACCAAATAGTGTTCACACACTTAGCTCTCACACAGTAGGACATGTTCACAACTTTCCAATTCATTCCCGATGAATCAGACCTGACACAACTCTAAGCAAAAGCAGGCATGACAAACAAGCATGAATGAGTAGGCACATCAGGGCTCAAACAACGCCTACTCATGCTAGTGGGCTTCATCTATTTACTGTGGCAATGACAGGTCATGCAGAGGATAAAGGGGTTCAGCTACCGCAACAAGTAACAGATGAATCGTTGTTGTCCTAATGCAGTAAAAGAGAGCAGGAGCGAGAGAGTGGGATTGTATCGGAATGAACAAGGGGGTTTTGCTTGCCTGGCACTTCTGAAGATAACATTGAGTCTTCATTAGTGTCAACGATCACAGTGTCGGAGCAGCGTCTACCGAGAGGGAACAATTACCGGCAACAGAGAAGGAAAACACAATCAATGCAATGCACAATATGATGCATGATCATGACATGTCAATATGATGTGTTTTAAGCTAATGCAACTAGCAACATGTTAAATGGAGTTGGTTTGAACCCTAGGTTCAAATTCAAACTCCATATGTGAGGGTTTAAATGCCATTTATATGATTTGGCCTAAACAGCAGCCATAAGTTGTTCTAACATGCATGAAAATGGTACAGATGGATAGATTGGATTTTTCTGATCATTTTTCATATATAACTTGTTTCATTTGGAGTTATGGTTGAATTACTATGAATTTTAGAAGTTTATAGCATTTTCTGGAATTTCCTGTATAAAAATAATTCCAGTAATTAAATTACTGCGTCAGGGTGACGTTAGTGGTCAACTGACCCGGTCCAGGTCAAACCTGACGTGTGGGGTCCACACGTCAGTGTCACTGTTAGTTAACTAACCAATTTAGAGTTAATTAAAAGTTAACCCAGGTTAATTAGCAGGCGGGCCCCACTTGTCATTGACTCAGGGGAGGGGGTCAGCCTGGTCAAACGGGGTCAACTCACCGGCGTTTAGCCGCCGGTGAGGCCAGACGCGGCGGCGAGCCACGGGTTTGCCCTACGGGGCACCGTTTGGCGCGCGGAGCACAACTACGGGATGAGGGCGGAGTGGCGCATCCAACGGTGGCGGTTGCGGGCGCTGGGGTGGCTGGGAGCAGCGCCGACGACGAGGTTTGCGGCGGCCGGAGTCGGCAGAGAGCGGGGACGCGGTTGCGGTGGCCGTGGCGATGTGCGTTTAGCACCTACGGCGTCTACGTGGTGCGGTGAGTACGATGGACGCATGCCCGGGACCAAATGGTCACCGGAGCAGCACCGGCGACGAGCGTGGGCGACGGCGGGGTTCGGTCTCCGGCGGAGCGACGGCTACAGCGTGCAAATGGAGCGCAGAGGAGGGGCGTTCGGGTCAGTGGCTCACGGCAAGTCGGACGAGCAGGTCGGCGAGCTCGGAGACGTTCCGGAGCGGGCGGTGCGGCGAAGGCGATCTCCGGCGGCCAGAGGTTGAAGAAGAGCTCGGGTCGTCGCTTGGGGCGTTCGGCATCGCGTGCGTCGACGGAGATGGCGATGGCGATGAGGCGGAGCTTGGGGCGCGTCGGAGAGGCAAGGGGAGCACGGTGGGCGCGACTACGTCCGCGGGACAGCGACGAGGAGCTCGGGTGAGCTCGGGGATGGGACTAGAGGGCGAGGGAGAGAGCAGAAAGTGAGGGGAGAGGCAGAGGGGGCTGCGGGGCGTCTCCAGACGCATCGGGGGCGCCTCGGTGGCAAGCAGGAGGTGGCCGCGTTCGGCTGCGTGCTCGCCACGCACCTGCTTCTCCTTCTGGCAGAAGGTTGAAGAAGCAGGCAGCGCTGGCTGGGCTGGGCCAGCCAACTGGGCCGCCAGGTGGGCTGCCAGGTAAGTGGCCCAGGTGAGTCCTTCTCTCTCTCTCTTTTCTAATTCTGTTTCTGCTTTCTATTTACTTTGATCTGTTTTGAATTAGTAAAAATACTAACTCATTTTGTAAAATCCTGATAAAAATTGTGGGCACTATTTGAATTATTTCCAACAGCCCCCAATTGTTTTCAGAAGT
This sequence comes from Aegilops tauschii subsp. strangulata, assembly GCF_002575655.3. Lineage (NCBI taxonomy): Eukaryota > Viridiplantae > Streptophyta > Magnoliopsida > Poales > Poaceae > Aegilops > Aegilops tauschii. The sequence continues at coordinate 535,331,737 of NC_053036.3, read as the reverse complement.
ATTGAAGCATTTAAAATATTTATAGGCATTAAATGCTCCAATTGAAATACAATATGATTTAGCTCAAAAATCCATAAATGGCCAAGAAATATGCTCATCATTTCTGGCAGAGGTTTTCACCTTTATTAGAAATCATGAACATTTTCCATGACATTTTGGGTTCTTTGCACCAGATTTTATTTAAACCTATTTGAATTCTTTCTGGTGCTAGGGTTTGATCAATCCCCATTTCATTTTTACATAAAATTTAAACATGATGCAACACGAGATACTGGCACTAGACATTACTAGAACTAGGGATGTGACAATTCACCCCCACTAAACAAGAATCTCGTCCCGAGATTCAAGCGTAGGGTAAGATGAAAGGGGAACGCAAAGTAACATAATCTTCACGATCCAGTTGTTCTTCTCGAAGATGTTGATTCATTGCATCATCTTGATCTTGACATCTTTTCTTTCGAGAGCTTCAACCAACTATGATGACGGAAGGGAGGGAAACTCTATAGGATTGATCTTCTCGAAGATCGAGCTATACAAGATCAACTCGCGGAATGCGATGTTGAAATATCTCGAGTTGAGACACAAAATACATCGAGAGGGATGGAAGAACAAACGATGAGATTTGATTTGGTGGGCAACAATCCCATGCTTAGGTAGGATGGTGCATGGTTTCAAAGTAGCGAGGAGATAGTTGCCACGATTCCATAACGGGGCACCTTAGGGAAGGTGGCTCGTAGAAATATCCCTTAAGTGGCAAAAGAATTACTTTTGATTCAGGGATCATTGAAACTCTTCATACCAGCCTAAGGCAATTTACAAATGATCGTTTGAAAGAATTCAAAAGAATGGCACACTCAATTTGGAAAGGAAACTATGGTTATAGAACAACTCGGCAAATGGAAGGCACATTCCAGTTGATACCAAGGATATAACCTAGTGACTGAGCGTGCTTTCAAGAACTTGAGCATTTCCATATTCATCAAGGTTTTACCAACATCCGTGCCGAGGATCCTGGCATCACATCATACTACCATGATGAACGGTGATGGAGGATGCGGATGCAAAGGAAGATAACACTTTCTCAGATTTTTCCTTAGCAATGCCAAAGAAGCAAGTCTGGATGATCGACCGAGAGACATTTAGCACTCCGCTTCTAATGTTCTCCTTGACGTTCTAGGTACCACGATCATGCTTAGAAGCATCAACAAGGCCATCAAGTAAAGGTCTCACTTCGGGAGCACAAAGGATCCATAAGGAACACTTCTAGAATAAGTCACACGAAATCCTCATGGAGAAGATGGTTAAATAGCTCAATCAAGATACTACAATGATAGATCTTCCGGCTAGATGTGTCGGCCAGAACATCAACCTTGTCGGGACCTACATCATAATCTTGGAAAAGTTCCAACCATCATATCTGCCTGAGATTCAGATCTGGTTGGTGACAGGATATTTCAGACAGCATGTCTGGAAAAGAAAATGTGCAACACAACCCGATGAGATGAGGTTGTGAGAGTCTCAGGAAATGAACTACGGTAGTAGGCTCTAAAACATGAGCTGGTCCTGCTACACACATGTGAACACGCTGTCCAAGACAAGCATGACCATGTAGAAGTCTTACGATAAAATACTACCGGTTCAGGTGGGGAACCAACATCGAGGATATCGAATTCCCAACATAAGTCTTGCTCTTAGGAAGGAACTTCTTCTCCTTGAACAAATCAATCAGTGGCTTGGTGTGCTAGGGAATACATATGGAGTGGAGGTAATTAATCTACCAAACCATAGAATACATTCGCACATGCATAACCGACTTGGGATGGTACCAGAGGAAACAAAAACAATCTTTCTCGAGCTCACGGCGGCAACTTGCAACTAATGCACATGAGCTTAGACGAAGTCACTTCTTTCATCCAAACATATACTTCATGAGCTAGCACGAAGAAAATGCTTTCAAAAAGTTTCCAACACTAGCTGGATGTTCAACACGAGTCATGGAGAAGGTAGCAGTGTTGCTGATGGGCTCAACAACAATTCATCCAGGTTTCCATGGAGATGGAATTCCATAATTATGTGAACAAGTGATAGCATTGGTCATACCAAAGGATGTAATGGTGTATGCTCGAGGGATCAACCACGAGTAAGACAACATTATGCATATGGTTGGTTCTGATTTGACTTGACGATAGCCCACACTCAAGTCAAAGTTTGGATAAAATGATAGGTCCATTAACAGATCACGAGGATTAATTGATGAAAATACCATCTTTCTTCAACACAGATACAAGATATCCCTTAGGGATGAGCTAGGTCGGGCAAGCTTTTATCTTCCAACTCTCCAAGTTGTTGTCTAGCTTAACCAACTAGCTCAAGGGTATCCAACACAGATTCTTGGAGAAAGAGTGGTTTATAGGAAAACCATTTGATCACGAGCTCAACATAGCGGTTAGGTGACAACCTGGTGATACTTCTGAGAAGATATTCGGAAAATCACGAACCACCGATATGTTACTAAGCTCAAGAACAATCTTGCTTTTCAGGGCAAGACGATATGATCAACTGAGCAAGGGTTTGACAAAATCCTAACTCATTGATTGAAGAGTGCACCAAAAATAAGGACTAGGTAGCACGATCAATCTTAGGATGATGATTCAATAACCAGCATGCTAAGAATGAGAGTATTGCCATTAACTACCAAGCAATGAGTTGATCAGAGTATTGATTTCACACATCACGGTTCACTTGTCGGTATTCCGGTTGTGACAACACGGGACCGAGGAATGAATAATGATGGCGAGAAGTATCACTGCGTCAAGAATTCATAAGAGGTGGTGCAATTCTCATGACACTCTTGACATAAAGATGGTAACGCTCCAAGGTAGAGCAGAGCAAAAACTGGATTGGCATTTTGGTCTGCGGAACACAATTGCTTTGACCCGATCCTAGATATGGATGAGGTTCTGGAGTTAGTTTCTCCTAGTCATTCTGGAATAGGATGGCTTGATGGACCACAAGAATAATAAGCATCGATAACACGGATGCATAATTACTCCTGACTATCAATTGATAGACGAGGGCCAGAAAATAACTAAAGAGGGACAACCCAAAGGAACATATGTTTTTCTGAGTTGTGGATGCATGGATTAGTATGTCGAACAAATTCAACATATTTCTTCCGGATAACCCATGCAGAGGAGGAAGGACTGGCAGAGTCACAATATGAATGGAGTACTCCTCAAGAGCGCCCTGGTTGTGATCTTTTGGTTAAAAGAACTTCTGCCATAATGGTTCATGGTGTTGGAAGAATGAAATACCACGGACCTCGAGGACTAATGCAAAGGTTACTAATAACCTAAAGGAACGAGCAAACACTATCAACAGGAGGTAAGTGGAGTGAATCTTGGGCTCAAGAACCTAGAAATAGAATGCCTACTAACTAAATGGCATCACGAGATGCTTTCGAGAATGGTGGCCAGAATCATCACACCGGGAACACAAAACATGGCTAGATTACTAGGTGACTCCCCAAGACACCTAGGGTCATAATAATAGCTCCAACATATATGTCGTGGCAACAGAGTACCTCAACTCAACGATTAGTGTGGTTAATCTGGCCCAAAGGAACATCGAGAACGGAAAGAAGGGATTTGCAAATGCTTCAGATTATTTAGAAGCCTGGGATGACTCGGACAGCATAACGGCTGTAAATGCTCAAAGGATTTGAGACATCCTGCAAAATAGTGGCATAACCACTCAGAATCACAATATCAAGGTTTCGAGATCAACTGTCAACACATGGAAGTAGTAGAAACTAAACTGAGGCTTAAATCCATCAATCCTATGAGTCTAAGGATTAGTAACACGTGATCCTGATAGAAAGATGAGAAGCCTAGTTCTTAATCCCCGTAGAAGAGAAGAGGGTGACTCAGATCAGAAGGGCATAAGGTAAAGGAGTAAAAAGAGCCTTACGTTCCCTTCCACAATCAATTCCCTTATATAACTAAAGCATTTCTAGACTCAACTTCGACCAGTCTGGCTTGGTAATCCTACAGGCAGTCAGGCTCTGATACCAACGCTGTCAGGACCCCGATTCCAAGTCACACCGATCTAGCCTGTAACACCTCATATCACTTTGCGGCCTCACGCACGGTACTCCCACGGGTGTCGCCTTACCATGGCCCGGGACCGTTTGCGCCTTTTGGCTCGCGTATATGACAATGTCGATAGCATCCATATGACAGAGAACCCGGGCCGACATGGCTAGTCGTGAACCCAAAGCGGCACTAACGTATGGGGACAGGCATACATGAATAAACGTCGAACGTGCCGGTCAGCAGCGTGCGAATCCGGGCTGTAGCACTGGGCTAACAGGACTCCGGGAACCCGGGCTGTAGCAGGCTAGGCAGGACTCCGGATGTCACCGCGTGACATTTCCCCGAAGGGACAGACACAGGAACGATATGAAACACATGTCCGCCAGTCAAGTGTCCAGAGCAGTAGTGCTGGGCTAGCAGGACTCCGGTGAACCGGGCTGTAGCGGACTACTATGGCTCAAGGAGGCACTAGACTACATTTCCCCATAAGAGAGGCTGCTAAGGATAGACAACTAGATTGTCGGATCCCACACATACCAAGCATTTCAATCATACACACAATATGCTCGATATGTGCAAATACAACATGGCATCACAACAAGACTCTACGACTCAGAGTATTTATTCATTAGGCTCCGAAGAGCGAGATATTACAAACATGGGTCTCATGACCCAACATTCAGAGCATACAAGTCAAAGCACATGCGGAAGCTTAAGATGTCTGAGTACAGACATCTACAAATGAAAAAGGCTGAGAAGCCTGACTATCTACCAGATCCTGCCGAGGGCACAAGATCGTAGCTGAGGTATCAAGCTAAACGTCGAAGTCCACAAGGAACTACTAGCGAGACCGACATCTCTCTGCAAAACATAAAATAAGCAAACGTGAGTACAAATGTACCCAGCAAGACTTACATCAGAACTATCTACATATGCATCGGTATCAACAAAGGGGGTGATGGAGTTTAACTGCAGCAAGCCAGCTTTGACTCGGTGGCTATCCTAAACTATGACTGCAAGTAACTCTTTTGAGGTGGCGCACACGAGTCCACATATTCACCATATCAATACACCACTATGGATCCGCTCCCGTCTCCCTACGAGAACGCCATCCATAGCACTCACGCTTATCTTGCGCATTTTAGAGTATCCACTTTCACTTGTCTATGAACTGTTATAGGCAACCCAGAAGTCCTTTACCGCGGACACGGCTATTCGAATAGATGATGTTAACCCTGCAAGGGTGTACTTCATCACACACGCTCTCGCCACTTACCACCATGTACACGTCGTGTACCTCGGCAACCTTCAAGCGGAAGCCTGGCGAGGGAGTCGGCCACGACCTGACTAACCACACAAGTCTCTAGTCCAGGTTTATCGCCTATTCGGGTTCCATCCGCAAGGAGATTCGGCCGGGGTGTCGCTCACGGCCCCAAACGATGTGTGCAGGGTTCCCGGGCCCACCATCCGGGTGCCACTCGGTACACCAGGACACGTGTGCCTAGTCTGTCCCAAGCCCACCTGTACCGGGTGCCACTTGGTAGACTACTAACACTACCTACAAACACCAGAAACTAGTTGCAACTCCTGGACAGAGATCAAGTTGATTAATAAGTCGAGAGGGGCACTTAAGCATTCCAATGTGTGGTAGTAACTGTTCATGGATCACAAACACAGAACTCAGTTCCTGAGGACGGTTTCAATGAGATAACCCACCATGTACTCCTACATGGCCTCTCACCGCTACCTTTACCAAATAGTGTTCACACACTTAGCTCTCACACAGTAGGACATGTTCACAACTTTCCAATTCATTCCCGATGAATCAGACCTGACACAACTCTAAGCAAAAGCAGGCATGACAAACAAGCATGAATGAGTAGGCACATCAGGGCTCAAACAACGCCTACTCATGCTAGTGGGCTTCATCTATTTACTGTGGCAATGACAGGTCATGCAGAGGATAAAGGGGTTCAGCTACCGCAACAAGTAACAGATGAATCGTTGTTGTCCTAATGCAGTAAAAGAGAGCAGGAGCGAGAGAGTGGGATTGTATCGGAATGAACAAGGGGGTTTTGCTTGCCTGGCACTTCTGAAGATAACATTGAGTCTTCATTAGTGTCAACGATCACAGTGTCGGAGCAGCGTCTACCGAGAGGGAACAATTACCGGCAACAGAGAAGGAAAACACAATCAATGCAATGCACAATATGATGCATGATCATGACATGTCAATATGATGTGTTTTAAGCTAATGCAACTAGCAACATGTTAAATGGAGTTGGTTTGAACCCTAGGTTCAAATTCAAACTCCATATGTGAGGGTTTAAATGCCATTTATATGATTTGGCCTAAACAGCAGCCATAAGTTGTTCTAACATGCATGAAAATGGTACAGATGGATAGATTGGATTTTTCTGATCATTTTTCATATATAACTTGTTTCATTTGGAGTTATGGTTGAATTACTATGAATTTTAGAAGTTTATAGCATTTTCTGGAATTTCCTGTATAAAAATAATTCCAGTAATTAAATTACTGCGTCAGGGTGACGTTAGTGGTCAACTGACCCGGTCCAGGTCAAACCTGACGTGTGGGGTCCACACGTCAGTGTCACTGTTAGTTAACTAACCAATTTAGAGTTAATTAAAAGTTAACCCAGGTTAATTAGCAGGCGGGCCCCACTTGTCATTGACTCAGGGGAGGGGGTCAGCCTGGTCAAACGGGGTCAACTCGCCGGCGTTTAGCCGCCGGTGAGGCCAGATGCGGTGGCGAGCCACGGGTTTGCCCTACAGGGCGCCGTTTGGCGCGCGGAGCACAGCTACGGGATGAGGGCGGAGTGGCGCATCCAACGGTGGCGGTTGCGGGCGCTGGGGTGGCCGGGAGCAGCGCCGGCGATGAGGTTTGCGGCGGCCGGAGTCGGCAGAGAGCGGGGACGCGGTTGCGGTGGACGTGGCGATGTGCGTTTAGCACCTACGGCATCTACGTGGTGCGGTGAGTACGATGGACGCATGCCCGGGACCAAATGGTCACCGGAGCAGCACCGGCGACGAGCGCGGGCGATGGCGGGGTTCGGTCTCCGGCGGAGCGACGGCTACAGCGTGCAAATGGAGCGCAGAGGAGGGGGGTTCGGGTCAGTGGCTCACGGCAAGTCGGACGAGCAGGTCGGCGAGCTCGGAGCGGGCGGTGCGGCGAAGGTGATCTCCGGCGGCCGGAGGTTGAAGAAGAGCTCGGGTCGTCGCTTGGGGCGTTCGGCGTCGCGTGCGTCGACGGAGATGGCGATGGCGATGAGGCGGAGCTTGGGGGCGCGTCGGAGAGGCAAGGGGAGCACGGTGGGCGCGACTACGTCCGCGGGACAGTGACGAGGAGCTCGGGTGAGCTCGGGGATGGGACTAGAGGGCGAGGGAGAGAGCAGAAAGTGAGGGGAGAGGTAGAGGGGGCTGCAGGGCGTCTCCAGACGCATCGGGGGCGCCTCAGTGGCAAGCAGGAGGTGGCCGCGTTCGGCTGCGCGCTCGCCACGCACCTGCTTCTCCTTCTGGCAGAAGGTTGAAGAAGCAGGCAGCGCTGGCTGGGCTGGGCCAGCCAACTGGGCCGCCAGGTGGCCTGGCCAGGTGGGCTGCCAGGTAAGTGGCCCAGGTGAGTCCTTCTCTCTCTCTCTTTTCTAATTCTGTTTCTGCTTTCTATTTATTTTGATCTGTTTTGAATTAGTAAAAATACTAACTCATTTTGTAAAATCCTGATAAAAATTGTGGGCACTATTTGAATTATTTCCAATAACCCCCAATTGTTTTCAGAAGTATTGAAGCATTTAAAATATTTATAGGCATTAAATGCTCCAATTCAAATACAATATGATTTAGCTCAAAAGTCCATAAATGGCCAAGAAATATGCTCATCATTTCTGGCAGAGGTTTTCACCTTTATTAGAAATCATGAACATTTTCCATGACATTTTGGGTTCTTTGCACCAGATTTTATTTAAACCTATTTGAATTCTTTCTGGTGCTAGGGTTTGATCAATCCCCATTTCATTTTTACATAAAATTTAAACATGATGCAACACGAGATACTGGCACTAGACATTACTAGAACTAGGGATGTGACACCTATTTACTGTCTAGGTTTGCCCCAATGACACCAAACCTCTCCGGGTTCTCCGGATCCAGCGGTATCTTCTTGGTTTCCTTGGCTGGCTGGAAGGAGCCTTGAGCGTCATACTCCCTGGGATCGTGGGACGGGGCCGGCTGCTTGCCGGCCATGGCCACCACTCGGTCCAGCATCTTCTACTCTTCAGCAATCACGAGGGACTCGGCTAGCCGGCTGCTGGCTGCAGCACACTTGGAAGATTTCTTGTAGTCTCCGGCTATGGTGATGATCCCCTTCGAACTCGGCATCTTCATTTTGAGGTAGGCGTAGTGGGGCACAACCATGAACTTGGCCAGGGCAGGTCGGCCAAGCAATGCGTGGTAAGGGCTCCCTAGATCCACCACTTCAAACCAGATCGCCTCTCGGTGGAAGTGATTCTTGTCTCCGAAGAGAACATCCATCTTGATCTTGCCGATTGGGGAACAGGACAGGCCGGGTACGATACCATGGAACACAGTCCGGCTTGGCATGAGTTGCTTCGTCTTGAGGTTCAGCTTCTCCATGGTGTCACGGTACAATATGTTGATACTGCTCCCGCCGTCAATCAGCACACGGGAGAAACGGGCAGCTCACCTTTCTGTCATGAGGGTGGCGTCCAACACCAATGCATAGGAGCCAGGAGATGGCATCACCTCTGGGTGATCAGCCTGGCTCCAGCTGATGGGCTTCTCAGACCAATGCATGAACTCTGGGTTGTTGGAAGCGACTGCGTTGACTTCTTGGTGCTGTCGGCGCCGACTACGCCTATCTTCGATTTGGCTCGTGAAGACGACATAGGCGGCGTGCTCATCTGGGAACTCATCTTGAATGGCTCCGACTGCGGGGCGAACAGCCGGCTGCTGAGGGGCCGGAGCTGGCGGGCCAGCAGGTGGAGGAGGCACCAGCCCCTCGCCTTTGGAGATCCGTGTGAGCCAATGGCACTTCCGTGTCATGTGGTTGGACGGCTTCGCGCCGCTGTGAAACTTGCAGGGAGCATCAAGGGTTTGTTTGTAGGAGAAAGCCGGCTGCCAAGCCGGCCTGCCGCCCTTCTGCTTCTTGGGAGCGGGCCGCTCTTCTGCTTGTTCGTCTTCGACTGTGGCTACTTGCCGAATGGTGGAAGGCGGCATGGGGGCCTTGCGCTTGTTGTCGTTCAGGTAAGGGCGCCGGTTGGAGTCGCCAGCCGGCGTCTTGGGAGCCGGAGCGAGTACCTTCCCAGAGGTATCCACTCGAAGCTCGGTCTTCATCGTGGAGTCGGCAGTGGCGTACTTGTCTGCTATGATCAGCAGCTCATCGAGGGTAGTCGGCTCGTCGCAGAGGAGTCAGTGCTTGAGGAGGGTGCCCTCTCGGCACCCGGTGGTGAAGTACTTTATGGCTTGAACCTCGTGCACCACCTCATAGGAGTTGCGGAGCTCGGCCCAATGCGTGAGGTAGTCGCGAGTCGATTTGCTGGGCCCTTAGACGCACAAGGAGAGCTGGCGGGGCTTGGGAGGCCGCTGGTACGTGCTGGTGAAGTTACGGACGAAGACTTCCGTGAAGTCTAGCCAGCTGTTGATGCTGTAGGGCTTGAGGCTGTTCAGCCAAGTGAGTGCCGTGCCTTGAAGCATAAGCGGAACGTACTTCACGGCAACGCGCCTGTTGCCGTTCGCTATGCTGACTGCGATGGAGTAGTCGATCAACCAGTCTTCCGGCTTCACGGAGCCGTTGTACTTTGGCGTGTCTCTTGGGAGCGAGAACCCTTTGGGGAAGGGCTCGTCGCGGATGCGGGGGCCAAAGCAAGGCGGGCCAACATCATCTTCTTCTTCTAGCGCCAGGGATCGTGCTAGGCGGTCGATCCGGTGGCGGGCATCATTCTCGCCGACTCCCTCACGGTGGCCTAGCCGGCCGCCGAGAGTCGGATGCGTGACAGGCGGTGGGGTAGGATATCTCTCCCCACGAGGTGGGGGAGGAGGCGGATCGCCTCGTCGTTCCACAGCTCGGGGGCGGCCTTCTGCGTCGCGCTCGATGGTGAGCCGAGTCCGGCTGCGGCTGGCAGCCGGCTCCTTGTCTTTCCTCGTGCGAGCGCCGTCTGCAGTCGGCGTCCGGGATGTCGCGCCGTGCTCTCGGCGTGGGTGAGGAATCTCAGCGCGGGCGCTGGCTTCATGCTGCCCTGCGGCCGCGTCGATCAGCTGCTGGATGCGTTTAGTCATGTAGGGGAGCTCGTCAGCCCCCAGCCTGTTCAGCTCGTCTACGGCCGCCTGGGCAGCGCGCAGGTTCTCGAGCGGCGTGGCATAGACTGGGCGATCTGCTCCTAGCATGCTGGCGATGGTTGTGCCGTGCTTCTTGACGAAGCCGGCTCGGCTCGGCCCGCTAGGGGGCGGCGTGCCAAAGTCGGCGCGGTCGACTTCGCGCTGGTGAGCCTCAGTGAGGCGTCTCATGGATGCTATCTTCTGGCCTTCCGCGACGAGGGCGAGGCGGCGTGCCTCCAATGTCTCGGCATCGGCGTCGGCCGGGATGGGGACGGACAAGTCGTGCAGCGCCGCTTATAGGGCGTCGTGGGCGTTCTCGCCGGAGACGGCACCATGGCTGATGACCAACACCTTAGTGACAGCGCTGCTGCCACTGTCGGCTCGACAGAGAGGGTCATCGACGATCACCACGTTGGTGGGGAAGGCGTCAAGCGATGCCGTGTCGGAGTTGACCAGCATCGGGTCGGTGGAGCCGACCGACTCCAAGTCCACAGCAAACTCGCTGGAGACGTGGAGTTGGTCAAGGAGGCTGACGAGGCGGCTCTCGGGGCAGTCTGTGCCCGCGTTAGACGCAGGCTCGTCAGAGATGCGAGCTTCGCCAAGAAGATAGGCGAGGCAGCTCGCCGTGCAGGTGTCGTCGACGCCTTGCAGCGCGTCGGGGCAAGCGCCATCGGGCGTGGTGGGCTGGCTACGCTCGCGGGGGAGGAAAAGGGTTCCCGTCCAGAATAGGTCTCCGGACGACGGTGCACCTGGCCCCACGGTGGGCGCCAAATGTCGGGTGGTAGGTGCGACATATGCCAACGGGTGGCTTATCATTGTGGGAGCCAGTAAGACATCGCCGGTGCCTGGAAACGGGATAAGGCGAAGACATGCACGCCAGCGAATCTTACCTAGGTTCGGGGCTCTCCGTGGAGATAACACCCCTAATCCTGCTCTGCGGGGTCTCCGCATGATCACTAGATCAACACAAGTAGCTACAAGAGGCTCCTTGAGCTGTTTGGCTAGAGGAAGAAGAAGAAGGGCAAGGCTATCTCTCCTTTTCTCTCCACGTGGTGTCTAAAACTATTTGAGATCAACCCTTTGCATGGGTGCCCTGGGGGGTTTATATAGGCCTACCCCCTAGGGATACAATGGTAATCCAGCTGGACGCGGGTCCTAGCCGTCAGTGTCTGTATTTGCCGGCTTCTCCGCCGACCGCTGGGGCCCGCCGACTTGTCGGTGGCTGGTTACTGTAGCCTTGCCTCTGATGACGAGGGCTTTGTCGAGGTAAGCATGGCCATAGTGCCGCCGCCTTGCGGGCTCTCACTGTAGCCTTACCTCGTCTTGTCTCCTTAATGATGCACATACTTCGAGGATGGGGAATAGCCGGCTGTTGGGAGCCGGCTATGCCCCAGGCCGACTGGGGGAGGCTTGGCCGCCTTCAAGCATCTCTCTGGCTGAAGGGGCCCGCCGCCCGCAGGCCGTACTGGCGCCTGTCGTGGGTAGTTTCATGGTCAACATGGCAACAGTGCCGCGCCGGACGGGGGATGGCCGACCCGGACGGCGTACTGTGGCCACGCGTGCTCCGGGATTCGGGGGGTGGCAAGTTGTACTGTAGCCACGCCCCATCTCATCACCGTTATGTGGGCGCAACCCTTGAGGGTGCAGCCTTGGCCGGCTTCTGGGAGTCGGCCTTCTTCATGGCCGGCTTCGAGGAGTCGGTCCTCTTGGGGCCGGCTTCCTGGAGTCGGCCATCTTGTAGTTCCCTTCGGGAAGGTTTTGAGGCCGGGTCGCCTTCTGGCAGTCGGCCTAGGTGATAGCCGGCCAGGGGAAGGCGGCCCTGTGCTCTGGATGCCTGAAGGCTCGATTGGCCTCGTAATGTTTTGAAGAGCTAGGGGGAGTCGGTTAGGCTACCCGTGGCCATTTACTTCAACAGAAGTACTACTTGTCATCAAAATGGATAAAAGGAGATGTGTGTAGACGTATTTTAGTTCTAGATACGTCCCTTTTTATCCATTTTGATGACAAGCACTCGCTCCGTTCCACAATACATGCCTTCCATTTGTCAAAATATAGATGTATCTAGACATGTTTTAGTATATAGGTACATCCATGATAGAGCCAATCGGATGGTTGAGAACACTACAATTCGTAGCTACAGATGCGTGTGTGACTCCCAGATGCAGAGGCCGGGGGTCATCATCCTCCTTTTCGAGAAAAAACAGACGCGTGTGTGAGAGGACGAGTGCGTGCGTGCACCTCTTCTCTTCCTGTATAACGTACTACTAAACTCAGAGTACAAGTTTTTGTGGGTGGCACGATGGTGCGTGCGAGAAGTCCCGAGAGATAGGTTTAATGCGTCTGGAAAAAAAGACTAGCCTAGAGCTCGCCACGCGGCTATTCCTGTCGAACACCCCATTAACCGTAAGATATGTATACGACGGTGCCAGTTATTGCACGTACACAGCAGTACTCCCTCCTTTCCGGTTTATAGGGCTTAATTCAAAAATCTCACCAACCAAGATGGTGAGTGGTGGAATATTTTTTGTAGTTTGCAAAAGCACCTAATTAATGCTCTTGTTTTTCTCAGAAAATTATGTTTATCAATGCATTAATTGCAATGCATGCATGCATAAAGTACATGCATTGGTCAATTTTCTCTTAATACTTGCATGCAATGATTTAATGCACCTTGGAATCTGAACATGTGTTGGGGAACAACCAAATTGAGCCTTATAAAATGGAAAAACTAAAATTTTGAGATAAGCCCTATAAAACCGGAAAGGAGGGAGTAGAAAAATAAGTACTCCATCCGGGAATAGTGCCGCACTTCGAAACTAGAACCGTCAATAAATTTTGAGCTTGCGTCTCGTCACATTCCAAATTACTCCACGCTATATTGAATTGCAAACCTGTTCACACCGATCACAACCTAAACGGTTTCCCACTTAGGAGCGTATTAGTACCACGCTATATTGAATTGCAAGCCTGTTCACACTGATCACAACCTAAACGGTTTCCCACTTAAGAGCGTATTAGTACTCGGTTATAAATACTAGTATGCCAAGATGACTGCACATTCCTCCTCAACTCCTCATCCACAAAAACAAACAAGTCATTCAGCATCCTTCCCTTGCGTCTGCCATGGCCAGCGTGAGTTCTGGGTCGAGAGATTGCCACCAGGTAGAGGCGAGCATGGAAGCGGAAGCACGAGAGATGCCCCGCCTCGCTGCGAGAGCAGCCGACATGTCCCGCCGCGCGGAAGTAGCAGCACAGAGGTCCCGCCGCGCCGCTGAAGCAGCACGGAGGTCCCGCCACGCCGTCGATGCAGCAGACTGGTCCGGCCGCGCCGCGGAAGCAGCAGAGATGTACCGCCGCGTCACGAATGTAGCAGAGATGTCCCGCCACGCCGCGGCGGCCTGGGAAAATTTCTCGCGGGCAGGCGACGACTGTTACAGGCGCATGCATGCGATCGTCCATAGCCAGATGGATCAGATCTTCGGCTGGGCGAGGTTGCAGGATGGCATGAAAGCCTCGTTTGAACAGGCTACCGGCGTCATCCGACAACTAAGGGAGGGCAATGAGAGGCTCCGGGCCGAGCGCGACCTGCTGAGGGAGAAGATCATCCGAAGTGCAGACCAGCAGGAGGAGACCAGTGCCTTGTTGAAGAGGATCGGCGTCATCGTCAAGAAACTTATGGACGAGAATGACATGCTCCGCAACGAGCGCCAAAGGCTGGTGGAGGAATCCGTGGATGTTCTCAAGCAGCGTCTTGAGGACACGAAAGAGCTCATCGGCGCTCGCCGCGGAGACTAGTTCCCGCGGCCTGCAGCAACGCATCAAGAAAGTAGAGATCAGCGAGCCAGATCCTTGTCTTCCTTCTTCTTTTGCCCTTGTGTATTTCGGGCGTAGCCGCATGTGGCTTTTTTATTTATCTTTCTAATTATGTAAGACAATTAATCGTCCTTATCTTTCTGTGGAAGATCAATGTTGCGAGGCTGGAATGAAGAAAACTCTTGCTGTGGCGACCCTGGCGTTGCTGTTCTTCTAGTTGCTGCTGGGCTTCCTTCAGTTTCCTGGTTTATTTTGATGTAATAATCGGTTTAGGATGTGGATTGTGTCATCGGTTGTGAAATGTTGGGTTCTAGCGCGGATGTTTGGCCTTTGTTGGCCTCTTGGGATGTTGCGATTTCAATCTGGTAGCTTTTAGTCCTTCGTGTTAGGCTGGAGTTGTGCTGAACTTCTTGTGAATTGTGGTGGTTTTCAGTAATGAAAATCGGAAGGGGCAAGCCCTTCTTTGATCAAAAAAAAAATTAATCATCCTTATATATTCATCAGTCTTGCTATAAGTCGCAGTAGATGCTATATAGGTCCGTCGAATCTTACATCAAGGTCCGTGCTTTCAGATTTTCTTTTTTCTATCTTAAATCTCAGTCGAGTGAGGCATAGCCACGCCATTAAACAGAGGCTCGGGCGCCACTAATGGAGACCTTGGGAGAGAGGTGGACGGCAGATGGAGGTCAAAGGGCTCTCCTCCCGATAAGCACGCGCAGGGGTCTGATCGCACGCCTCTCGTACTCAAATAGCTACCCTGCACGACGCCTCCTAGCTAATAAAAAATGGGGACGCGTGGCGGCACGTAAATGGTACTAGTAAGTAGAACACCCATGGTTTCAATAATACTTGTGTTTCCGATTGTAATGTAACAGCACTTGTTCCAAAATGACTTTGTTGATTGTTAATGTGTGCGCCTTCGCAAATCGGACTGCAAATTTATCACAGCATGTTGGTGCCATGTCATGGCACCAAGCCAAGTTTCATTATTTTCATGCGTGTTTTGGATTTACAGGAATTAAAAAACTAAGTTTCTCAATGTTTCCAACCCAGCCACGATGCCCAGAATTTTGAATTTCATTCCCATTTCTTGCATGGAACCTAGAAATTTACCCGAGGACACACATGTGATTTTTCAACCAACTTTGGTGCACTGGAACATGTGCTTGTATTTCAAATTTGAATTATGCACACAAAGGTGACACGTTCCCTCCCAGAACCATGAGCCTTCTTGAGAGAAGCTCCGATTTGCAAGAAGCTTATACCAAATTTTGTTCCTATTCGGCCAATTTTTTTACCACGGCATGGTACTACCATGACATGACACCATGCCAAGTTTCATGATTTTAAAACCAAGTTTCTCAATGTTCTCGACCGAGCCACGATGCCCAGATATTTGAATTTTATTCTCATTTTTTGCATGGGACCTACTCCCTCCTTCCATCTATATAGGGCCTAATGTGTTTTTCAGGACAGCCTTTGACTATTGACAAGATTAATAGCACATGAGATGTATACTATGAAAATTATATTATCGAAGCTCCTTTGACATACAAATTTGAAGGTATGCTTTGTGTAAGTTGCATGTCATATATTATTGCTCTAACGTTTGGTCACAGTTAGCCTCGAAAAACGTATTAGGACCTATATAGATGGAAGGAGGGAGTAGAAATTCACCCGAGGACACAAATGTGATTTTTCAACCAACTTTGGTGCAGGGGAGCATGTGCTTGTAGTTCAAATTTGTATTATGCACATTAAATGACCAAAAACTCAATTAATGTGTAAATAAGGCCAAACGAAGCCGGAATAATTCCAAAATTTAACAGGGCACTCATGTAGTTCTATGTTGCCTTTGTAAATAAACTCAAGGGGGACAACGTATATCGTTTCGCACTCAAAGGTGGCACGTTCCCTCTCAAAACCATGAGCCTTCTTGAGAGAAGCTTCGGTTTGCAAGAAGCTTATACCAAAATCAGTTCCTATTCGGCCAATTTTTTTACCACAACATGGTAGTACCATGACATGACATCCATGCCAAGTTTCATGATTTTCAGACATGTTTTGGATTTACAAGAATTTTAAAACCAAGTTTCTCAATGTTCTCGGCCGAGCCACGATGCCGAGATGTTTTAATTTTATTCTCATTTCTTGCATGGGACCTAGATATTCACCCGAGGACACAAATGTGATTTTTCAACCAACTTTGGTGCACGAGAGCATGTGCTTGTAGTTCAAATTTGACTTATGCACATTAAATGACCAGAAACTCAATTAATGTATAAAAAACGACAAACGAACCCGGAATAATTCCAAAATTTAACAGGGCACTAATGTAGTTCTATGTTCCCTTTGTTAAGAAACTCAAGGGGGGCAGCGTATATTGTTTCACACTCAAAGGTGGCACGTTCCCTCTCAGAACCACGAGCTTCCAAATCAGCCCAATTTTTTACCACAACATGTTAGTGCCATGACATGACACCATGCCAAGTTTCATGATTTCCAGGCGAGATTTGGATTTACATGAATTTAAAATCAAAGTTTCTCGATGTTCTCGGCCGAGTCATGACGCCCAGATGTTTGAATTTCATTCTCATTTCTTCCATGGGACCTAGAAATTCAACCAAGGACACACATGTGATTTTTCAACCCACTTTGGTGCACCGGAGCATGTGCATGCAATTCATATTTAGATTATGCACATTAAAGGTCCAGAAACTCAATTAATGTATAAAAAGGCCAAATGAACCCGAAATAATTCCAAATTTTAACAGGGCACTCATATAGTTCTATGTTGCCTCTGTAAATAAAATCAGGGGGGAGGCAGCGTATATCGTTTCGCACACAAAGGTGACACGTTCCCTCTCGGAACCACGAGGCTTGTTGAGAGAATCTCCGGTTTTGCAAGAGGCTTATACCAAAACTTGTCCCAATTCAGCCAAAAATTATACGTATGAAAACAGGGTTTAGAATATCCCAAACATCTCGCTACCTAGACCAATAATGTACTATGATTTGAATTCAACATAAAATGGATACAAATATTTGAATTGGAGAGCGTATGGTACATGTAGTTCATAGTGAAATATGATTACTGCTATATGTATGTTTTTTGTTATCAAGATAATATTTAAATTATTGTATAACTTGACAACAATCGTATTCAAATAAGGAAAATTGATTCAAATTTAGTCCATATGGTAGACGACAATATATATGTTCACATGGTGGAGTAAAATGTTCATATATGATGGAAGATCAAAATGTACGACTACATCAATTATAAACCGCAAGGTCACCTAACGATATATTCGAATTCAACATAACGTGGATTCAAAAATTGAAATTCGAGATCATGGCATCTGTAATCATATAAAAAGGGACATTACTCTTTCTTTGGTGGGAATTGATTTGTTTTTTGTTGTTGTTGAGGGAAGTGCGAATCGATTTGGTACTGTGCAGGGTAATCTTGTTCTCCCGATTTTTTTTACATTTTTCTTGTAGCTTTTTCAATGGCATCTATAGCGATATAGTAAAAGGGGACATGACTCTCTTGTGTCTTGTATGAATTGTTTTTTTACACGTTAAGTTTGTTCTGCCGAACAAGGAATCCGCACCTTGTTATCCCAAAATTTTCAAGCTCGAGTATCTTTTGTCTCACCTGTTTTGAAACTCCCGCTTCTTCAACCCGCGTTGCGCCTTGTTATCCCGAAATTTGGACGCGTGCGAGAACTCCCTCCTCATCCGAAATCGCCCCCGCAGCCCAGACACGCGAAATCCCCCTTCTACCCCTCAGCCAGAAATGAAACTCCACGTCGGGTGTCAAAACCGGTGGGGGTACGCTGGTAACTTACCCTACATTTCGGACAAGTGCGTCCCTAAGCTTGGCTCCCCCTCCCCCTTCGCCCCCCATTCGTACACCGAGGCCGCCAAAACCCGCAAAACCCCACGCTCCTCCGTCGGTCTCCCGACCGCCGCCTAGCCGGAGACTCTTCCCCGACTACGTCGTCCACCGCAACAGCTCGCCGTCCCTCATCCACCGGATGAGGATCCGTTGTCGATCTCGTTGTCCCGCCGGATCAGCCGCCCTGTCCTCCACCTCCAAGGAGCTGCCCTGATGTTCGCCTCGTCTATCGCGCCACCTCAATCCCCACAGCGCCGTCTTGACCTACCCCACCGGAACCGCAGCACCCTCACCAATTCCTCCGATGAAGCCGAGGCCAACTCGGCGCCACCAAGGAGGTTCTGCATTCACCGCTGCATTTTATCTTTTATTCGATCTCACGGGGCTGCCGGTGCTCGATACCGAGCAGACATGGCATGTCTCCATCGACGGCGCCGTCGCCGGCCACATCATCCACGGCGTCTCTCCCCCATGTCGTTGCTTCCTGGGCAGCGACTCTCACAACGGCACTAGCTGCAGCTGCTCCGGCTCTCACTCACGCTGCGGCTCTGTTCTTGCTGTCGGTCGCGCTGCTGCACTGCTCCTGCTTTCGTTCGTGCTGCTGCTCTGCTCTTTCTCTCGCTTGCGCTGCTGCTGCCGCTGCACGACCTCCGGTAGCTACAGGAGTTGCTGCTTTAGCACTCGCTCGCGGTGCTACTGCATGACTTGCTCTCTGCTAGTGCGTTCCCTGCTCGAGCGTCTGCTGATTTAGATCACTACTTCTCTGCTACTAGTGCTCGAACGCCCTAAACATCTATTGCAATGCTCTGTTACTAGTTCAATCAGTTTCGACAGTAAAATTCAGTTTTGATTGTGAAGTTCATTTTCTTCAGTTAAGTTCAGAGTGAACAGTACTTACAGCATCTATCGGAGCGGCCGTGGCGCGGCTGATGCGTTTTACATCTAGCACTTTTTGGTGATGTATTTTACATCATCTATTGTAGATGATATTAGGGTCCCACTTCAGATTAACGTTGTCTATCTTGTCATGCTTCAGCCTCGTCGCCGTACACCTTAGCGGAGCTGCTCCAACAATGGAACCGTCCATCACAGCGGAGCAGTACCCTCGACGCCGTTTCCAGAGGCCTCGGATCTTCTTCCCCGCCTCCGACAGTCACACCAGCATCATCACCATCCTCCACGTCCAACCCAATGATGCTGAGGTCCACAAGGCCATGCAAAAGAGGTTGTACACTCGTCGCATCACTTTGTTTCTCCATTCCTCTGTTCTTCTAATTCATGTGAGCCAAACACCCAGGTTGACTGAAATCCTATGTTTCCAAATGCTCTGTTCTGCACGTGCATTCCTATCCTATTCCTGTGTTTTTCTTGTCCCTGCATTTATAGAATCCTCCAATTCTAAGGAGCCCTTACAGATTTACTTCATTTTCAGATAGGCGTCAAAGAAAACTCTGTGTGTTATGTCCTGCTCCTGTCGTGCCATCATCCACCCCACCTGAGGTGCACCATCGACAGAAGCGTTCACTACAGCAGAGATCCCCCCTGCAGACTTCCTTTCGCCGCCTCAGATCATCTTCCCCGTTGCCGGCAGCCACGCCAACTGCATTACCATCATCGACTGAGCAGATGAACCTGAGGACTACACAGTTCCGGAAGAGAGGTCGTAGTCTTTCGTGTTTGCTTATGTTATACATCGGTTATTATTACCTGCTACTTTATCGTTCAATCTTGAGTTTTGAATTGCCCATGGGTCTCATATCGAGCCAGCAACGAATAGTATATGTCTACTATCTGGTTAATCTGGGGTCTTCTATGTGGTTCATGTTGGGTGGGCAACAAACAATAGATGATCCATTGTCTATCTTTTTAAACTGAAGCTATAATCTACCTGCTATCATTAGTTTTGGATCCATCCACTCGTTTGCTACCATCAGTCTTGATTTTTGCATGCACCCCTTAGGCCTTACAAAATCTAACTTGTTTTATTATGCATGTCAGATATTGTACACAATCGTACTGAACATGTAGAGAAAAAGAGAAGACCGTTGCGTGCGAAGATAATGTCATGCAGATGCCGCTCCATGGTGGGCGAAGTGCCCCCCCCCCTCCTGCATTTCCAGATTGTATTCCAGAGGAAGATAACTATTCAGATGGAGATTCAGAAGGAGCTGACCACGCCTGTTTACCACCTGAGGTGTTTGCTCTAACCTGGCATGTTGATGTTGGTCATATCATGCATATGGCGCCTTGCATTGCTTACATTATACATCTTATATGTCATCAGCTTAGTTTAGATTTGCTTTGTGTGAATGCCACCTGTTTGGTTTCTATATCATACTCCCACCATTCCTAAATATTTGTCTTTTTAGAGATTTCAACAAGTGACTACATACGGAACAAAATGAGTGAATCTACACTCTAAAATATGTCTATATACATCCGTATGTGGTAGTCCATTTGAAATCTCTAAAAAGACAAATATTTAGGAACGGAGGGAGTATATGGGAATTATGCAATGCCATCTTCTTTAGCCAGGCATCATATACGTCAATCATGCAATGCCATCCTGTTTAGCCAGTCATCGTATATGTGAATTGTATTGTGCCATATATTTTTCCATAATGTATTCCATTTGTCAACAATGTTTATACATTCATCTACTCTTCCTGTGCATCAGCCATTTGAGTCGGTCATGGGAAAATCTGGAGTGAAAACAAGGTCTTCTGAGCAGTCAGTGCTACCTGTCGATGCAGATTTCTTGCTGGTTACAGATAGCTCCTCAGAGGAGGATTCAGAGAGAGATGACCAGTCGTATTCCCCCCCCCCCCGAGGTGCATGCTCTAACTTGGTTGGGTTATATTGCTCATATCATGCATATGGTGTCTTGCATTGCCATGCCATCTGCTTAGATTAGACATGCTTTGAGTGAATGCCTCCTGTTTGCTTTCTATATCAGATATGTGAATTATGCAATGCCATGTTTTTCAGCCAGTTATCATATATGTGAATTATGCACCGCCATGGAACCAGGCATCATATATGTGAATTATCTCATGCCATCTTTTTTTTCATTATGTATTCCATTTGTTGACAATCTGTGTATATTGAACTACTCTTCATGTGTATCAGCCATTTGAGCCGGTTATGGAAAAATCTGGAGTGAAAACAAGGTCTTCAGAGCAGGCAATGGTACTTGTTGAAGCATATATCTCGATGGTTACAGGGAGCTCCTCAGAGGAGGATTCAGAGAGAGATGACCAGTCCTATATCCCACCTGAGGTGTATGCTCTAAGTTGCAATGTTTATATTTCTCATATGATGCATATGGTGTCTTGCATTGCTTAGTTTAGACATCATATGCACAATATTGAATTCTATCTGCTTAGTATAGAGATCATACATGCGACTGCCAGCTACTTAGTATATGAATCAATTATGTCAATTATATCATGCCATCCTGTATACTTAGACAACATGTATGTGACTTATTTCATCCCAACCTATTTTAGAAAGACATCATATAGTTTTGTCATGTCATCCTGTTTAGGTACTCATCATATGTTGAATTATGCCATTATATCCTGTTAAGTTATCCATCATATATCTGAAACTGTGTCATGCTATCCTGTTTGGTTAGGCATCATATATGTGAAATTGTGTCATGCTGTCCTGTTTGGTTAGACAACATATATGTGAATTACCACATCTGTCTATCATACAATGTCTGTACGTTCAATTTCTTTTCTTGTTTATCAGCCATTTGAATTGGAGGGGGTGATGGCAGTATCTAAGGGAGCAAAAACCCATTCTTCACAAAAGATAGTGCTACCCGTCGATGCAGATAGAACCATGGTTGTACTGGCCCACAAACTAGCCCCACCACACATAATCAAGACTCTTCCAGATTGCACACTTACATCGTTGGGCAGAGAACCAGCTACAACCCATCTAACCGCAACCCCAGCGGATAGTAACCCACTTATAGTTGACAAAGCACCATGTCCACCACAGAGTACCCCCACACGAGCAGTTTGCAAAGCTACTGCAGTGCCCAAAGCACGAAGACCACCACAGCTAACCCAAACTCCACGGTTAAAGTAGAAGAGCAACTGTTCTCAGGTCAGATTCTGTAGCTATGGTCCATACTCCTTTGCTGTTGCATCACTGTATTTACTCATACCAACTACTTTCGAATTTGAAGGATCCAATTGAAACTCCAATGGCGCAACAGGTATGTTTTAAACCTATTTCTTTAACTGGATTGCTGTTCTAACTTCTTGCTCTATGTTGATTTCAGTTTAAGTTGTATAAACAGTTATGTTCTCATGTGATGCACATTACAAGTGCTGCCAATGATGTGTAGTTTCTCACACTTATATTCTGTCTATGCTGCTGTGTCTTAAAAATATATGAGTTGAACTGTGTCTCTATCTTGATTAGGGAACATAAACTAGAATGATATGGACAATACAGTGACCATAGTACATAGATATATGTTTGTTTCATGCTGTTATCCTGTTCACCTTACTACTGAACTGGTTTACCAAAATGAGTTTCGTATACTACAAGCTAAACCTGTGATGTGTCTGCTTGTTTCTCTTGTAGTATGCAAACAGAATATTGGAGAAGAGCACCCCACTATGCAATGGTAGAGAAAGTAATGCAGATAAGGTTCAAGATAGTGAGACAACCCTGTTGGTCTCCAAGAGAGGTGATAAAAATGATCTTGTAGACAGTGAGAAAACCCCACAGTCCTGCGTTGATGTAGTGTTCGAGTTACTGGCCAGTACCGCTGGCACAAGCTCTTCGAACTCGCTGCCTGAATCACTTCGGCTTCTTCAGTCTCAGCTACAAGCTGAAAGGCATCAATCAGCTGTGCTGCGGCAAGAAGCCGAAGGACTGAGGAAGTCCCTGCAGAATTCAGATGCGTACTTTCTTGTGCAACAGCAAGCGCTGGAGGATTTAAGCGCCAAACAAGAGAAAGTTAATAATCTTGCTAAGCATCTTGCCAGCATTATGGGTACCCAGGATATTGTTTCTTGAACTCTTCTGAAGTGGTTTCAGTTTGGACTTGTTTTGCTGCGGCGTTTATATGCTGCTTTGTTCCCTATATTTGCACTGGTGGCGAACTTTGATGCCAGTGGATGTAATATGTGTAATAGCCATGATAGCCTAGCATAAGTTGCTTGCTTATTTATTTCCTTGTTGTCTTGTTTATTTGTTTGCTTGTAGTCAGTGCAGTTCCTTTTCCGCGGTTTGCTAGTGGCTGCAATAACCTATTTTTTAAAACTAGGCCACAATAACCATGGGCTAATATTTACTGTAGTGACACTGGGCCTCCTACGGGCCGTAGAAACAGTGGGCCTTCTACGGGCCGTAGAAACAGTAGGCCTTCTACGGGCCGTAGAAATAATGGGCCTTCTACGGGCCGTAGAAACAATGGGCCTTCTACGGGCCGTATCATCAATGGGCCTTATACGGGCCGTATGATCGATTGGCCAAACATGGGCTAATAACAGGCCGCATTATGGCCGTAAACGGGCTAAAGTTGGAATCGTCCATTCATGGGCCGACCATAACGGGCCATCATTAATAGGCTGTATTTGATGACGCTATGAAAACGGCCTAACGTATTAACGGACCACAAACGGGCCGACTGTAACCACGGGCTGAATTTAGCCCACAAGCAGAAAATGACAGTAACGGACCATAAGTAAACGAATGCTGGAAATGAGCCCAAGAAAATATATGGGCTCTGAGAAGGCCGAAAGATAACATGGGCTGGAAACGGCCCAACGGAATAACGGGCCGTTAATGGGTATAAAGTGATACACTGTTCATTACGAGCCAGTTTCACCACGGGCCGTTAATGGGTGTAAAGTGATACACTGTTCATTACGGGCCAGTTTCACCATGGGCCGTTAATAGGGCAAGAGTTACATACGGCCTCATATGGGCCGAAAGACGTCATGGGCCGTACATGGGCCAGAAGTGAAAACGGGCTGGAATCATATTGGATGGCCCAGATGACGCTACTAGGCCTAATTCGGATAGGGCGTAACGGGCCTTGGGTTAGCGGGCTGTAAATGGGCTATATGCGAACAGGCCGTTAACAGGCTTTCCATGGGCCGGCCCGCCACCTTTTGACCAAGTCAAACGGGCCGGCCTTTTCACAGGAATGGGCCTTTGTTGGGCCGTGCCACGTGTCGACGTATCATAGGCGCCTTCTGTCCAATGAGTGGATGACATCTGTCCCAACGATGAGCCGACACGTGTTTCCTCCAGCCAATGATGATTTTACACGTGGAAAATCCCCATTGGTTGGGGCTGTTAACGGTTATCGGATCCAAAACCCGACCCGATAGCTTAACGGCGTTCCGTTACGGTGGATGCCACGTGTCGGTCACCCTTGACGAAAGCACTTCTGTGACGCGTGATTTATCGTCATGGAAGTGCACACTTCCGTGATGATAATTTTGGTAATGTCATGGAACACTTCTACGACAGCACAGGTATGACTATCTTGATTCTGTCATAAAATCGTCATGGATGTACATGCATGACAAAAAATGCGACCTACTGTGACAAACACGTATCATCACGGAAGTGTATTTTTTTGTAGTGCTAGTGATGCTCCACTAGTTGCTGCAGCATCTGTCGATGCAGAAGACAATAACATTGCAGAAGAACATGAACAATGTACGAAGCAACCACCTATTGATCCCACAGACAGCGTCCCTATTACCACAAGCGCACATCCGCCAAAACTGGAACCACAAATGGCAGCTCACAAGAGGTCCTTACAGCAGTCAGAAGATCCAGGTAACAAGAGTACAACGCCTCCTATGAAAAGAGTTAGGATACTGGAGCCTCCACATAATTCAACAGAAACTGCAAACAACCAGTCTCTACATGCTGACAACCGCAGAGGCCTCCTTGATTGTGGATTCATTGATGATGATCAAATATGGTCTGACCCGTCTATCTATGAACAACTTGACAGAGTCATTGAACAAAAAAAGAAACAACCCTTTCATAACCAAGTAGCATCACAACAATGCCAACCTGATACTGTCTCACACTTGGCCAAGAATTCAAGCTCGTCAGCTAGATCTTCCCTTTCTAACTATCCAGAGCCACCTATACCCAGCAGATCAGAATCAATGTCAGGCGGTAGCCACCTAACACAGGCCTTTGATACGTCATACTCTACAGGTTTAACTCAAACTGTCTTGTCCCAAAGTTTACCAGCAAATCCCTTGTCCCAACACTACAACCACCAGCTCCTAGTATCAAAAACCACTTCTACTGACATCCTGGTGCTCAGAATAACGGCGGTTCAAACAACAGCCAGCGCTCACCATATGCGATGAACAACCAAAGTCACAAGCAGTACCAGCAACAAACCACTGTCCGTGATGCCCACTACTCCCAACACAATATTGCTCAGAATAACAACACTACACGGTGCCAACAACGCCAACCTCAAGAGAAGAACAATCAGCAACCACACAGAGGCAAGTCTAATGGGAAAAGTTACAGTGCCTTGCAACAACAGTTCAATAGCATGCAGTATTCCGTCCATCCTCTCCAACATTTTCCAACAAATATTCCATCAAGTTCAATCGGTGATCCAACTGTCAGAACATTAGAACTGCGCATGCAGCACCAACCACAATGCCTAATGTTCCAAAGAAACAACAATTATAATGAGGGTCGTCTGCAACTTAGTAATGGTCAATTGAACTCCAGTGGTCATGTCTTCCAACCTCATCAACATCATTCTGAGCTAGAACAGACTCGATTCACTGATCAAGGGAATGACCATCAAGATCACTGCCAACTTTTGGAAATAAGGGACTCCACAAACGAGGAGAAAGAAGTGTATGAAACAATCGTCGACAATAAACCAGGTGTCAAGCAAAATGATAGGTCATGAATTCGTTGTTCCTGTTACAGTAAAGTTTTGGTCCCTTCGTTTACTAATGCAATTTATTCTGCCTGAAGCTATCATATCCAAGTGTTTCGGCTCGATTCTTCTATTATTGTAATTGAATACTAATCATTTTCTCTTATGTTAAAAAGGAAATCTTATGATTTAAAATTCATTTGTTTTTTTGGCAGCAAGAGGATATTCTTCATCGATCGACGTTGGGCCGATCATCGAACTTTAGCTTTGTCAATGAAGGTATACGAATATATCAACTCATTCGTGGTCGACGCTTACTCAACGTTGCTGATGAAAGAACAATTCTACGGACAGCCAACACTTGTGCACAAGCATATAATGTACATGGACGCTTCTGTAAGTTCTTGCATCTCATAAATAATAATAACAAACCACATTACTACTACTACCACGCTGAGTGACACAGCTTCAATTTTCTGCAGGATAAATTTCAAGTTCTAGGAGCAAGCATTGAACTACTCAAGGAACACATTGTGGAAAAAACTATTGGGTACAGACTGCCCAACAAATGTAACATCGTGAGTTCACCCTACTCACTCTATCTGCCCAGTGTTCGTCTTTGATTCTACCAGTTTTTCTGGTTACAATGATATTATTCCCTGTTAATTATTTTAGGTCTTAATAACTGTGAGAAAAGAACCACATTTTATCTACCTCATCATCGTGGATCTTCAAATGCGTCGCTTCGAAATTCTTTGTCCTTATATCAATTGCGACGGTATAAAGGAGCACTCGGACATTGTCATCGAAAACTTCAAGAGAGCTTACCATTCTGCTTACAACAACCATCCTCACACCATGGCCTCGTTTCATGTCAAACCTATGCAGAGTGTATGTAACTCAGACAGAGAGTGAGTTTCTTTTATCTGTAGCTCTACCTCAATTAAACCATGCATTTTTTTGTTACACTACATATCCCATATCTACTGTTCACCTTCTAATCACTAACATTAATGCTATCAATTTTCAGGGATGACAGTCCTATTTACACCATGCATTTGATGCCGCTCATTAATTTGAATAATAATTCATTTTTTGTCAACAAAGTAAGTTCAGTCTCATTGACAACAAATCAACGTACGTTCATCCAAGCCAGCTGAACATTATGTTTTACAATAAATTTTATCAGTTTGCACGGTTATGTGTTTGTAGATCCATGTGAAACCGATGAGGGAACAACTAACTTACAAAATGATAACATCCAACTACAACACATGCCATGTATTTGAGGCACTGAGCATCGTCCTCGACAAGCACAATATCCGGCGCGAAAGAAGAAGAGTTTGAAAAAGATGACTACTGCTTAAATGTGCCTTAATTTAGCTGGAGCCACGCGAACATTATTTCAGCCATATCGACTCCTGTAATCACAACAATGTTTCAGCTATTTTTGCGTTGCTCCAAGATATCTCCTATGGATCCCATTAAACACAGCTGTAGTTTTTCCAAAAGTTATAAACATGATATTCAAGACATCACTTCCTTGCACTAGAACACCACTCACTTCGAGTAGACATAATAAAAGAAACAATAAAAGAAACAACTGCAACACAGAGGAAAAACACTATCGATACGTAAGCATCTGACCAAGGAGCTAAATGACTCACCTCCAGTAATGTTGCTAAATGACTCACCTCCAGTAATGCGGGTCATAGAGGCACTGTCGTGCCTCTTGTCCACGTAGAAAGTGCATCTCTTACCACGGACAACTAAGCTGACACACACAAGTGCGCCACCAGTTAACACAGGACCGTCCCATCTCGATAGCTTAACACCGGTCCCTCTCCAAGCCAATGAGTCATGGAAGCACGACCGTGGCTCAAGTTAACGAAAGAAGAACCATCCTCTGTCATAGACAACTAAACTGAAAAAATACCAAAACAGAAGAACGACCGTGACTTCAACTGTAAAACGTCCGTGACCTCAACGACAAGTCTCTCTCAGCAAATAAGTGAAAGCAAACGTTTCGAAAGAAAGGCACGACCGTGCCTTTGAGTAACATCATAGACGTGCCTCTCTGAGCGAACGGGTAAGAGAAAGCATTTGCAAACAACACACAGAACTCTGACTCAACATAACATAGCACATGCCTCCACTAACTAGACAGACGTGACTTCACTAGCAGACTAACTAGAAATATTACAGAACATACAACCATGACAGTGACTCATACTAACATAACGCAGTGCCTCTCCGAATTTAATACCCAAAGGAAGGATAACGCCTCTACCAAACATACGACAATGCATCCAATGCCTTCCCGGCCATGCCTTTCAAAATCAAATTACAACCACAATAATTGAAACACAGAAACGCAACCGTCGATAACACAATACTCCCACAGTAAGTATCACACTGGATTACCCTCCCTAAAACAGACAACATATATTGAAACAGACAGCAAAGTGAGAAAATCTGAAGAATCTTAAACACACTCATGCTCTGCATAAAAACATTTCAAACACACAACCACAACCGTATATACAATATAAAAACAACCGTGCCAAACATAGTACAAACACAAAGCAAAAGTAAAGCCCCTACCTGTCAGTGTAACGATATTGAGAGAAGAACTAAAGCAGCTAGCAAACTAATAACACCAGAGCGTGCCTTGCCTAAAACAAAAACAATGTCTCCCTGAACAGATGACTGTGCGCTGCCTAGAATCACGAAAGTGCACATCTGAGTGCTCCCCTTAATACATCTCATCTTATACCAACTCGTAGCAAAAAATCATTGAGAAAAATATTCTTGAAGGCACCCAATTAAGAAAAACATAATGGAACGAAAATAAACTTAAATTTCCAAACTAGTCAACTCCATACGGTTCAAAATAAAACCACCACAATTACAAATTCATCAGTCTATGTAATATTACCCCATACAATAACTATCAAATAATCAATTCATCACACAATCCATCTTGCCAGCACTTCCACCTGGACTACTCCTCAGAAACGTCCTCGCCATCTGAGATCAGGAAGACAGCGACGATGCAGGATGTCCCTCATCGACAGAAACCAGCGGTATAGCTCATAGCTCACATACCCTTCCTAAAGGAAAAGCAAATGAAAACATGAATATACAAAAAAAAACAAGTATTGTTCTAGCAACAAAGGCAGAAACTAACAAAAATGAAATCTTCACTTACAGTAGCTCCATATTTTAGGTGATCAAAAGTAAGTGGCTTCCAATCCCAGTAGTGACGAAGAAGTTCTGGAAAAGATGACTCCAGCTTCGAATAAGATTCGTCAATGATGGCTCCTGCTAAGTCCTCCATGGAGTCCCTTTCTTCGCCGCCTTTGATCATAAACTTCTCTTGGATGTCGATGTGGTACCCTTCTGGAATTCTGATGAAATCTTGAAAAAGAGCATCTCTAATATTCCTGACGCCCACACTAGAGAAAGTTATACCTCTATTCTCAAGGAAATCCTTCAGGGCAGGGCACTCCATCCTGGCCCTCCAGAAGTGACAGAGCAAAACATGATTCCGCATATCCAGTTGCATGACGGCAACTTTCCTACGCCCGTAACAATCGTTTCACCTGAACTCCATGCCGAGACCAACAAACTTGTGCTTCTCCTCGCGCAACCAGTCCTCGTACAAGCCAATGATCTCCTCCACCTTGCCAGGCTCGTTGGTGTACCACACGTTGAGCTTCGTGTTACCATCGGCAACTATAGGATGGTACTCGGTGGTGTTCAAAAAGTCATCCATGGCAGCGAGCAGCAAGGTGCCAATGGAGATTCCTAAGACCATGTGACAAGGTTGGGGAGTGGCGAGGAGGGTGGGAACTGACTGATGTTCTGTGGCTACAATACGACGTGAAGACCTCACAAACACGGCCAGTATTTAACCTTGGCGAGGGACGTTTGAGCTACAATGCGCATTAATGTGTGAACTAGGAACAGCGAATAGACGTATGTGCTTCCGAAGCTCATAAAACCATGCACTCCACAAAGTCACGGCTGTGCACAAATATTTGATGCCGTGGAGAAATCGAGGAGCCTCTAACTTTATTTTACGGTAACTGACACACTGAATAGTCACATCGAACAGCCGGCACATCGGTCATCAATTCCTCCTTTGAACAAAGACCACCGACGGAAGAATCCAATGAAGCAAACAAATAGCCAGCCATACACCTTAGATCCGAAGGCCAAAACTCATCCGTGCCTCATCTAGCTAGATTCACAACATCTGTCCCTCGATAGTCAAGGCTGGTTTCACGTGAGGCCCGGGTATGCAGGCACAAGATGCACATACGTGTCTATCAGGCACGGGTATGCAGGCACACGACGCACATACGTGTCTATTCCACAGGCACGGGTATCACCACAGGCACGTAGAGATACAGGCAGCAACTCGCTGGAAGCACGTGAATGCAGGCAACGTAGGCACGGAAACGTAGCCTCTACAGGCACGTGATTCGGCTTGGCAAGGCACGAATACGGCCTTGCAATTGACGTTCTCGAGCCACGGCTACACACCCTCTGCGTACAGACATGGAATTGCAGCTTCTCCGACGCACAAGCATGGTTTTCGAATTGGCATTCTCGAGGCACACATACAAATCCTCTGGATACAAATCCTCTGGATGCAAAAAAGAGAGGTGGCAGAGGCATCGGTAAGAACACTATGTTCGAGAGGCACGGTTGCAAACTCTCAAGAGGGACAGCCATGTGACACCGTAGACACATAGACTCGTCACGTGTATCACGTGAGGATACATCAAATACAAGCAGCGAATCAACGGGAGAAGTGAAAGAGCCATAGTTTTAAAGTGTCCAGAGGCACGAGCGTGTAGAAGCACAGGCACGACGAGTCACAGCCACCGCATCCCCTCACGGACGGGCGTCTGGCACCACAGGCACGTAGAGTCACAGCCAGCGTGTCTCCTGAGACAAGCGAATGCAGGTACAGGACGCACAGAACCAAAGTGTATACAGGCATGGAATTGCGGCTTTTGGCGCACAGGTACGACTTTGGAATTGGCGTTCTCGAGGCACGGGTACAAACCACCTGGACGCACAAAAGAGTGGTGGCAGAGGCACGGTTGTCTAGTCTGAAGAGAAACTGCCGTGTGACACCACCACATAGAGACATCGCGTGTGTCACGTGAGGTACATGAATAGCGGAAAAGAAGCCACGGAAATGAAGCCTCCACAAACACGGATGCCAGGCTTCTAGAGGCACGGTCCTGAAGAACACAAAGACAGGAAACTGAAAATGTTGCCTCGTACGTTACCAGACGTGCTTCTCTTGTGCGAATGTGTAAAACACAACAATACAAACACAAAAAAATGGCGGTGAATATAAGCCAAACAAAAAACACGCTTCTCCCAAACAATACATATGCGTCCCCTCACGGACGGGCGTCTGGCACCAGAGGCACGTAGAGTCACAGCCAACATGATGCCTGAGACACGCAAATGCACGTACAGGAGACACGGAATTAAAGCGTATACAGGCACGGAATTGTGGCTTCAAATAGTTGTCGAGGCACGGGTACAAACCACCTGGATGCACAAAAGAGTGGTGGCAAAGGCACGGTTGTGTAGTGTCAAGAGGAACTGCCGTGTGAAACCAGCACGTTACAGACATGGCGTGTGTCACGGATGTACATGCATAGACGGAAAGAAGCCACGGAAGTGAAGCCTGAACAGACACGGATGTCCAGATTCTTGAGGCACGGTCCTAAAGCACACAAAGACACGAAACTAAAATGTTGCCTCATACGTTAGCAGACGTGCCTCTCTTGTGCGAACGTGTAAAAGACAACAATACAAACACAAACAAACGGCACTGAATATAAGCCAAACACAAAGCGCGCTTCTCCCAAACAATACATATGCGCAACTTCAACAGGTTCTCTAAATATACATGAACTCGCGCAAACGTCAACAATGAACTTGTAACATGAAAAAACATAAGAAATTATATTCACATAACATGAGACGGTACTCCGTAGGTTTGAACTAAAAGTACTCATTAATTATACAAAAAAAGAAATGAAAGTCTTCCAGGAGTCCATTCTGCTCAGACCACCGGGACCATTCTACTCAGTTGGAGTTCTGCTCAAAAGCATCAACGGCGTCCGTGGTCGGGAAGACAACGAGGATGCATCATCTCCTTCATAGACAGAACTCGGCGGTAGAGCTCGTAGCTGAAATACCCATCCTAAAATAAAAAGCGGATGAGAATGAAGATATACGTAAAGGGGGAAAAGTACTATTGTTGCAATAAAACAAAAATATAAAGACGAAATTTTCACTTACAATTGCCGCATATTTCAGGTGTTCAAGGGAAAGCGGCTTCCATTCCCAGTAGTCATGCAGACCTTGTGGAAAAGACAACTTCATACTCAAGTAAGATTTGTTTATGACGGCTCCTGCCAAATCTGCCATGGAATCCCTTAGATTGCCTCCTTTGATCATGAGCTCCTCTTGAAGGTCGATGTGACACTCTCTTGGGATTTTGAGGTAACTGTTTGCGAGAACATCCCTATCGTTCCTGACATCGACACTAGCGAAAATTATACCTTTGTTCCGAAGGAAATCCTTCAGAGCAGCGCACTCCGTCCTAGCCTTGCACAAGTGATAGACAAGAACATGCTTGCGCATCGCCAGTTGCATAACGGCAACTTTTCTACTACGATCAAAATAATCGTCTCGTGTGTACTCTAGATCAAGACCAACAAACTTGTACCTGTCCTCACGCAGCCATTCCTCATAGAGAGTAAGAATCTCCTCCACCTTGTAGGGCTCGTTGGTGTACAACACCTCGAGCTTGGTATTACCATCAGCATCTATAAAGAGACGCTCAATAGTGTTCCTGAAGTCGTCCATGGAACCGAGGCTGAGACGACAATGGAGTTTGACTGTGCTTCTCGTACGAGGTGAGGATGACGGGAGCTACCTGCACTTCTCTGGAGGGAAGAAGACGCGATAACCTCCAGGAATAGGCCACTACTTAACCTTGGGGAGAGACGACTCAGTTACCATGCGCCCATTTAATTGCACCAGAAACGGTGAATGGACGATTGTGCTTCTGCAGCTCGTGAAACCATGCACTTCAAAAGTCACGACTGCCACGCTGTAATCGAGGAGCCTCTAGGTTAACTCTAGCACGGTATCTGGCACAATAAATACTAACAATAAATAGCCATCCCATCAGTCACCAGCACATCTTTTGACCGAGAGAACATTGCGAAGAGGCAAACGAGATGACCCTGTCGTACAAATACTACACTGGGAGTGAACAAAAATAGAAGCACGGTTCGCCAGAACAAAAGCCACACGCGTACCTCCACTTTGGTTAAAGACAAACCTCAGTAACATCAACGCACCATGTCTGCGTACCACCAGAAACATTGACAAAACAAAAGCACGTCCATGCTTCTGACATACATATAAGCATGGGCTATCATACATATTCCCGCCTGAAGCCAGCGTACATAAAAACAGTGACTCCCCTGGGTCAACGACTGCCTGGAAAAAAATTGCAATACCAAAGTCACGAACCGTGACTCGATTTCAGATGCAAACGTGCCTCTCATTAGGAACCATCATGCCTCTCGTCAATTTGCATCCCCCGACATATCGACCATGCCTCTCCTGTTACAACGATCGTGCATCTAATAACATCATCACCGATCCTCTCCTAAAGAAACACCCAACCATATCTGATTAAACATGTCATTAAAAAAACACAGAACCACGAGCATGCTTTTCAGCATGTATAACCGTGCCTCACAAAAAGTATGTGAGGCAGGATAGGCACGTAGAAGACTCCGCTGGGAAGCAGCACAACTGTACAACTACAGTGAGAGGCATCTGGACGAGTCAAACGTCTCGCGTCCCCATAAAACCTCGGAATACACGCACACCATCCACAAACCAACGTTCATTCCATTTCGCAGGATAAAAAATAAAACAAGAAGCACTCATTACTACTCTTGCTCTCTCAAGACTGCTTTATATTTAAATAAGCTCTGACTCCCTCAGCCACATCACAACTACTTGCCTTCTCCATCCCCTGCTTCTAGCCTAGGGTTCGTGCTTCTTCCTCGCACACAGTCTCATTTCAAACAAGTTATTGTAGAGTTTTTATTGGATCTCTCGATTAATTTCTAAGCCATGCTTCTCTCGTAGATTTGCTGGCCGTGGGTACTTGAACTAAGCTTCCCATATCCCAATCTCCGTTCGTCGACGCCCGTTCTTCTTCTCTCGCAGGTAAAAAGCATATGCGTAAGCAGCATGCTCCGATCCGTATCTATGTTTTGAAAAAGATATTTAAATTATTACTATTTTATGTTTAGGTCTTTCATTTGATAGTTATTGAAGCATCAGATCCGGTACAACGACTTCACTCTCTAAAGCAATAAAAACACCATTTGAAAATTTAAACAAGTGATCTAAACTCTGTCATACTGCTTTTCTGGAAGGACTAGATTAGAAGTTTTCTGGTAAATTTTTAGTTGTTCTCTGCCTTCGTACGGATATTTTTAATACGGCTAACGTAGCTGAAGCTAGTCGTTGTCTACCTTCAACGTTGAAGCTTGTTTTAAATTGTTATAATATTCCTGTTTTCTTAACATAGTTGTTCTGAATTATTTATGTATGATTTGCCCTACCTGCCGCCAACCAGGCGGCCCTTGCGAACCACACCCTAAAGTTCTCCAGCACTTTGAGGTTATTCTTGATGAAAATTGCTGGAGCCGCATGGTTAGTAAGAATTACTAACGTATTAGTTGCTTACAACACAGTACAAATCGTCGCTGTTACTCATACCCCCTTGCACCTACACTAGGTTCCCCTGCTGTCACTTCTTCGCACCTGTCTTGTGTTTTCATTTTCCATTAGTTTGCCTGCCCATACCTTGATTACTATAGTGCATCTTCAGTTCTAATTAAAATTAGTCAACATATGCCAAAAATCTGTAATTCTTATCAAAAATTCATATCCAATTTAAGAAAACTTTTAACATTAATAATACGCGAGTTCAAATTTATACTTACAGGTTGTTATTTGTACTATTTTTTCCAGTATGTACCTTGTAATGTCAGAGCTTTTCTCGCTGAATACATCAACGAGAGGAAGAAAGAAGCAAGAAAATTGCGTAAAGAGCAGGTAGAGCCAGCCCTTCTTACACATGAAGGTAAGTCTTACAATGTTTTGTTTAAGCATAGGGCGAACTACACAAAGTTCTGCGGTGGTGAGTGGAACACCTTTGCGGATGATTATGAACATCGTGCTGGAGACCGCATAGAATTTGAACTACCAGACGAGGGTCTCAATCTCGAAATACAAACATATCGGGATGACAAAAGGCTGCTTCCATTACCCCACGTTGGTAGGTATTTAATATTACAAACTTATCTTCTTTCGCTATATTTTTATATTACAAACTTATCTTCTTTCGCTGTAATTTTATATGCATGAATCGAACTGAATAATATTAACCCCGTGTTGGATATAACTTTATCTAACTTTAAAATCTTTTTCTTTTTCTAGCTCTCGACGATCTTTCTTCTGACGATTTCGACCATGTTCACTGCTGTGTCTACTCTAAGGATATTGAGCTTACCTACGACCAGACACGATTCTTTCTACAACGCCTTTTCGGAGATACTTTCATCTGTTGCCGTCCATTTGTCCATGTCTTGACTCTCACTAACACCAAAGACTACGTCATGGTTGGTTACAACTGTCCTTGTTAAAATACCAAACGTATTTTGCTCATATGTAATATAAACAATACTGACGTAATATTGCTTATATGTAAAATTATAAAGAACCTATTTATTCAAACCTAAAACAACAAAACTTCCGTTGTTCTCTTAATATGTTGTTTTATCTATTTACACACAAACCTGAACATGCCAGGAATTATATTACTTCCAATATGGAATTTCTTAATGTTTGTGCACTCACCGTATTCAGCCATTCTTTTATTTATTGTCCAAGTGACAAATCAATGGTTTTAATTTATATTTAATTTTGATTTTCTTCTAGAAAATTTCGAGGAGCGTTGTCTCAACACTGAAGAGATGGGTGGACATGCCAACCAATGACAGGGTAACCCTTGAAGCTCCTGATGAACCTACACATGTCATCACTCCTTCGTCGTACTACATCTCCAAAAACGACGGCAGGATGGTAATAGAAAAGTCTTCTTTCAGAGACTTCATATCAGCTGCATCCTTCGTTGAAAAGGACATTGTTCTAATCACTTTCAAAGAGCGCCATGGCCGTTCTGTGTCCATCATCATTCAGCGCATTATGTAGATTCCGTCGGAACCAGCACCTAAAATGGAAGCAAACAGTGTATCTCCTAGAATGTTCAATGCTCGTTTCATGATGATGCCTCAAGGAGCAAAACACTGATTACTATAAGTTTGCTAGTTAGGATGGTAGAGTAATGTAACTATTATGGACCATGTGCTTGCTTGAACTATCGGAATGATCTTTTGCAACTTATGTAGCTCTTACGGACACTCAACTTGCTGTTTCAACCATCGGAATGATCCTTTGCAAGAAATGCTGTTTGAACTATCGGAATGATTCATTCGAAAAAATGTAGTTCTTATCCTTTGAAAAGTTCACAATAAAAAACCAAAAAACAAAAAGATTCATTCTCAAAAATCAAACGAAACAAGAATCAGTTTGTGATTCAAAACCTCTAGCAATGCCATGTTATCAAACTTATTCAAACCATCTAATGAAACATATCTCAATTAAAAACCAAACAGGACTCCGTTTTCAAGTCCAAACTATATTTACTTCAACTTTTCCTAAACACACACTTGTGCACCGAATAACATAAAAACTGTGCCTCCCTAACCAAGGAAGATTATTAATTGAAAAAAATGTTTTCACAACAAAGGCACGACCATGCATCTGCTGAGTGTTCTACCGTTCACGACTACTTTCACAGCCAAAGATGAAATACGCACATATGGATCACGCAGGAGCACGCAACGAATAAAAAAATTCAATGAACAAGAGAAGTGAACATCTTTAAAATACAGATAAAACAAACCCCTGTTTCCGAAATTCTACGCCTGGAACCGCCGCGTGACTAGCAACTGCTCTTTGGCGGTTTCCTTTTTTGCACGACAAAAGAACCCTTTCACTTTTTCGACTCCATTTCATCCTCTTCCTCGAAAGTTTCTCGCCGGCCACAGTTCACCACCGCACCCCTCCAGCCATGGACGACGGGAAACTAACAACACGCACCGAACACATCACTACCCACGGTACAACCGTGCTCGAGGTGGTGTACACCAACGACCCAAGGACCGTGGAGCGGATCATCAAAAAGTACGAAGAATGGCTAAAGGAGGAGAAGAACAAGTTCGTCGGCCTCGACCTCGAGTACACACATAAGAGCAGTTACATACGACAAGGGATCGCCGTCGGCCAACTTGCCATGCGCGAGCATGTCCTTGTGTACCACTACTGCAGATCCGAGCGCTCCCAGGCGTTAGTTGACTTCCTGCAACGGAAAGTGGTAACTTTCACTAGCGTCGACACCAGGAACGACAATACCATGCTTGCCCGTGCATGGATCAAAATTCCAGACCAGCACCACGTCAACATCCAGAGGCTATTCTGCATCAAGGGTGGTGGAGAAAGGGACTCCATGGGTGACCTTGCAGCGACCATCATCGACCCC
Organism: Aegilops tauschii subsp. strangulata; assembly: GCF_002575655.3. Lineage (NCBI taxonomy): Eukaryota > Viridiplantae > Streptophyta > Magnoliopsida > Poales > Poaceae > Aegilops > Aegilops tauschii. The sequence goes on along the minus strand of NC_053036.3, from coordinate 535,293,927 downwards.
TCATACAAGAACATGAAGAAATCATTCCCAAAGGAGAAGCACCAGTTCTGGGAGTGGAAGACACTTTCGCCGATACACCTTGAGTACGCGGCAAAGGACGGGTATGTTAGCTACGAGTTGTACCGTAGAATCCTAATCATCAAGAACGGGCTACGTCACCTCCACCAACAACCAATGAAAGAAAGACTCCGCCCACGTAAGAGCAATGACAAGGGATCTTCCAGCGGCTGGAAGCGCCGGAAGGGAAACAGTGGTTGGTAAATTGCGAGAAAATGGATGTCTACATTAAACTTGTAGGAACTACTATTATCATAATTTAGATTGTATGAACCTATGTTGTAAATATGTTTGTTGTTGCTCAAAGATGTTGTGTGTATTGTATTACTATTTTACGTTTGAACTTTGAACACAGTGGTGTGCTCATGTACAAATGCATACTACGTTTTGCATGTCTAAATGCAATTAGTAAGTTATGTCCCAGTACTGAGCAAGCATATATTGTATCCATGATTATAGAACGAGAGATATCTCGCACGATATTGTATTATAATTTTCATACTCAACCTTTACAAGATGCATCGTGCATTTAAAAGAATATGTGATGATATCGTTGTAAACTTTCAGTACAATGCTTATTAAACATTGGCGTGAACCATTCATAAATATTGCAGAAGATCATTCGGTACACAGTCACAAGCGACAAGAACTTTGTTACTTTAACCACATTGAAAAAAAATCCTTGCCTCCATTTCACATCAAACACCGCTCTGTCCATTCAGAACATCCTTGCTATTGCACACAGGTTCCTCTCCGTACACCAGTTCTGCACGATGCCACAAAACTACATTACCGTGTGCAACTGACCTATGTACAAGCATGGCTCACTAAGTGTCTACTCAAAACATGCCTGTGGTGCCACGCACCCGTGACCCTAGAGACTTCACACATGTGCATCCACAACCGAGCCCCTCTAACAAGATATTCGGACCGATGCCTCTACTGCCGTACATCCGTGCCTCTAGAAACTTGACAGCAGCAAGAGGGTTCAAAACCGTGCCTCCACACAACCGTGCTTGTACTGACTTCACTTTCGTGCCTCTGTTTGCTTGATCAACGTGCCTCACATGAAACCCACAGTAACTCTACGTGCTCCGCACGCGTGATCGCCAATGCAACTTTGGTGCTGCACAGACGCGTCTCTCAGTATACCCATACCTCCACACAACCGTGCTTGTACTGACTATAATTCCATGCCTCCGTCTTGCTCAATCCACGTGCCTCACATAAAACCAACAGTAACTCTACGTGCTACACACACACGTGCCTCTCGCATGAAACCCATAGTATCTCGCCCGTACAACTTTGGCACTGCACACACGTACCTCTCAGTATACCCGTGCCTCCTCACGACCGTGCCTGCAGTGACTTCAATTCCGTGCCTTCATTTGCTTAATCCACGTGCCTCACATAAAAGAGATGCACAACCGTGCCTCAGAGTAAACAACACACGTGCCTCTACTGTATTGCTAACTATGACCCCAATTAAATAACATCCGTCCAAAAAAACATCTTTAAAAGAGATGCACAGCCATACCTCTTCTGCAAACATACAACAGCAATGAACACTTTGGTTCATATCGTTTCATATATCTAGATAACATTAAACCGTAGCATAGATTTTCAAACAAAATCCATTTATGTTCAAAGGCTATAACTAACATCACTGCGGCAGAAGATTGAAGATAACAACAAGCCTCCCATCACGCTCTTTGAAAGTTATCAGCACCAAGCTGTTTACTTCAAAAGACGATGCCTGGAGAAAATCACTAACACCTTCCTGTTTGACACCATTCTACTACCCAAGCCAATGAAGTAGGAGCATGGAGTGCTCACATATATATCATCATCACCAGATTCCAAAGTAACTTCAAGGGTTAAAACGCCAGTCCTAGGAAAAGTCACAAACTCCTTCAAACTCCTCACAACAATACCAGGAATAACCTGACAAAAAACATCAAGCTATCAGAAATAGAACAAAAATTCAAAACTATAAATAGAAGAGATAATAAAAATAAATAAATAAACAGAAACAAAGAAAAAACAGTGGAAAAAATCTGACCATATGATGACCATTAACTTTCATGGAATCAATCCTGTGAACAAAAGGACAACAGGGTATGTAGTCATCATCAAAGAGTTGACACCTCATGAAATACATCTGCTGATAATTAAGAAAAAAACCACGGGTGTAATAACAACTCCCAACAAGTTCCATCTCGGAGTCGCTCAAACCATCAAGAGCTACAAAATATAATTACACAGGCTCAAGGGAACAGAAAAATCATCATGTGCAATAAAACAAGCTAAAAACTTCCTTAAAAATAAACCTTACCAACGGACGGTAAAGGAGACAACGCATCTCCACGACCAACACGATAAAAATCAATACCAATCCACGTTCCATAATGTTCAAGCCTAATGGTCATTATATCACGAGGACGAACACCATAATCATTGACCAATCGTTCCCAGGAAGGACCATGAAATTTGCTCCTCACCCGACCATGACTAAACAGAACACCATACAAATAACCCTCATTGCACTGAAGAGCAAGATCAGTATCTTCGTCACCCCTCCTTATGGCTAAAGCCCTACACTCCTCGATGTAACGAGCAAGATGAGCTCTAACACTACATGGAACAAACTGCACAACAAATCAAAACAAGGATCATAATCAAAACCTAAACAGCATGAGCAGCACCAAAAGAAATAAGCGTGTGTGCCAAAAATTGAACAATTATAAAATGATATTCTTACAACACGCCTCCAACAACGCCAATCCAGGACCACACTGAACCCATCTACAAAAGAATCAATAGAAGCACACGGGCCACCAGGCATACGGCAAAAAGGACAAGCCATAACTGCAAGGAACACAATGATTATCAAGAACTAATCCCACAAAACCCAGTTGAAACTTGACATCTGATAGTGTTGGTAGTCCCCACCCGTAACTACCCCATAAATCTCCATATCCCGAAAATATAATGGGAACAAAAAGAGAAACGAGAAAGGGAAACAGGGAACCCACGAAGGCAACCGGTAGGGAACGACGATATCGCGAACGGGGAAGCGCGGTCGACGCTAAAGAAGGACCGCCGTAAGAGCAGGCAACAAGCGCGGCGGGCGGGACAGGGGCCGCCATAACCATGCGACAAGAGCGGCGGCCGCGACAGGCGGAGACGACGGCAAAGAAAGAACAGTGCTCCACGACGGTTCGCCCACACCAGAGAGAAACAGATCTCAAAACAGATCAAAAGGTTTTACAAAACATTAAAAGTATAAGGACTAAAGTGAAAAAAGAAAAAACCAGAAAGGGAAACCGGAAACCGGAAATCACAGGAGACGCCGTGTGCGCGACAAGTGTCGCGCGCGGAGCACCTCGGAAAAGTCTCACGACCGCTCCGCGCGTGACACTTGGCGCGCGGGGAGCGCTCCCCGACTAATCGTTGCGGGGAGCGCTCCTCAATTAGTGATTTCGAAAAGAAGCGCGTGCGCGGGATCGAACCTCCGACCAGAGCTTGATTCTAGCGACGCTAGCCAGCGCAGCTAGCGAGCTCACATGTTATAACAGCAACTCCATTCTTAAAGCTGCAAGTACAGCTACAAATCATTAAAAAATAGCATTCAACATTTTTATGAAATACGTTGAACAAAATTTAAAATACGGTTAACTTTTTTTGCAAAACATACTGAACAAAAAATACACAAAATAAACATTTTATAGTATACATTGAACAGTTTCTTAATATACAATGAACAAAATTTAAATACACAATGAAACATTTCTAATATATGTTGAACAATTTAATAATATATGGTGAACATTTTTTAATACACAATGAACTTTTTTATAATGCAAGGTGAACTATTTCATAGTATACAATGAACATTTTCTTAATAGATGAAATTTTATGTAATACGCGGTGAACTTTTTAGATAATATGAAATACAGAGAAGAAGAACAGAAACAGAAAATAAAAAGGAAACGTAAAATAAAAAATGAAAGGAAAAACGGAACCAAAATATAAAAATAAAAAAGGAACAAAATAGTTGAAAACCGGCCAAAGCAGTGAAAAAGCTGGAAGCAAAAAACCATAGAAGAAAAACGAAAAAAAAACCCGCAACAAACAAGGAAACAGCATCGAACCAAATCCGTATGTGGGCCAGCCCATGTGGTGACTCGCTTCAGCGAAGGGTCGTCCTTTTGACGCCTGTGGGCGTCAAATAGGATCTACCCTGTTTTTAGACCTATTAGGCTGTATTTTAGGTCTTATATATAAAAAATAAAAAGATCATGAAAAACAAAAGTAGTCCCTCAGTTCAAAATTTTGTCTTAGATTCGTCTAGATACGAATGTATCTACTTATGTTTTAGTTTTTGATGCATCCGTATCTAGAAAATCTAAAACAAGAATTTTGAGACGAAGGTAACATAAACGGGTCGTGTCATGCCGGTCCTCGTGCCCAGGCCCGACCCTAGGCATGCCGCGTGCCGGGCACGGCCCATTTAGCCTGTGTCGTGCCTAGCCATGGAGGGACGCGCCAGTCGTGCTAGCGGACCGGCCTGGCACGGACAACCCATTTAGCCCGTGTCGTGCATGGCCATGGAGGGACGCGCCAGTCATGCTAGCGGACCGGCCTGGCACGCGCGACCCAGGTGACCAGCTTTAGTTTAACTTCCGCTGCCTGTGCAGATCTGTATGCCACCGGTCCTAAAATAGACATGGTTGCCCTACACGTCTGCGAAAAATGACGGAGCCGGCAATCCAACTACATTCCCTTTGTTCAGGCCTCCTTCATTTCAAATGCATATCAATATGAGCAATTTTTTTCTAAAAAACAATATGAGCAAATTAAAGTGTGGTATTCATAGCGTCCGATCACAACTAAATAAAAGGCGATGTTCATATTTTTTACATGCGCTCAATCACAGAGTTCCAGTCCGTGAAAAATGACATTTTTTGCTCCCCGGACAAACAGGTAAATTTCATGTATGACATTTTTGGTATTGCAAACTTTTGTTCAAATATACATCCGACCAGCTTGGTGTTTTGTATTCTTTGTGATTGCGGCAATATTGCACAAATTTACTATATTTTAGGAAAAATTATGATTCCAATAAAATATTGTCATGATTTAGGACACAAGATTTCTCTAAACTTGTCACATAATTTTTTATATAAGTTTGCCTTCATTTTCTAGACACAATTTTTTATTCTAAATTTGGCCATGGATGGTATCTATGTATTATAACCAGGGAAAGTTTATTATTTGTAGATGGCAGATTTTTATATGTTCTTGTATCTATTTTTGGAGTTAAGTGCAAATTCCTGATTTTTTTTTGTTTGCTAGTGTGTCAGAATGAAAACATGTCTTTTTTGGTTTTGGAGTTAGCGCTGGGGTTTTTTCTGAGCGAATGGAAGAGTTCGATTGATCCTACCTCCCCTAGCGAACTTTAACCTCAAATCTTAGAGCATCTCCATTCGTTCGGCTCCTCGGGAACTTGAAATATCGCCGCTTGGGGGCCAACTGACGATAACTTCGCCGTGGGGGGCTCGGGTTCCCAGCCGACCCCCAAAGTTCGCCCCCCGGCCGACGATTTCGGCCCAAATTCAGCGCAAATTAGGCCCAAGTTCGGCGTGCTTCAGCATAAATTCAAGATAAACTAATTTTTATCATATAGTTCATCACAGAAACCCACACAAATCAAATAGTTCAACGAAGCAAACTCATAATTCAAACACAAATTAAAACTCATAGTTCATCATATGTCAAACTAGGCGTTGCCCTTGAGCCTCCGTAGGTGCTCCACTAGATCGTGTTGTAGTTCTTGATGTATCTGTGGGTCTCGGATCTCCTGACGCATATTGAGGAAGACAACCCATGATGCCGGTAGCTGGTGATCAACTTGGGCAAGAGGACCCTGCCTGTAATATGGTTCAGTGTCGAACACTGACTCTTCCTTCTCGCTCTCAATAATCATGTTGTGCAAAATGACACAACAAGTCATGAATTCCCACATTTGATCTTCGACCAGGTCAAAGCGGGGTACCGGACAACAACGAATTGAGATTGGAGCACACCAAATGCCCGGTCGACATCCTTCCTGCAAGCCTCTTGACACTTGACAAAGTAGGAGTTCTTGCCTCCTGGCACAGGGTTTGAGATAGTCTTCACAAATGTGGATCATATCCGATAGATGACATCTGCTAGGTAATATCCCTTGTTGTAGTGGCGCCCATTGACCTCAAAGTTCACCGGAGGAGCATGACCTTCAACAAGCTTGGCAAAGACATTCGAGCGCTTCAGTATGTTGATGTCATTGTGAGTTCCTGGCATACCAAAGAATGAGTGCCAAATCCAGAGGTCATGTGTGGCCACTGCCTCAAACATCACACTGCAAGCTCCTTTGGCGCCTTTGTACGTCCCCTGCCAAGAAAATGGATAGTTTTTCCATACCCAATGCATGTAGTCGATGCTTCCAAGCATCCCAGGAAATCCTCTTGCTGCATTCTATGCTAGGATCCGACCAGTGTCTTCAGCATTGGGTGATCGCAAGTATTGTGGTCCAAACACTGCCACCACTGCCCTGCAGAACTTGTACAAACACTCAATGGTGGTGGACTCGGCCATGCATCCATAGTCTTCCAGTATATTACGGGAGCTCTGTATGCAAGATTCCTCATAGCTGTCGTGTACTTCTGGAGTGAGGTGAATCCAAGTGTGCCGGTGCAATCCTTCTTGCAAATGAAGTGGATGTTGAACTCCCGGATGGAATTCACAATCCTGACGAAGAGATTTTGGCTCATCCGATAACGGCCCCGAAATACTTTATCGTCGTGCAGTGGAGCGTCGGCGAAGTAGTCGGCGTAGGGCAAGCAATAGCCCTCCAGTCGATGCCTTTGCTTGCTCTTACGGCGGCCCGGCGCCGAGCCACCTCACCGCGGCTTTGCATTGCTCGCGAACAGGACGGCCAGAGCGGCAAGGATCATGAGGTGCTCTTCGTCCCGGGTGTCGGCCTCGGCTTCCTCCTCCAGCAGCGCCGTGAACCCCTCCTCCTCGTCGGAGTCCATCGCCGAACACCTGGCGGGCGTGGTAGGTGTGCAGCCACCGGTATCCCCCGCCTGCGTGGCCGGAGCACTGGAAAGCTCGCCCAGGAGCGGGATGGAGGCTGCCGCAGCAAAACCCTCTCTTTCCGGCGGGGAATTGGCCTCTCTAGCGGCGGACTAGCGGTTGTGGGCAGGTGGGCGGCGCCGGGATCGGCACGGCGGTGAAAGGGCAAGTGTTGTCCTACAGCGCGCGGGGGCGAATCTAGGCGGGGAAAAGTCATTTTTCGCCTGACAGTGGTGGCCCACACGCCACTTTTCCTCCAAGTGCCCCGTAGTGCGCTGGGTTCGGCCTGGGATGGCCGAGCGAAAAAATGGGCCGAACCAGCGGAATTCGGCGTCCTGGGGGGCGACTGGGTTTTTTCCAGCGTCGGCGGAAAAAATCGTGTCCCGGGGGGCCTGTTGGGGGCGCGAGTGGAGATGCTCTTACGTTCGATAGGTATTGCAGTCCAAAAATAAAAACTTTGTCCTTCCATTCCCTAAAAAAGATGAATCTGTCTATAGGATGCCAAACTTGAAGCCCAACTGCTCTGGAACTTATCGCGCTCGTGTATCTTCACTATATTTCGTTTTTGCCAAATGTCATATATTAAAGATACCATTCAACTGTCTTTTTCAAAAAATATGGCCAACCCTTACAAGATCATCCTTAAAAAAAGTAAAATTTATACACCAGTCCTTGGGTAAATTAACGTCGTCTTGCCCCTGCAAGCACTAGCGGTGCAGCATGAACGAAGCTCAATGATGCCTCTGCAATTATGGAACGCCCTCAAAGACAACTGAGAACTCATCCGTCGGGGCCAGAAGAGGCCAGCGACAATAATCTCAGTAAAAGACCTTGAGAAGAAGACACCGAAGAGGGTTGGACGACCCACCCCCACCAGACTCGATTAGATAGACAGAACCTCACAAGCTTTTCGTTGGCCGAATGTCACCCGAGACGGAGTTAGAGGACGAAGACATGGAGTGGCGTTGTCCACTTCGCTCGGGGACACCTTCACACATAACGCAAAGACACAACGAGGTTCACCACTCGAGAAGAGAAGCGGACAAATGACCTCCCCTGCACGCCCTTGTTTATGTCACCAATGAGGTGGACTAGGAGTCTGGGCAACCTTATTCTTGATAACCACAACACATCACTACCACATGGCCACCGTCGGGGAATGAAACTCTAGTCATAAGATACCTAACTATAGCGCTGCAACACAAAACCGGGATCCCCACCCCCTCCGACTATCATAGTGCCAGGCGGAGGATGGGAACCTGTGGCCAACCTGTGTGTGGTGGATAGGGTTTCTCGAGAGGGATAGGATTGGAAGAGGAGCGACGTGTAATGGATGTATGATGCAAAAAATAATAATCATTGTGAGACTGCACCTTCAATATGTATGTTAAATACCTTGCCCTGAGAACTAATCATTCATTTTTTTGGAGAGGCCAAGGGCTACATATTAAGTATCATAGACCTTGTAACAACATCCTTATATAAATTGGAAAGTACATCAAAATCCTTTGGTGCCAAAGTCTAAATCCTACTGCATCCATTGGCGGCTTGTCGTGAACGATGCTTGTCGCTACCTCTTGGCCTCCATCTTAGTGGAGCAAACTTGTTGAAACCCAGGAGCTTGTAGAAGCAGCACCCAGAACCAAGTGGCACATCGTCGCTCCAGAGAAAAAAAAACATCGGATAGAGCTTGTATAACGCTCTAGGTCCGGCTAGACGGAATCTGGGAGCACAACTCTCACACGCTCCATAACGAGGCCGGAGCTAACCAACCTTCATCGATCAAAACTAGAGTCAAAGGACCAAGACGCACAACCGCACCATTTGCTCCGTTGGACAGTGCCACCAAGACAACCTTCAAAAGACCACCCACCCCACCCCCATCGAAAGAAGGTATGGGTACACACCAGCCTCCACACGTCTCCCAGCGATGCCAAGAAGCACCATCATAATGAGGATGATGCGGGGAGGGCTTATTCCATGCCAATGGTTGTGCCATCACCTCACCACGGGTGGTCGGGATCCAAACCTAATCTGAAATTCTCATCCTACCACCACTGGTTCGATGGGTCCTGTTCCCTACCATCGCCGAACCGACCGACGAAGAAAGAGGGGGGCTGTGATGTCACTAGGGAGGAGATAGGTTGGCGCCGCCACCCTAGCCCCTAAAGATTCATGGGAGGAAGAAAGGAGAAAACAATCGTTCATGTTGCTTGAACGGAAGAAAGGAGAAAAGAATCCTTCATGTTGTTTCAATAAGGGCTATGTATGGCTCGTAATATGTGCAAACCTTTGAAGAACATTGGATACAATCAAATATGGGTAACTACATCCAAAGACAAAAAAACGACCATGGACAAAGGGGAGACTACGACTATGGTTATATGCCTCAAAATTCTTGCCGAAGTCACGATCGAACTTATCATCATTGCAATACAATGGTGAGAAATCCACTCACTGAAGTACCTGCAAAGACCTTTACAGAAATAAATGTTGTTGAATCGCTGTAATAATATATCAGCGCGTATGGTGGAGATTGGCAATGCCAAACATATTGGTGGTCGACCACCCAATCTAGGAAGGCATCCGCGCTAGATAGTCAGACCAAGCCGATGACGTTGCCCGCAAAGGCTCGAACGAAAAAAATTGTCAAACAAGATGATGTTTCCACCATTGACACGCAAGAAGCCACATCACACCAAGCACCAGTAAGATGAGATCGGGGCTGGAGGATTTTTATTTCAAATGTAACCGTCTTCACCACCGGAGTGATGTCACTTAGACACAAAACCTGTTACACGAAGGAAGGGAGGGAGAGAGAATGGCGAAAGAAGAGTGGCAGATACAGCGTCAACTCGTCGTACATGGACTTAGGGCGTGTTTGGTTGCCGTTTGCTACAGTGCCTGCATCGCATACACTTCTCAACCCAGCCTGGTTGAGCAAAACATGCCCTAATACGCCATATGCAACTTGTTTGGTTGCCTGCATCTGTTGTCCCTGCTTTAGGTAATGCGCAAGTGCACTTTGTGTCGGGGGTGTCGTGCAACATATGCCAAAGGATGGCTTATCATGGAGGGGAATAGTACGACGTCGCCGCTGGCAGGAAACGGGATGAGGCGAAGACATGCACGCCAGCGGATCTTACCCAGGTTCGGGGCTCTCCTAGGAGATAACATCCCTAGTCCTGCTCTGCGAGGTCTCCGCATGATCACTCAAGCAACAATGGTGGCTACAAGCTTTCTCCTTGAGCTGTTTTTCTAGAGGGGGAGGAAGAACAAGTCTAGCCCTAGCTTCCTATCTCTATATGGGTGTGGGTATTAATTGGAGTTTGAACCCTTTGCATGGGTACCCTGGGGGGTTTATATAGGCCAACCCCCCAGGGGTACAATGGTAATCTGGCCGGGTGTAGGACCCGGTCGTCAGTGTCTATGGCCGCCGGCTGCTAGGGCCCGCCGCCTGGTGGGACCCGCCAGTTGTCTTGTACTTGGCCGATAGGCCGCGCCCGCCGCTGGCAGGTCTTGCCGGCTGCTTAGTATTGTAGCGATGCTGGTAATGATGCATGCTTGGTCGGGGAGGCGTGGCTACAGTACCGCCGTCTGGCGGCCGATCACTGTAGCCATTTCCCATCTCCACTAATTAATGGCGCACGCAGTTTGAGGGAGGGGGAGGGCCGCCTGGTAGGACTCGGCCTCCCCTCATGCCGACTGGTCTGTGCTTGCCGCCTTCTGGCTTCTCACGGACAGGTAAGGCCCACCGCATGTGGGCCGTACCGACAGCCCGTACTGGAGGCATGGCCCTTCCCGCCATGGATGACGTCATGTGTGGAGTGGCAACAGTGTCGCGCCGGGCGAGAGATCTTCGTCCAGTACGGGGCAATGTGGCCACGCATGGCCCTGGATTTGGTGGTGGCAGGGCGCGCTGTAGCCACGCCCCGTCTCATCATATTAATGTGGGTGCAGACTCTGAGGGCGCTTGGAGGCCGCCTGCTAGGAGTCGGCCTCTCTGGAGGCCGCCTGCTAGGAGCCGGCCCACCTTGTCGCCGCTTGCTAGGCCTTGCCTTCTTCGGGCAGCCGGCCGCTTGGACCAGCCGGCTACGAGAAGGCGGCGCTTTGGTCTTTGGTTCTTGAGGGGCGAAGCCGGCCCGATGTCTTGAAGCGTATGGGGGGCGTTGAGGCTACCCGTGGCCAATTACTCCGAAAGTAGTCCCCGAAGCTGACGAGGCTCCACGGCTGGTGAAAGGAAGGAGCCTCGGCAGCTTCCTACTCCGAGTGCTTCATTTGATTCTTGCTCCGTCCGTCTCTCGGTGTGCCGACTGCCAGGAGTCGGACACGACCAGGCGGGCCGCCTGGTGGTTTTGAAATGCCTTGGTGGGAGCTAGGTGGAGTGCTAGAGAAGCATCAAGGCTAGCCACCCGCCGCTCGCGCGCCACACACCGGTTGCCAGACGGGCCAGCCTGCCAACCCACGCGCGCGATGGGACGTTACTGTAGGTCGGGCCCGCCACTACCGGGCCTCGTCACGCGCGAGGATCCGCTGCGGCCAAGGCGGGCGGTTGGGATCCTGTGCGCCATAACCACACACCGTTATTACGCGGTAAATGCGGGGTCGTGGGCGCAGTTAATCCCACGATCCTGTGCCCCGTCCCCTCGGCTTCACAGCCAGGGGCTATAAGTAGGGGGAGGAGAGGAGCGGCAGACGCACGTGCGCCCTCCCCTCCTTCGCCACTTCTTGCCTCCTCTTCTTCTTCTCCGCCGCCGTCCTCCGTGCTCTATTGAAGTGCTGCCGCGGCTCGCCGTCGTCGTTGAGCTTTTTCTTCCCGAGCCCTCTCCACTTCACCGCGGGCTCGCGCCTTCGCCGCCACACCTCGCTCTTCGTCGAGCTCGAGCTCCCATGGCGCGCGCCGGCGACTGGGACGGCTCCAACGTCCATGCAGACCACCTCACCTTCCTTCGGGACATGCGGGGGCTGCCCGGCGCGGGCTACGTCGAGGTACGCGTGCCGCCCGCGAGCGAGATCACGCCGGCGCCGGAGGAAGGCGAGCGCGTCATCTTCCGCTCGCACTTCCTCCGTGGCTTTGGCCTACCGGCGAGCGGCTTCCTCCTCTCCTTCTTGAACTTCTACCGACTCCAGCCACACCACCTCACACCCAACATGGTGGTGCTGCTGTTGGCCTTCGTCGCTCTTTGTGAAGGTTACCTCGGCATCCTCCCCACCATCAAGCTCTGGGGGCCTTCTTCTACACCAATCTCGGCACCGCCGTCAAGGACGTGGCGGCCCAATGCGGAGCTTTTCATCACGGTGCGGCGTCCGGGTGCCAAGAACGCCTTCCCAACCATCAGACAGTCGGTCAAGCTATGGCAGAAGTCGTACTTCTACGCTAAGAACATCAATCTGGGGATTGACTTCGTCAACCTGCCGCCTTACGTGGCCGGTCCGCCTGCCGAGCCCCGCGTCAACTGGAACTACAAGCCGAAGCCGCTGTCGGCCGATGCCTCCGCCGCCATCGCCCGCCTCCGAGTGATGAAGGAGTCGGAAGGCCTCAAAGCGTCCGACTTGCTGGTCGCCTTCGTGGTCCGCCGGGTTCTCCCGCTTCAAAGCCGGCCTCACATGATGAGCCAGATAAGCGGGCATCGCGACCCGTGTCGGATGTGCACCAAGGAGATGCCGATTGCGGAAGTGGCTCTCTTGGTGAATGAGATCTCAGACTGCAAGCTCGCGGAGGAGGAGTGGCAGTTCGGCAAGCGCCCGTACTCCCGCGCAGATCCGCCGCCTGTGGTGAGCTCTTGATTCTTTCCTTTCTCTCTTGTTGGGCACTGTCTTGCCTCTGACCAACTCGGCTGTGATGCAGATCCTCTCCTCTCAGCCGCTTGGCGACGTCGACTACTTGCCGGACCGGTCCGTGAGCGACGTGGAGGACCCCGACTTGGGGGCGGCCGCCCTGGAGGACGACGCCACAGGCGGCTCCGAAGGAGGAGGCGGCATAGAACACTGGCCAGATGATGATGAGGAGGAGGAAGAGGAGCCGCGTCGCCTGCCGACTAGCGACGGGACGGGTCCGAGCTCCTCAGCCGCACCAACCGCTCCAGGCGGTGGGTCAAAGCGCCGAGGCACGCTGCTGTTCGGCAGCCACCCTAAGAAGTCCAAGCATACGGCCGCCGCGACCAAACGGCGTGAGGCCACCGCGAAGGCGGCCAAGTTCCAGAAGGCCCCAAAGTAGCCTCCGATGGTGTTGGTGTAAGTGGTTGCCCTTTTTTATTCTTTCTTCCTGTCGAATCCTTTTAAGTCTCTTTTTATCTTTCTCGAACAGGGCTCCGCTCTCTCTTGAGCGGTCGTCCTCAGCCTCCATGATCGGGACGGCGGAGGGCTCCGCCAACATCCGCCGCATAGACCCGGCCGCCGATCTCCAGGAGGAACAGGAGAGGAACGCTCGGGCGATGCGGGAAGAGCGAGAAGCCGCCGCCAAGAAGGCGGAGGCAAATAAGGCGGACACAACCAAGGCGGCGCAAGCGGACACGGACGCCGCAAATAAAGCCCAAGCCGACGCCGCGGCAAAGAAGCGAGCAGAGGATCCTGCGCGCCGCCAGGTCCCACAGCTCGTCGTCCCCTTGCGCTCTACGCCACCAGCTCCAAGGATCCCGGTGCTTGGGTGATGTCCTTACTAGGACAAGCATATGATTCGCGTTCGGTACTTTGATAATTTGATATGTGGGTGGACCGGTGCTTGGGTGCTTTCCTTACTTGGACAAGCATCCCACTTATGATTAACTCCTATTGCAAGCATCCGCAACTACAAAAGAAGTATTAAGGTAAACCTAACCATAGCATGAAACATATGGATCCAAATCAGCCCCTTACGAAGCAACGCATAAACTAGGGTTTAAGCTTCTGTCACTCTAGCAACCCATCATCTACTTATTACTTCCCAATGTCTTCCTCTAGGCCCAAATAATGGTGAAGTGTCATGTAGTCGACGTTCACATGACACCGCTAGAGGAGAGACAACATACATCTCATCAAAATATCGAACGAATACCAAATTCACATGACTACTAATAGCAAGACTTCTCCCATGTCCTCAGGAACAAACGTAACTACTCACAAAGCATATTCATGTTCATAATCAGAGGAGTATTAATATACATATAGGATCTGAACATATGATCTTCCACCAAATAAACCAACTAGAATCAACTACAAGGAGTAATCAACACTACTAGCAACCTACAAGTACCAATCTCAGACATAGAGACAAGAATTGGATACAAGAGATGAACTAGGGTTTGAGAGGAGATGGTGCTGGTGAATATGTTGATGGAGATTGGCCCCCTCCCAATGAGAGGAGCGTTGGTGATGACGATGGCGATGATTTCCCCCTCCCGGAGGGAAGTGCCCCCTGCAGAACAGCTCCGCCAGAGCCCTAGATTGGTTCCGCCAAGGTTCCGCCTCGTGGCGGCGGAGTCTCGTCCCGAAAGCTTGCTTATGATTTTTTCTCGGACGAAAGACTTCATATAGCAGAAGATGGGCACCGGAGGGCCACCAGGGGGCCCAGGAGGTAGGGGGCGCCCAGGGGGTAGGGCGTGCCCCCCACCTTCGTGCCCAGGGTGTGAGTCCCCTCTGGTATTTTCTTCGCTCAGTATTTTTTATTATTTCCAAAAATAACTTCCGTGGAGTTTCAGGACTTTTGGAGTTGTGCATAATAGGTCTCTAATATTTGCTCCTTTTCCAGCCCAGAATTCCAGCTACCGACATTCTCACTCTTCATGTAAACCTTGTAAAATAAGAGAGAATAGGCATAAGTATTGTGACATAATGTGTAATAACAGCCCACAATGCAATAAATATCAATATAAAAGCATGATGCAAAATGGACGTATCAACTCCCCCAAGCTTAGACCTCGCTTGTTCTCAAGCGAAAGCCGGTAACGATAAATATGTCCACGCATGTTTAGAGGTAGAGGTGTCGATAAAATAAAATACGGACATGAGGGCATCATGATCATTCTTATAACAGCAACATATATGGATATTGTCATATGATTTCTTATGCTCAAGTAATAATCTATTCACAATGTCAAGTATGAATCAGAAACTTCATTGAGGACCAACAAACTATAATCTCAGTCATTGAAGCAATTGCAATTTATCATAACATCAGAAAGAGTCTATGTAAGAGCTTTTCAGCAAGTCCACATACTCAACTATCATTTAGTCTTTCACAATTGCTAACACTCACGCAATACTTGTGGTTACGGAGTTTTAATCGGACACAGAGAAAGATAGGGGCTTATAGTTTCACCTCCCAACCTTTTACGTCAAGGGTAATGTCAACAATAATAGTTCATGCTAGCTTACATCCAATTGGATATATATATATATATATATATATATATATATATCAGGATCTTTCCAACACAGTGTGCTTGCCAAAGGATAAAATGTAAAAAGGAAAGGTGAAGATCACCATGACTCTAGCATAAGGGTAAGAGGTAAAAGTAAAAGATAGGCCCTTCACAGAGGGAAGCAGAGGTTGTCATGCGCTTCATGGTTGGATGCACGAAATCTTAATGCAAAAGAACGTCACTTTATATTGCCACTTGTGATATGGACCGTTATTATGCAGTCCGTCGCTTTTATTTCTTCCACATCACAAGATCGTATAAAGCTTATTTTCTCCCACACTAATAAGTCATACATACTTAATGTAAAAAGGAATCAGTTTACTTACCGTACCACGTACCTATTCCTTTTCCGAGTCTGAAACGTTTTGGAAAGTGTCTCTTATGTATTCCTCCAGGGTTACGGTTTCAATAACATTAGTTTCAACATTTATAGGATTACCTGAGATATAATGTTTGATTCTTTAACCGTTCACCACCTTCGGATTTGTGCCCTCGAAGTTGTTGATTTTTATGGCACCGGAATGATAGACCTCCTCGATAACGTAAGGACCTTCCCATTTAGAGAGAAGTTTTCCTGCAAAAAATCTTAAATGAGAGTTGTATAGTAATACATAATCACCTACATTAAACTCACGCTTTTGTATCCTTTTGTCATGCCATCTTTTAACCTTTTCTTTAAACAGTTTGGCATTCTCATAAGCCTGGGTTCTCCATTCATCAAGTGAGCTAATGTCAAATAACCTCTTCTCACCGGCAAGTTTGAAATCATAATTGAGCTCTTTAATGTCCCAATATGCCTTATGTTCTAGTTCGAGAGGTAAGTGACATGCTTTTCCATAAACCATTTTATACGGAGACATACCCATAGGATTTTTATATGCAGTTCTATAGGCCCATAATTCATCATCAAGTTTCTTGGACCAATTCTTTCTAGATCTATTAACAGTCTTTTGCAAAATTAATTTGAGCTCTCTATTACTCAATTCTACTTGACCACTAGACTGTGGGTGATAAGGAGATGCAATTCTATGATTAACATCATACTTGGCAAGCATTTTACGAAAAGCACCATGAATAAAATGTGAACCACCATCAGTCATTAAATATCTAGGAACTCCAAACCTTGGAAAAATAACTTCTTTAAGCATCTTAATAGAAGTTTTATGATCAGCACTACTAGTTGGAATAGCTTCTACCCACTTAGTAATGTAATCAACAGCAACTAAAATATCAGTATATCCATTAGAGGCAGGAAACGGTCCCATATAATCAATGCCCCAAACATCAAATGGTTCAATAAAAAGTGAATAATTCATAGGCATTTCTTGACGTCTACTAATATTACCAATTCTTTGACATTCATCACAAGATAAGACAAACTTATGAGCATCTTTGAAGAGAGTAGGCCAATAAAAACCGGATTGCAGTACCTTATGTGCAGTTCTATCTCCAGCGTGGTGCCCTCCATAAGCTTCGGAGTGACACTTGCGTAGGATCTATTCCTGTTCATGCTCAGGTACACAACGTCTAATAACACCATCTACTCCTTCTTTATAAAGATGTGGGTCATCCCAAAAGTAATGTCTCAAATCATAGAAAAACTTTTTATTTTGCTGGTATGTGAAACTAGGTGGTATAAATTTAGCAACAATGTAATTAGCATAATCAGCATACCATGGAGCAGTACGAGAAGCATTTATGACATTCAATTGTTCATCAGGAAAGCTATCATCAATAGGTAGTGGGTCATCAAGAACATTTTCTAACCTAGACAAGTTGTCTGCAATGGGGTTCTCAGCTCCCTTTCTATCAATAATATGTAAATAAAATTCTTGTAGCAAGAGAACCCATCTAATAAGTCTAGGTTTAGCATCTTTATTTTCCATAAGATATTTAATAGCAGCATGATCAGTGTGAATAGTTACTTTAGAATCAACAATATAAGGTCTAAACTTATCATGAGCAAATACAACTGCCAAGAATTCTTTTTCAGTAGTAGCATAATTTCTCTGGGCACTGTCTAGAGTTTTACTAGCATATTGAATAACATTTAATTTCTTATCAACTCTTTGCCCTAGAACAACACCTACAACATAATCGCTAGCATCACACATAATTTCAAAAGGTAAATTCCAATCAGGTGGCTGAACAATAGGTGCAGAGATTAATGCTTTCTTAAGTATTTCAAATGCTTCTACACAATCATCATCAAAGACAAATGGTATATGTTTTTGTAATAGATTAGTTAGAGGCCGAGAAATTTTTGAGAAGTCCTTAATGAACCTCCTATAAAAACCGGCATGACCAAGAAAACTTCTTATACCTTTGATGTCCTTGGGACATGGCATCTTTTCAATAGCATCAACTTTAGCTTTATAACCTTCAATACCTCTTTCCGAAATTTTATGCCCCAAGACAATGCCTTCATTAACCATAAAGTGGCACTTCTCCCAATTCAAGACAAGGTTAGTTTCTTCACATCTCTGCAAAACTCGATCAAGGTTGCTCAAGCAATCACCAAAAGAGGATCCAGAAATGGAGAAATCGTCCATGAAAACCTCACAAATCTTTTCACAAAAGTCAGAGAATATAGCCATCATGCATCTTTGAAAGGTAGCAGGTGCATTACATAAACCAGAAGGCATACGTCTATAAGCAAAAGTACCGAAAGGGCAAGTAAAAGTGGTCTGTGCTTGATCATCAGCAGACACAGGTATTTGAGAGAAACCAGAATAACCATCTAGAAAGCAAAAATGTGTATGTTTGGATAATCTTTCTAGCATTTGATCAATAAAAGGTAAGGGGTAATGATCTTTTTAGTAGCCTTATTTAGTTTGCGGAAGTCAATTACCATCCTATAACATGTAATAATTCTTTGCGGAATCAACTCATATTTATCATTAGGAACAACAGTAATACCTCCCTTCTTAGGAACACAATGGACATGACTTACCAACTGACTATCACCAACGGGATAAATTATACCTTCCTCAAGGAGCTTTAATATTTCCTTTCTTACCACTTCTTTCATCTTAGGATTTAACCGTCGCTGGTGATCAATAACTGGTTTGGCGTCTTTCTCCAGATTTATTTTGTGTTGACATAGAGTGGGACTAATGCCCTTAAGATCATCAAGAGTATATCCAATAGCAGCATGATGCTTTTTCAGAGTTTTCAATAATTTTTCTTCCTCCTTCTGTGAAAGGTTAGCACTAATAATAACAGGATATATCTTCTTTTCATCAAGATAAGCATATTTAAGAGTATCATGCAAAGGTTTAAGCTCAAACACGGGATCACCCTTGGGTGGAGGAGGATCCCCTAGGATTTCAACAGGCAAGTTGTGTTTCAGAATAGGCCCCTGTTTAATGAATACTTCATCTATTTCCCTTCATTCATTCATAAACATATCATTTTCATGGTCTAGCAAATATTGTTCTAAAGGATCATTAGGAGGCACGGCAATAGAAGCAAGACCAATAATTTCATCCTTACTAGGCAATTCCTCTTCACGGTGTTGTCTACGAAATTTAGAAAAATTAAACTCATGAGAAATATCACCCAAACCAATAGTAACAACATCCGTTCGCAGTCTATCTTAGCATTAACAGTGTTCAAGAAGGATCTACCAAATATAATGGGACAAAAGCTACCCTGCGGGGAACCAAGAACAAGAAAATTAGCAGGATATTTAGTTTTTCCACACAAGACTTCAACATCTCTAACAATCCCAATCGGTAAAATAGTATCTCTATTGGCAAGCTTAATGGTGACATCAATATCTTCTAATTCAGCGGGTGCAATATCATGCATAATTTCTTTGTATAAAGAGATAGGTATTGCACTAGCACTAGCACCCATATCACACAAGCCATGATAACAATGATCTCCTATTTTAACAGAAATAACAGGCATGCCTACCACAGGTCTATGTTTATCTTTAGCACCAGGTTTAGCAATTCTAGCAGTTTCCTCACAGAAATAAATAACATGCCCATCAATATTATCAGCCAAGAGATCCTTAACAATAGCAATATTAGGTTCAACTTTAACTTGCTCAGGAGGTGTATAAGTTCTAATATTGCTTTTCCGAACCACAGTTGAAGCTTTAGCATGATCCCTTATTCTAACAGGGAAAGGTGGTTTCTCAACATAAGTAGTAGGAACAATAGGATCATTATAATTGATAGTCTTTTCTTCAACTTTAATAGGTGCAACTACTTTTACTTCAATGGGAGGATTATATTTAAACCACTTCTCCTTAGGGAGATCAACGTGAGCAGCAAAAGGTTCACAAAAAGAAGCTACTATCTCAGAGTCAAGTCCATATTTAGTGCTAAATTTACGGAAAACATCGGTATCCATAAAAGATTTAACACAATCAAACTTAGGTGTTATACCTGACTCTTTACCTTCGTCGAGATCCCAATCTTCAGAGTTGCGTTTAATTCTTTCCAATAAATCCCATTTGAATTCAATAGTCTTCATCATAAAAGAACCAGTACAAGAAGTATCAAGCATGGAGCGATTGTTGTCAGGAAGCCGAGCATAAAATTTTTGAATAAACATTTCTCTTGAGAGCTCATGGTTGGGGCATGAATATAACATTGACTTAAGCCTCCCCCAAGCTTGAGCGATGCTTTCTCCTTCGCGAGGCCAAAAATTATATATATAATTACGATCACGATGAACAAGATGCATAGGATAAAACTTCTGATGAAATTCCAATTTCAATCGCTTATAGTCCCATGATCCCATATCATCACATAGCCTATACCATGTCAATGCATCTCCCTTCAAAGATAAAGGGAAGACCTTCTTCTTGATAACATTATCGGGCATACCTGCAAGCTTAAATAATCCACAAACTTCATCCACATAGATTAAGTGTAAATCGGGATGCAATGTTCCGTCTCCTGCAAAAGGATTAGCTAGCAGTTTCTCTATCATACCTGAAGGAATTTCAAAGTAGACATTTTCATTTTCAGTAGGTTCAGTAGGTTGAGGAGCAACTATCTGCTCTACCGGTCGGGGCGAAGATACCCCGAACAAGCCCCTCAAAGGATTACTTTCCATAGTAACAAGTGACAGTAAATTTCAGCTTTTCCTTACCAAATTCCACCTACCAAAGGCGCTTCACTCCCCGGCAATGGCACCAGAAAAGAGTCTTGATGACCCACAATTATAGGGGATCTATCGTAGTCCTTTCGATAAGTAAGAGTGTTGAACCCAACGAGGAGCAGAAGGAAATGATAAGCGGTTTTCAGCAAGGTATTCTCTACAAGCACTGAAATTATAGGTAACAGATAGTTTTGTGATAAGGTAATTTGTAACGAGCAACAAGTAACAAAAGTAAATAAAGTGCAGCAAGGTGGCCCAATCCTTTTTGTAGCAAAGGACAAGCCTGGACAAACTCTTATATAGAGAAAAGCGCTCCCGAGGACACATGGGAATTATCGTCAAGCTAGTTTTCATCACGTACATATGATTCGCGTTCGGTACTTTGATAATTTGATATGTGGGTGGACCGGTGCTTGGGTGTTGACCTTACTTGGACAAGCATCCCACTTATGATTAACTCCTATTGCAAGCATCCGCAACTACAAAAGAAGTATTAAGGTAAACCTAACCATAGCATGAAACATATGGATCCAAATCAGCCCCTTATGAAGCAACACATAAACTAGGGTTTAAGCTTCTGTCACTCTAGCAACCCATCATCTACTTATACTTCCCAATGTCTTCCTCTAGGCCCAAATAATGGTGAAGTGTCATGTAGTCAACGTTCACATGACACCACTAGAGGAGAGACAACATACATCTCATCAAAATATCGAACGAGTACCAAATTCACATGACTACTAATAGCAAGACTTCTCCCATGTCCTCAGGAACAAACGTAACTACTCACAAAGCATATTCATGTTCATAATCAGAGGAGTATTAATATGCATATAGGATCTAAACATATGATCTTCCACCAAATAAACCAACTAGCATCAACTACAAGGAGTAATCAACACTACCGGCAACCTACAGGTACCAATCTCAGACTTAGAGACAAGAATTGGATACAAGAGATGAACTAGGGTTTGTGAGGAGATGGTGCTAGTGAAGATGTTGATGGAGATTGGCCCCCTCCCGATGAGAGGAGCGTTGGTGATGACGATGGCGATGATTTCCCCCTCCTGGAGGGAAGTGTCCCCGGCAGAACAGCTCCGCAGAGCCCTAGATTGGTTCCACCAAGGTTCCGCCTCGTGGTGGCGGAGTCTCGTCCCGAAAGCTTGCTTATGATTTTTTCTTGGACGAAAGACTTCATATAGCAGAAGATGGGCACCGGAGGGCCACCAGGGGGCCCACGAGGCAGGGGGCGCCCAGGGGGGTAGGGCGCGCCCCCCACCTTCGTGCCCAGGGTGTGGGTCCCCTCTGGTATTTTCTTCACTCAGTATTTTTTATTATTTCCAAAAATAACTTCCGTGGAGTTTCAGGACTTTTGGAGTTGTGGAGAATAGGTCTCATTTCCTCCTTTTCCAGCCCAGAATTCCAGCTGCTGGCATTCTCCCTCTTCATGTAAACATTGTAAAATAAGAGAGAATAGGCATAAGTATTGTGACATAATGTGTAATAACAGCCCACAATGCAATAAATATCAATATAAAAGCATGATGCAAAATGGACGTATCAGCCGGCTGTTCGCTAGATCAGCCGGAGCACAGGGTCTCCCTCTTGGAAGGATCTTGGCTTGACCTTCGGACTGTGGTAACGGCGCAGACTCTGCTGGTAGATGGCGGACCGGCTGAGTGCCAACAGCCGGCCCTCTTCCAGCAGATCGATGCCTTCTTCTCCCACCTCTTTCGCCTCCGCCTCCGTGTACATGGTGACGCGAGGTGAGTCAAACTCAATGTCAGTTGGGATGACGGCCTCGGCACCGTACATGAGGAAGAATGGAGTGAAGCCGGTTGATTTGTTCGGAGTGGTGCGGAGGCTCCAAAGGACGACCGGCAGCTCGTCGATCTAGCAGCCGGCCGAACGCTCCAATGGCTCGACCAGTCGGGGCTTGATGCCAGAGAGGATGAGGCCGTTTGCTCGCTCGACTTGGCCGTTTGACTGCGGGTGGGCAATGAACGCTAAGTCCACTCGGATGCCCTGCATCACGCAGAAATGGGCCAAGGCTCCTTTGGCAAAATTGTGCCACCGGTGATGATGCTGTGTGGTACCCCGTACCGGGTGGTGATGTCTGCAATGAAGGTCACAGCAGTAGGTGATTCAATTTCTTGATTGGCTTTGCTTCAATCCACTTGGTGAACTTGTCCACGGCAACGAGCAGATGGGTCATGCCGCCGCGTGCTGTCTTGAATGGTCCCACCATGTCCAACCCCCAGACGGCAAAGGGACAGGCCAGGGGGATGGTCTTGAGTGCAGAGGCCGGTAGATGCTGCTGGGAGCTGAATTTTTGACACCCTTTGCAATGCTTGACTAACTCCTTGGCATCCTCCAAAGCAGTCGGCCAGAAGAAACCATGTTGGAAAGCTTTGGCGACAAGAGATCTGGAAGCCACTTGGTGGCCGCACTCGCCTTGGTGGATATCTTTGAGGATTGCTTGGCCCTTCTCTGGTTCTACGCAGCGCCGGAAGACTCCAGTCACACTGCGTCTGACAAGCTCTCGGTTTACTATCGTGTAGGCTCCTGCTCGGCGCTGTACTTGCCGGGCCGAGATCTCGTTGGCCGGCAGCTCTCTATTCACCAGAAACTTGAGGATGGGCTCTGCCCATGATGGTGCTTGAATTTCTTCTACTGCCACTACGGCCACTTGTACGAGGGTGGTTGGGCTGGGGGCGGCGAGTTGGAATCAATTGCCGCTTGCTGTGTCGCTGAAGTCCCCGGGCCGACTGCTGCAGTCCCCGGGCCGGGTGCGACTGTTGTAGTCCCCGAGCCGCTTGGTGAAGTCCCCGAGCCGACTGCTGCAGCCCCCGGGCTGGGTTGTGAAGTCCCTGGGCCGGGTGTGACTGCTACAGTCCCTGTGCCGCCTGCTGAAGTCCCCGGGCCGGCTGTTGCAGCCCGCGAGTCGGATCCGACTGCTTCGGGAGGAGCCGGCACGAAGATGGACTCAGATTCAAGGGAAGGCTTGATTGACAGCTTGCGGAGGCGCTGAAGTGAAACGCCGGCTGGTATTGCTTGACGGGTGGAGCCGATTCATGCCAGGGTATCAGCTGGCTCGTTTTCATTCCGTGGCACGTGAAGGAACTCGAACCCCTCAAAATATCTGCTGAGTTGCTGGACGAGGAAGCGGTAGCTCGCCATGTTTGCATCCTTGGCGTCCTAGTCGCCAGACGACTGCTGAACCACCAAGTCGGAGTCGCCGTAGCACAGGATCCGGCGGATGCCGATCTCTTTGGCCAACCGGAGGCCGTGTATTAGTGCTTCGTATTCGGCTACATTGTTGGAGGCGGCAAATTGGATTTGCAATGTGTATCTGAGCTTGTCGCCTTTGGGAGAAGTGAGAACAATGCCGGCTCCCAAACCGGTGTGCATCTTCGAACCATCATAGTGCATTCGCCAATGAGTGGAGTCCGGAGCTGGCGGCAGGTACTGGGTCTTGGCCCAGTCGACGAGGAAGTCGGCCAGTGCTTGGGACTTGATGGCACTGCGCGGCTGGTAGAAGATGGTGTAGGGGGCCAACTCGATGGCCCATTGTCCACTCGGCCAGATGCATCTCTGTTGCCAATGATCTCGGCAAGTGGGGCAGTGCAGACAACCGTGATTGGGTGCTCTTGAAAGTATGGCTTCAGCTTCTTGGCGGCAAAGTGCACGCCGTAGCACATCTTCTGGTAGGGAGGGTAGTTCTGCTTCGAGGTGGATGGCACTTTGCTCAAATAGTACACAGGCCTCTGGACCGGCTGTACTCTGTCGTCTTCTGGGCGCTCGACCACCATGACTGTGTTGACCACCCGGCTGGTAGCGGCGATGTAGAGGTACATGGGCTCTTGAGCAGTCGGGGCCGCCAGGACAGGCGACATGGTCAACATCTTCTTTAACTGGAGGAAAGCTTCATCCGCCTTGTCATTCCACTCGAAATGAATGGTCTTCTTCATGAGTTGGTACAGGGGAAGAGCCTTCTCGCCCAGCCGACTGATGAAACGGCTGATGGATGCCAAACAGCCGGTGAACTTCTGAACATCTCTCAGCCAGGTGGGTTTCTCCATCCTTTCGATGGCCTTGATCTTCACAGGGTTGCACTCGATGCCGCGCTCTGAGACTAGGAAGCCAAGGAGCTGGCCGGCTGGTACTCCGAACACGCACTTCTCAGGGTTGAGCTTGATCTGAAACCGGTGCAGATTGTCAAAAGTTTCCTTGAGATCTTCCAAGAGGGTACCACGCTTCTCCGTCTTCGCCACAATGTCGTCTACATAGACGTGGGAATTTCTGCCGAGCTGCTTGAGGAGGCACTTCTGCATGCAACGCTGAAATGTGGCACCGGCATTTCTCAGGCCGAATGTCATGGTTAGGTAGCAGAAGGCTCCAAATGGTGTGATGAAGGCGGTCTTCAGGCGGTCTGTCGGGTTCAACTTGATTTGGTGGTATCCTGAGTAGGCATCCAAGAAACTCAATAGCTCGCATCCGGCTTTGGAGTCTATCACTTGGTCAATCCGTGGCAAGGCAAACGGATCCTTGGGGCAAGCTTCGTTGAGACTGGTGTAATCAATGCACATGCGCTACTTATTATTCTTCTTCAGTACAAGGACTGGCAAGCCACTCTGGGAAGAAAACTTCCATGATGAAGCTGGCGGCCAACAGGCGGGCGATCTCTTCTCCAACAATTCTTCTCTTCTCCTCCGGCAGTTGGCGGAGGGGTTGTCTGACTGGTTTGGCGTCTGCTCTAACATGTAGCTTGTGCTCGGCGAAATCCGTCGGAACACCCGGCATGTCTTTGGGAGACCATGCAAAGATGTCCCGATTCTCACGGAGGAAATCGATGAGCTCGCTTTCCTATTTGCGGTCAAGGTTGGTACCTACGACAGCGTGCCTCTCCGGGTGCTCAAGGTCCAAGGGAATCTTCTTTGTCTCTTTGGCCGGCTTGAAGGAGCCCTGGGTCTCTGACTCTTTGGCTTCTGGGGACATGTACGGCTGCTTGCCGGCCATGGCCACCACCCGTTCCAGGAGCTTCTTTTCCGCCGCAATCACAAGGGACTCGGCCAGTCGGCTACTAGCTGCAGCGCAGGCGGACGAATTCTCATAGTCTCCACTGATCGTGATAATGCCCTTGGTTCCTGGCATCTTCATCTTGAGGTAGGCATAATGGGGCACCGCCATGAACTTGGCTAGGGCGGGCCAGCCTAGGAGCACATGGTACGGACTTTCTAGGTCAACCACCTCAAACCAAATGGCTTCCCGAGGGAAGTGATTCTTGTCTCCGAAGAGGACGTCTATCTTGATCTTGCCGATTGGTGAGCAGGACAAGCCGGACACAATGCCATGAAACACAGTCCGACTGGGCAGCAGCTGCTTCTCTTTGATCTTCAACCTCTCCATGGTGTCGCGGTAAAGGATGTTGATGCTGCTACCACCATCTATCAGGATCCGGGAGAAACGAGCAGCTCGCCTATCCGTTGCAAGGGTAGCATCCAACACCAGGGCATAGGAACCTGGAGAAGGCATCACTTCCGGGTGGTCAGCTCGGCTCCAGCTGATGGGCTTCTCAGACCAATGCATGAACTCTGGAGCAGTTGAGGCAACTGCATTCACTTCGCGGTGCTGCTGGTGCCGGTTGCGTCTATCGCCGGCCACACTGGTCAAGACAACATAAGCACCATGCTCTTCGGGGTAATCATCTTGGACTTGGCCGACTGCTGGACGGGCGGCCGGTTGCTGAGGAGGTGGAGCCGGCGGGCCAGCAGGCGGAGGAGGCAGTCCTTCTCCCTTGGCGATACGGACAAGCCAGTGACACTTCCGGGTCATGTGGTTGGACGGCTTCGCGCCGCTGTGGAACTTGCAGGGGGCATCAAGGGTCTGCTCAAAGGAAAAGCAGGCAACCAAGCTGGCTTGCCACCCTTCTGACGCTTGGGGGTGGCTGCCCTTCAGGCTACTGATCGTCAACTGTCGCCACCTGCCGGCTGGTGGAAGCCGGCTGAGGGGCCTTGCGCTTGTTGTCGTTCGGCTGGTGGCGCCGACTGTTGTCTCCAGCCGGCGCCCGAGGAGCCGAAGGGAGCACCTTCCCAAAGCGTCCACCCGGAGCTCCGACCCCATGGAGGAGTCGGCAGTGGCGTACTTGTCTGCTATGATCAGCAGTTTGTCAAGCATGGTCGGCTCGTCGCAGAGGAGCTGGTGCTTGAGTAAGGTGCCCTCTCGGCACCCGACGGTGAAGTACTCGATAGCTTGCACCTCATGCACCCTTTCGCAGGAGTTGCGCAGTTCAGCCCACCGCGTCAGGTAGTCACGGGTGGACTCATTGGGGCCTTGAACGCACAGCAAGAGCTGGCGTGGCGGACGAAGACCTCAGTGAAATCTACCCAGCTATTGATGCTGCGGGGCTTCATGCTGTTCAGCCATGTCCGTGTTGGGGAACGTAGCAGAAATTCAAAATTTTCCTACGTGTCACCAAGATCAATCTACGAGATGCTAGCAACGAGAGGGGAGGAGTGCATCTACATACCCTTGTAGATCGCGAGCGGAAGCGTTCAAGAGAACGGGGTTGATGGAGTCGTACTCGTGGTGATCCAAATCACCGATGATCCTAGCGCCGAACGGATGGCACCTCCGCGTTCAACACATGTACGGAGAAGCGACGTCTCCTCCTTATTGAACCAGCAAGGGGGAGGAGAGGTTGATGGAGATCCAGGAGCACGACGGCGTGGTGGTGGAAGTAGCGGGATCCCGGCAGGGCTTCGCCAAGCGCAAGCGGGGAGGAAGAGGTGTCACGGGAGGGAGGGAGGCGCCAGGGCTTGGGGTGCTGCTCCCATGCGCCTCCCCACTATATATAGGGGTGGAGGGGGCTGGTTTCTTGCCCTACAAGTCCATTGGGGCGTTGGCAAAGGTGGGGGAAAGAAATCCCATCATTTCCCTTCCCCACCGATTGTTATCCCCCTTTTTTAGGGATCTTGATCTTATCCCTTCGGGATATGATCTTATTCCTTCTAAGGTGGGATCTTGGTGCGCCTTGACCAGGGGTGTGGGGCCTTGCCCCCATTACCCACGTTCATGTGGGTCCCCCCATGCAGGTGGGCCCCACTTCGGAACCTTCTAGAACCTTCCCGGTACAATACCGAAAAATCCCGAACATTTTCTGGTGGCCAAAATAGGACTACCCATATATAAATCTTTACCTCCGGACCATTCCGGAACTCCTCATGACGTCCGGGATCTCATCCGGGACTCCGAACGACTTTCGGATTTCCGCATACTAATATCTCTACAACCCTAGCGTCACTGAACCTTAAGTGTGTAGACCCTACGGGTTCGGGAGACATGCAGACATGACCGAGACGACTCTCCGGTCAATAACCAACAGCGGGATCTGGATACCCATGTTGGCTCCCACATGTTCCACGATGATCTCATCGGATGAACCACGATGTCGAGGATTCAATCAATCCCGTATACAATTCCCTTTGTCAATCAGTACGTTACTTGCCCGAGATTCGATCGTCGGTATCCCAATACCTTGTTCAATCTCGTTACCGGCAAGTCACTTTACTCGTACCGTAATGCATGATCCCGTGACCAAACACTTGGTCACATTGAGCTCATTATGATGATGCATTACCGAGTGGGCCCAAAGATACCTCTCCGTCATACGGAGTGACAAATCCCAGTCTCGATTCGTGCCAACCCAATAGACACTTTCAGAGATACCTGTAGTGCACCTTTATAGCCACCCAGTTACGTTGTGATGTTTGGTACAACCAAAGAATTCCTACGGTATCCGGGAGTTGCACAATCTCATGGTCTAAGGAAATGATACTTGACATTAGAAAAGCTCTAGCAAACGAACTACACGATCTTGTGCTATGCTTAGGATTGGGTCTTGTCCATCACATCATTCTCCTAATGATGTGATCCCGTTATCAATGACATCCAATGTCCATGGTCAGGAAACCATAACCATCTATTGATCAACGAGCTAGTCAACTAGAGGCTTACTAGGGACATGTTGTGGTCTATGTATTCACACATGTATTACGGTTTCCAGTTAATACAATTATAGCATGAACAACAGACAATTATCATGAACAAGGAAATACAATAATAACCATTTTATTATTGCCTCTAGGGCATATTTCCAACAGTCTCCCACTTGCACTAGAGTCAATAATCTAGTTCACATCACCATGTGATTAACACTCAAAGTTCACTAGAGTCAATAATCTAGTCCTCATCACCATGTGATTAACACTCAAGGAGTTCTAGGGTTTGATCATGT
Source organism: Aegilops tauschii subsp. strangulata (assembly GCF_002575655.3). Lineage (NCBI taxonomy): Eukaryota > Viridiplantae > Streptophyta > Magnoliopsida > Poales > Poaceae > Aegilops > Aegilops tauschii. Next base: position 535,264,935 of record NC_053036.3, on the reverse strand, counting down.
TATGCTTACGAGAGAGGTTTTAGTCAACGGGTCTGCAACATTCAAATCCGTGTGTGCTTTACAAATCTCTATGTCATCTTGTAGATGTAGCTACCACGCGCTACTTGGAGCTATTCCAAATAACTGCTCTACTATACGAATCCGGTTTACTACCCAGAGTCATCCGGATTAGTGTCAAAGTTTGCATCGACGTAACCCTTTACGACGAACTGTTTTACCACCTCCATAATCGAGAAAATTCCTTAGTCCACTAGATACTAAGGATAAGTTCGACCGCTGTCATGTGATCCATTCCCGGATCACTATTGTACCCCTTGACTAACTCATGGCAAGGCACACTTCAGGTGCGGTACACAGCATAGCATACTGTAGAGCCTACGTCTAAAGCATAGGGGACGACCTTCGTCCTTTCTCTCTCTTCTGCCATGGTCAGGTCTTGAGTCTTACTCAATACTCACACCTTGTAACACAGCCAAGAACTCCTTCTTTGCTGATCTATTTTGAACTCCTTCAAAATCTTGTCACGGTATGTATTCATTTGAAAGTACTATTAAGCGTTTTTGATCTATCCTTATAGATCTTGATGCTCAATGTTCAAGTAGCTTAATCCAGGTTTTCCATTAAAAACACTTTTCAAATAACCCCGGATGCTTTCTAGAAATTCTACATCATTTCTGATCAACAATATGTTAACAACATATACTCATCAAAAATTCTATAGTGCTCCCACTCACTTCTTTGGAAATACAAGTTTCTCATGAACCTTGTATAAACCCAAAATCTTTGATCATCTCATCAAAGCGTTCATTCCAACTCTGAGATGCTTACTCCAATCCTTAGAAGGATTGCTGGAGCTTTGCATACTTGTTAGCATCTTTCAGGATTGACAAAACCTTCTGGTTGTATCACATACAACCTTTCCTCAAGAAAATCGTCGAGGAAACAATGTTTTGACATCCTATCTGCAAGATTTCATAAATAATGCAGTAACTGCTAATATAATTCTAACAAACTCTTAGCATCGCTACGAGTGAGAAAGTCTCATCGCAGTCAACTCCTTGAACTTGCCGGAAAACAACTTAACGACAAGTCGAGCTTTCTTAATGGTGACACTTACCATCATTGTCTGTCTTCCCTTTAAAATCCATCTGTACCCAACAGCCTTACGACCATCAAGTAGTTCTTTCAAAGTCTATACTTTGTTTTCATACATGGATCCTCTCGGATTTTATGGCCTCAAGCCATTCGTCGGAATCCGGGCCCACCATCGCTTCTCCATAGCTCGTAGGTTCATTGTTGTCTAGCAACATCACTTCCAAGACAGGATTACGTACCACTCTGAAGTAGTACGCATCCTTGTCGTCCTATGAGGTTTGGTAGTGACTTGATCTGAAGTTTCATGATCACTATCATAAGCTTCCACTTCAATTGGTGTAGGTGCCATAGGAACAACTTCCTGTGCCCTGCTACACATTAGTTGAAGTGACGGTTCAATGACCTCATCAAGTCTCCACCATCCTCCCACTCAATTCTTTCGAGAGAAACTTTTCCTCGAGAAAGGACCCGTTTCTAGAAACAATCACTTTTGCTTCCAGATCTGAAATAGGAGGTATACCCAACTGTTTTGGGTATTCTATGAAGATGCATTTATCCGCTTTGGGTTCGAGCTTATCAGCCTGAAACTTTTTCACATAAGCATCGCAGCCCCAAACTTTTAAGAGACGACAACTTAGGTTTCTCTAAACCATAGTTCATACGATGTCGTCACAACGGAATTGCGTGGTGCCCTATTTAAAGTGAATGCGGTTGTCTCTAATGCCTAACCCATAAATGATAGTTGTAATTCGATAAGAGACATCATGGTATGCACCATATCCAATAGGGTGCAGTTATGATGTTCGGACACACCATCACAATATGGTGTTCCAGGCGGTATTAGTCGTGAAACAATTTCCACAATTTCTTAATTGTGTGCCAAACTCGTAACTCAGATATTCATCTCTATGATCATATCACAGACATTTTATCCTCTTGTCACAACGATCTTCAACTTCACTCTGAAATTACTTGAACCTTTTAATAATTCAGACTTGTGTTTCATCAAGTAAATATTCTCAGCATCTACTCAAATCATCTGTGAAGTAAGAACATAACGATATCCACTGCATGCCTCAGCACTCATTGGACTGCACACATCAAATGTATTACTTCCAACAAGTTGCTCTCTTGTTCCATCTTACTGAAAACGAGGCCTTTCAGTCATCTTGCCCATGTGGTATGATTTGCATGTCTCAAGTGATTCAAAATAAAGTGAGTCCAAATGATCCATCTGTATGGACTTTCTTCATGCATATATACTAATAGACATGGTTGACATGTCTCAATCTTTTCAAAAACGAGTGAGTCCAAAGATCCATCAACATGGAGCTTCTTCATGTGTTTTATACCATATGACTCAAGTGGCAGTGCCACAAGTATGTGGTACTATCATTACTATCTTATATCTTTTGGCATGAACATGTGTATCACTACGATCGAGATTCAATAAACCATTCATTTTAGGTACAAGACCATTGAAGGTATTATTCAAATAGACAGAGTAACCATTATTCTCCTTTAATGAATAACCGTATTGCGATAAACATAATCCAATCATGTCTATGCTCAACGCAAACACCAAATAACAATTATTCAGGTTTAACCCCAATCTCGATGGTAGAGGGAGCATGCGATGCTTGATCACATCAACCTTGGAAACACTTCCAACACATATCGTCATCTCACCTTTAGCTAGTCTCCGTTTATTCCGCAGCTTTTATTTAGAGTTACTAACACTTAGCAACCGAACCGGTATCTAATACCCTGGTGCTACTAGGAGTACTAGTAAAGTACACATTAATATAATGTATATCCAATATACTTCTGTCGACCTTGCCAGCCTTCTCATCTACGAAGTATCTAGGGTAGTTCTGCTTCAGTGACCGTTCCCCTCGTTTCAGAAGCACTTAGTCTCGGGTTTGGGTTCAACCTTGGGTTTCTTCACAAGAGCAGCAACTGATTTGTCGTTTCATGAAGTATCCCTTCTTGCCCTTGCCCTTCTAGAAACTAGTGGTTTTACTAACCATCAACAATTGATGCTCCTACTTGATTTCTACTTTCGCGGTGTCAAACATCGCGAGTTGCTCACGGATCGTCATGTCTATCCCTGATATGTTATAGTTCATCACGAAGCACTAATAGCTTGGTGGCAGTGACTATGGAGAACCATCACTATCTCATCTGGAAGATTAACTCCCACTCGATTCAAGTGATTGTAGTACTCAGACAATCTGAGCACATGCTCAACGATTGAGCTTTTCTCCCTTAGTTTGCAGGCTTAAGAAACTTGTCAGAGGTCTCATACCTCTTGACGTGGGCACTAGTCTGAAATCTCAATTTCAGTCTTTGGAACATCTCATATGTTCTGCGACGTTTCAAAACCGTCTTTGGTGCCACAATTTTAAACCGTTCAACATTACGCACTGAACTATCACGTAGTCATCAAAACGTGTATGTCAGATGTTCGCAACATCCACAAACGACGCTCGAGGTTCAGCACACCGAGTGGTGCATTAAGGACATAAGCCTTCTGTGCAGCAGTGAGGACAATCCTCAGTTTACGGACCCAGTCCGCATAATTGCTACTATCAACTTTCAACTAAATTTTCTCTAGGAACATATCTTAGTAGAACTAAAGCGTAAGCTACGACATTATCTGCAAAGACCTTTTGACTATGTTCATGATAATTAAGTTCATCTGATTATTTAATGAACTCCCACTTAGATAGACATCCCTCTAGTCATCTAAGTGATACATGATCCGAATCGACTAGGCCGTGTCCGATCATCACGTGAGACGGACTAGTCATCATCGGTGAACATCTCCATGTTGATCGTATCTACTATACGACTCATGTTCGACCTTTCGGTCTCTTGTGTTCCGAGGCCATGTCTGTACATGCTAGGCTCGTCAAGTCAACCTAAGTGTTTTGCTTGTTTTCCGAGGCCATGTCTGTACATGCTAGGCTCGTCAACACCCGTTGTATGCGAACGTTAGAATCTATCACACCCGATCATCACGTGGTGCTTCGAAACAACGAACCTTCGCAACGGTGCACAGTTAGGGGGAACACATCTCTTGAAATTTCAGTGAGGGATCATCTTATTTATGCTACCGTCGTTCTAAGCAAATAAGATGTAAACATGACAAACATCACATGCAAATCATAAAGTGGCATGATATGGCCAATATCATCTTGCGCCTTTGATCTCCATCTTCGAGGCGCGGCATGATCACCTTCGTCACCGGCATGACACCATGATCTCCATCATCATGATCTCCATCATCGTGTCTTCATGAAGTTGTCTCGCCAACTATTACTTCTACTACTATGGCTAACGGTTAGCAATAAAGTAAAGTAATTACATGGCGTTTTCATTGACACGCAGGTCATACAATAAATTAAGACAACTCCTATGGCTCCTGCCGGTTGTCATACTCATCGACATGCAAGTCGTGATTCCTATTACAAGAACATGATCAATCTCATACATCACATATATAATTCATCACATCCTTTTGGCCATATCACATCACATAGCATACCCTGCAAAAACAAGTTAGACGTCTTCTAATTGTTGTTGCATGTTTTACGTGGCTGCTATGGGTTTCTAGCAAGAACGTTTCTTACCTACGCAAAAGCCACAACGGTGATATGCCAATTGCTATTTACCCTTCATAAGGACCCTTTTCATCGAATCTGATCCAACTAAAGTGGGTGAGACAGACACCCGCTAGCCACCTTATGCATCAAGTGCATGTCAGTCGGTGGAACCTGTTTCACGTAAGAGTATGTGTAAGGTCGGTCCGGGCCGCTTCATCCCACAATGCCGCCGAATCAAGATAAGACTAGTAACGGCAACCAAATTGAACAAATCATCGCCCACAACTACTTTGTGTTCTACTCGTGCTTAGAATCTACGCATAAACCTGGCTCATGATGCCATTGTTGGGGAACGTAGCAGAAATTCAAAATTTTCCTACGTGTCACCAAGATCAATCTACGAGTTGCTAGCAACGAGAGGGGAGGAGTGCATCTACATACCCTTGTAGATCGCGAGCGGAAGCGTTCAAGAGAACGGGGTTGATGGAGTCGTACTCGTCGTGATCCAAATCACCGATGATCCTAGCGCCGAACGGACGGCACCTCCGCGTTCAACACACGTACGGAGCAGCGACGTCTCCTCCTTCTTGATACAGCAAGGGGGGGAGAGGTTGATGGAGATCCAGCAGCACGACGGCGTGGTGGTGGAAGTAGCGGGATCCCGGCAGGGCTTCGCCAAGCGCAAGCGGGGAGGAAGAGGTGTCACGGGAGGGAGGGAGGCGCCAGGGCTTGGGGTGCTGCTCCCATGCGCCTCCCCACTATATATAGGGGTGGAGGGGGCTGGTTTCTTGCCCTCCAAGTCCATTGGGGCGTTGGCAAAGGTGGGGGCAAGAAATCCCATCATTTCCCTTCCCCACCGATTGTTATCCCCCTTTTTTAGGGATCTTGATCTTATCCCTTCGGGATATGATCTTATTCCTTCTAAGGTGGGATCTTGGTGCGCCTTGACCAGGGGTGTGGGGCCTTGCCCCCACTACCCACATTCATGTGGGTCCCCCATGCAGGTGGGCCCCACTTCGGAACCTTCTAGAACCTTCCCGGTACAATACCGAAAAATCCCGAACATTTTCCGGTGGCCAAAATAGGACTTCCCATATATAAATCTTTACCTCCGGACCATTCCGGAACTCCTCGTGATGTTCGGGATCTCATCCGGGACTCCGAACGACTTTCGGATTTCCGCATACTAATATCTCTACAACCCTAGCGTCACCGAACCTTAAGTGTGTAGACCCTACGGGTTCGGGAGACATGCAGACATGACCGAGATGACTCTCCGGTCAATAACCAACAGCGGGATCTGGATACCCATGTTGGCTCCCACATGTTCCACGATGATCTCATCGAATGAACCACGATGTCGAGGATTCAATCAATCCCGTATACAACTCCCTTTGTCAATTGGTACGTTACTTGCCCGAGATTCGATCGTCGGTATCCCAATACCTTGTTCAATCTCGTTACCGGCAAGTCACTTTACTCGTACCGTAATGCATGATCCCGTGACCAAACACTTGGTCACATTGAGCTCATTATGATGATGCATTACCGAGTGGGCCCAGAGATACCTCTCCGTCATACGGAGTGACAAATCCCAGTCTCGATTCGTGCCAACCCAACAGACACTTTCAGAGATACCTGTAGTGCACCTTTATAGCCACCCAGTTACGTTGTGATGTTTGGTACAACCAAAGCATTCCTACGGTATCCGGGAGTTGCACAATCTCATGGTCTAAGGAAATGATACTTGACATTAGAAAAGCTCTAGCAAACGAACTACACGATCTTGTGCTATGCTTAGGATTGGGTCTTGTCCATCACATCATTCTCCTAATGATGTGATCCCGTTATCAATGACATCCAATGTCCATGGTCAGGAAACCATAACCATCTATTGATCAATGAGCTAGTCAACTAGAGGCTTACTAGGGACATGTTGTGGTCTATGTATTCACACATGTATTACAGTTTCCAGTTAATACAATTATAGCATGAACAACAGACAATTATCATGAACAAGGAAATACAATAATAACCATTTTATTATTGCCTCTAGGGCATATTTCCAACAGTCCGGGCCATGCCCTGGAGCATGAGCGGAACATACTTCACGGCAACACGCTCGTTGCCGTTTGCTATGCTGACGGTCATGGAGTACTCGACCAGCCAGTCCTCCGGCTTCCCAGAGCCGTTGTACTTGGTCGTATCTCATGGAAGTGTGAACAGTCGGGGAAAGGGCTCGTCGCGGATGCGGGGGCCGAAACAAGGCGGGCCCAGTGAGTCTTCTTATTCTAGCGCCAGGGATCGATTGAGACGATCGATCCGGTGGCGGGCATCATTCTCTCCAATTCCTTCTCGGTGGCCCAGCCGGTCGTTGAGAGTTGGGTGGTCAAAACAGGCGGCGGGGAAGCATGCCTCTCCCTCCGAGATGGGGGAGGAGGCAGACAGTCATCCCGTCGTCTCACTGCACGAGGGCGACCGTCTTGGTCGCGCTCGATGGTGACGCGTGTCCGGCTGCGACTTGCAGCCGGTTCCTTGTCACGTTCGTCGCGGACACCACAAGTCGGCGTCCGGGAAGTCGCGCCGTGCTCTCGGTGTGGGGGCGGGTTCTCAACCCGCTGCTCGGGTTCTTCGGTGCGGCAGCAGGCTTCTTGTTGCGCAGCAGCCGCGTCAATGAGCTGCTGGACGCGCTCGGTCATGTAGCGACGCTTGTCGCCCTCGAGGTGGTCTAGCTTGTCTGCTCCCGCCTGGGTAGCTCGTATGTTTTCCTTGGGTGTGGCATAGACAGGGCGGTCTGCCCCAAACATGCTGGCAATGGTCGCGCCGTGCTGCCGGACCGTGCCAATGCGGCTGGGCCTGCCAGGGGCTGGCGTGCCGCCAACGGCGCGATCCATCTCGCGCTGGTAGGCCTCCGAGAGGTGTCTCATGCTAGCCAACTTCTTCGCACTCTCGACGACCGAGACGCGGTGAGCTTCCAGCGTCTCGGTGTCGGCATCTTCTGCAATGGGTGCAGACAAGTCTCGTAGCGCCGCTTCGAGCGGGTCTTGGGCACCACCAGAGGCTCCGTCGTGGCTAATGACGAGCACCTCCGTGATGGTGTTGCCGCTGCTGTCGGCGCGAGGGAGAGGGTCGTTGATGACCACCACATTGTTGGATCTGGGGTTCCGGCAAAACCCTTAAGGTTCGAACTCTGGGGTGCGCACGAAGTTCTTTCCCCCCTACCGATCGACGCCCTAGCTCACTAAGATCTCGCGGACGAACTCGACGAACTCGCAACACAAAAAGACACGAGATTTATACTGGTTCGGGCCACCATCGTGGTGTAATACCCTACTCCAGTGTGGTGGTGGTGGATTGCCTCTTGGGCTGATGATGAACAGTACAGGGGGAAGAACAGCCTCCTGAGGTTGAGGTGTTCTTGTGCTTGTCGAACTTGTGTGGTGAGAGCTCGACGTGATTCCATCCTCTACTATGGTGGCTATTTCTACTTATATAGGCCCTGGTCCTCTTCCCAATTATTGAGCGAGAAGGGAGCCAACAACGGCGGGCAATTTTGAAAGGGGACAGCTAGTACAAGCTATCCTGACAAAAGTGGTCTTCGCCTGCAAAAAGGCTCTGGTGGTGACGCCGTCTTGGGCTCCATGGTGACCTCCGTCTTGCAGTCCTGCTGGTCTTTGGTCTCATTGCACCGATATGGAAACCTTTGCTAGATGCCTCGGTACTCCGCGCCTGCGCCTGCCTCCTTAACACCAAAGAGGAAACAAGGACGCTGCGCGCGCTGGCGCCTGCCTGGTGTCGATCGTCATGGCTCACGTCATGAGAGCCTCGTGAGGTTTGCCCCGCCTTGATATCTCCGCTCCTCGTGAGCCTGCCTGGCTAGGCCGCTCCGGAGGAGGTCTCGCGTCGTCCGCGCCGCGAGGCCTGGCCCCTCGCGAGGGTCTTGGATGCCTTATCGATGAAGATGGGCCATACGGCCCGCTAGCTTAGCCACGCCGTGGGCCGCAGGCAGGCAAGTCTGGGGACCCTCGTTCCCAGAACGCCGACAGTAGCCCCCGGGCCCAAGGCGCGCTCGGGCTTGGCTTCGAGGCGAAGCCAAAGGTCAAGTACGGAACGCCGCGGGCCCCAAAAGCCTGCGGCCTCGGTTAACGCGTGGCGGTTGATTGGACGTGGGCGTCTCTGCTTCCTCACGCTGCCTCGGCAACTGCTCGACTTGACAAAAGGCTGGCGCAGACAGTGCTCGCCTTCATTGCTTCTCCCTCGCCTTGCTCCAGATCCCCTTTCTCGCTCCTCGCCACCGATACCTCCAAATCGGCTCCGATCTTGCCCCGCATCTGTGACCCATGGTGCCGCGCAAGGCCAAGGCTTCCTCAGCACCGGCTTGGTATGAGCCAGCTCTTGAAGCGCCCACCATCACAGAGAAGAGCCTCGCCTCCGCGCGCCTGCTGACGGCGGGGGAGAGCAATGAGTGGGGGGAAGACGGAGCTCCGGCTTGCCTCCGACGTGCCGGAGCCTGAGGGAAGCACCTTCTTCCCCTTCTTCTCGAGCAGTATCGCCGTCGGGTTGGTTCCTCCCTTCTCCAATTTCTTTTATGAGGTCCTCGATCACTACGGGCTGCTAGCGCTGCACCTCCATCCCATCTCTATCCTCCTCATGTCCATCTTCGCCTATTACTGTGAGGCATACCTGGGCGTGATGCCATCAGTGGCGCTTCTGCGCCACTTCTTCTTCCTTCGCGTCACCGATGGACAGATCTCCGGGTGCGCGAATTTCGTCGCATCTGGCAAGGCCAACTCAATCTCGAGCACCGGGAAAAGGGCCAACAACATCCGAGCCAAATGGGTCATGATGGACGCCAAGTGCACCCATCCGCATTTGGTGTTGCCAACGGAGGCGCCCCAGTTCAACAAGGGGTGGCCTCGGGCGAAGCTTGCTAATGAGCGGGTGTTGTCTGTGTTGGGGCAGATGATGACCGACTTGAAGCCTGGCAACGCGAAGGCGGCCAAGGTGACAGGGGTCATGCTCCTGAGGGAGTTCTTGATGCTGCGAGTTGCTCCACTTCAGGTGCGCGCGCGCCCTGTGGAAGCTTGGAGACGAAGGGGACAAGACCCGCCTGAGGCCAGGGGCCCTGCCTAGCGACGAACTGATTGTTGTCCTGCGCCTCATAGTTGGGGACAACCAAGAGTACCCGCCGAGCGCCTTCGTTCCTCTGTTCCTCCGCCAGGACTGGGAGGAATTTGTCGCCGCCAGGCCGACCTTCGACGCACGCGGGCTAGTGCCGCCGGTGCTCACCGGAGCCTCTGCAGCATCGAAGCCGGTGGAGGTGTCCTCCGACGAGTCCCGTGGGGAGGAGGAAGAGGAGGTGGACTCGGAGAAGACTCTCGAAGAGGTGGGGGAGACTCCTCCTTTGAGCAAGGTCGAGATCCTCCGCGGCCTTCCTGACGACACCGAATCCAACGCTCGCTAGGAGGAGAGGGAGCAACCCCTCATCCCGACAAGGGGTAGGTCGTCGTTGGTTCCTCGAGATGCCGCCTCCGTCTTGACGCCTCCCGAGGCCGGCTCCGGCCCTTCTGCCGCCGGGGCCCGCGCGCCCACTTCTCAGGCCCCGACGCTTTCAGGCTTCAAGCTCCCCAAGAGGAAGGTGGAATACGTCGCAGTGGATCGGTAACTGCCTTGAGCTTCGTCTTGTCCCTGCTTGTACTTGTTATTTCCTGACGTGCACCCTTGGTTGATCAGGCCGATGCCTTCGGCGAAGAAAAGGAAGGAGGACACGGCGGTCGCGCCTCCCTCCGCAGAGAAAGGAGGCAGCATCATTCGCACTTCCCCAGCCCAGTCGTCTTCGCGAGGCCAAGGAGAGCATCGTCGGGAGGAGTCAGCCCCCATGGCCCCTCTGGCTCCTGAGGTGCCGGCGTCTGGCTCGGCTGCAGAGGTCCCGACTGCTCCGGAACCCGCAGTCTCCTAGGCCTTGGTGATGACGTCGCCTCCTCCCACTGCTGCACCTCCACTCCCAGGTTCTTCTGCTCCTACTGTTGTCCTGGAACGCGCTCTTTTGGAGATGACCCAATTTCAGGCAGATCTTCTGAGCGCGGACCTGCGCATGGTGGCCGGGCGTCTGGACCTGGCCTCTGGCTGGCTTCACTCCGACTTGGCGGTTCGCGCAACGCTGAGCCAGGCCGCGGCGTCTTCCAAGAAGGAGAAGCAGGGTGCCGCCAATGCTGCAGCCGATCGTGAGGCGGCGCTGAAAGACGCTAAGGCCGCCCGCAACCGCTGCCAAGAGCTGGAGGACGAGTTGAAGAGCCCGCGCGACAAGCACGCCAAAGAAGCGCGCGGCCGCCTGGTGAAGGAGGAGGAGGTGAAGGCCCGGGAGGACGCCGTCAAGAACCGTGACGCTGAGCTGGCGGAGTTGGGGAAGACACAGGCCGCCGAGCGCAGCTGGCTGGAAGAGCTGGAGCAGAAGGTGAAGGCGAGGGAGGCCGATCTTGACGCCAAGGCGCGGGTCCTGGCCGAAGAACGCGTGGCCTTCGCCGATCTGAAGAAGAGGTCTCGCAAGGCACTGAAGACGCTCTACGAGCACGGCTTGGAGAGGCCGCTGACCACCGACGAGGACGGCCCCGCCCTGCTGCTTCCTCCCTTGGTGAAGGCACTTGAGGAAGTTGTGGATGGTATTGGTCCCATGGCAGAGGCAGAAGCTTGCGTCCTATCTTCAGCTGCATTGACTCGTGTCTTCAGCCACCTGCACCTTCGCGACCCCAGCGCTTGTCTTGACGAGCTGCTGGATCCTGTGTCTGAAGATCACTGCGAAGCCGCTGCCGCAGCCGTGCAAGGTCAGGTGGAGGCCCTGCTGAAGAGGTTCCGCGGCTTCGCCTCCGCACCCTTGTCCGGCGATGCCGCCGATCTTGCAGCTGGTGGTGCAGGTGAAGACGTCGCTACCCAAGGAGGAGCACCTTCTGCAGGTGATGGCGGTGTCCAGGGGTGACCTGCGACTACTCTCCTATTTTGTTCCTGTAATATGCATCAGGCCTCGCAGAGGCGTTAAACATTCATTTGATATTGTGAGGACAATATGTTTTGTAATATTTGCTTCGAGATTTTGCGATCTTCTTCCTGTCCGCTTTGTGTTCTGCGTCGACAGAGCCCGGCCCCGCGCATACCTCAACCGCCGTTGGGCCGACCGGAGACCAGGACGGACCAAGGAGTGAGGGGCTAAGTGACCAGTTAGGCTCCTGAGTCGCGATGCTCAAGAGTCCCCCTTGACGTGCAAATGGCTTACAGGAAGAGTACGCGAGGATAGATTAATGTTCTACATCGGCAGAGCCCGGCCCCGCGCATACCTCGACCGCCATTGGGCCGACCGGAGACCAGGACGGACCAAGGAGTGAGGGGCTACGTGACCAGTTAGGCTCCTAAGTCGCGATGCTCAGGAGTCCCCCTTGACGCGCAAACAATTTCCATACCTACCCTCGCCGAGGCCTCAGGAGGGGCGTGCGACGACCAGGTCTGGGAGACCTGTTTGGGTGGCGTGCGCTTGGGCGTGACCCGAGCGCAGTCCCCCGTGTCCAGCCCCCTCGCACGGCTCTCCCGAGGGGAGGCGTTGCGGTGAGGCCGGACGCTGAGCTCTGGGGCTCCCTGAGGTTGGTACGACCGTGGGGCCGCCCTCAATTGTTTATCACCAGCGCGGAGCATAGTGCTTCCGCTTGTGCACGGGCATAGCCGCTCCTAGGCAGTGTCGACGGCCAGCACGGAGCATGGTGCTTCCACTTGTGCGTGGGAGGGGGGCCCCCTCCGGGAGGAGCCCCCGGGGCGTGTACAGCCCCGCCCTGACACGTGGCTTGCACGGTAGGGCTGCGAGGTGTATCTGGGCACTCGTGAGCCAGCGCGGGACTCACAAGGCCCTACCTCAAGGCGGGTTGCGCCTGGTCTTGAGTCTTTGATAGTTGTGCGTTCCTGCGAGACGTTTAGGTGCAAGCGCTCTACATCCTCAGGTCCCGGCCCTCAAGCGAGCTCAGCCGTCGCTGGTATGCCAGGTCGCGATGCCGTGGACAAGGCCAGGGGGTGAGGGCTGGAGATCCAGTAAGAGCTCCTGAGTCACGATGCTCAGGAGCCCCCCTTTTAACGCACAAGTGGATTGCATGATAGAGGGGTGGACCTGTGGCAGGTGGTAATCGGGCAGATTAAGCATGTAAGGCAAATTAGCTTGGGCAAATGCAGAAAGTTACATGCCACTGGGTCAGGCCCGAGCGGCTTGGGGATGATGCAGCCCGAGGGGTGCCCCCAGCAAGGTAAGCTAAAGACATAAGAAAAGGATACATGCCACGGGGACGGACCCACGCGGCCTGGGAATAATGCAGCCCGAGGGGCACTCCCAGCTAAACGAACTTGGAAAATGTCACCTGGTTCTATTGACGAAGGAGAGTTGGTGCAGCTGAAGATACGCGGCGAAGGAATGGCTTCTCACGAGCCACTGGGGGCCTGAGCCTCGGGAGGCTCTGGGGGCTCAGGTGGTTCCCTGAGGACCATCCCCATCTCTGCCAGGACGGCGTGGTGCCTGGCCTCCTGAGCTACCATGATATGCCGCATGTTGCGCTGATAGGCTGACGACACGCTCGGCAAGCCAAAGGGCATGTGAACGTAGCTGTGCGGTGGACCCTCGCAGCGTTCCACGTGCGAAGGCCAGAAGAGTTCCTGAGAAGCGGCCCTGTTGAGCCCTGGAACATCGATGCAGACGCGCAGCCCGGCATCCTCGCCTGGATGGGGAGCTGCGCCCCGTGAGCGGCGGTCGCCGCGCATGGCCCTTGCGTCTTGCAATTCCTGAGTGGTCTTGGTGACGAACTCCTGAGCGGCGGGCGCTCCTTGCCCTGTGTTCTCCTGAGGGAAACGTGCCGTGAAGCACGCCTCCAAGTGGTGCCCAAGCGCCTCCCTCGTGATGTGGGCAAGGTCTGAGGCGTTCCAGAAGAAAGCCCCCGAGCCCTTCCCAAGGAGGGCGCTGGGCGCGCCTTCCTATGCGATGGAGGGAGGCGCCCCTGGAGCAGGCGCTGATCCTGACGAGGTTCCAGCCACGACGCCACCCTCCTGAGGTCCGGCACGACGCGGCTGCTTCTTTGGGGATGGCCTCCGAAGGGCCCTCACCTTTGCTGTCGGGATCGTCGATTGCTGCAGCTTGGAAGGCGCGCTCGAGGGAGCATACTGCATCTCTCTCTTCACATGGGACCGTGATGATTCCGCCACTTCCCGGCATCTTGAGGACGTTGTAGCCGTGGTGGGTGACGGCCATGAACTTGGCCAGTGCTGGATACCCGAGGATGGCGTTGTATGGCAGGCGGATGTGCGCGACGTCGAAGTCGATGAGCTCGGTGCGGTAATTCTTGCGTTCTCCGAAGGTGACAGGGAGGCGGACCTGCCCTATCGGCGTGGTGGAACCGTCGGTCACTCCTGAGAAGGGCTTGGTAGGCTGAAGCTGGTCATATGGGACTTGGAGGTTGTCGAACGTATCGACGGACAGGACGTTGAGCCATGCGCCACCGTTGATGAGGGTCTTGGTAACTTGCACATTACTGATGAGTGGGGAGCACAGCATCGGGAGCGCGCCAGTGGTAGCCGCGCACTTAAGCTGATCGGTCGAGCTGAACGTGATGGGGCACTGGGACCATTTGAGCGAGCGGGTGGCTTCAAGCTTGGGGAGGACTACATTCACTTCACGAGCAAACTGCTTGAAGATGCGCTGAGAGGCAGGGGCCTGGGCTCCGCCCAAGATGCAGGCGATAGCGCGCGGCTCCTAGAAGCCCCCAGCCCCCTCGTCTTGATGGTGGTCGTCGACCCTTCTTGGCGGTGGCGGCAGCGGGGGAAGACCGGTGTTGCCCTGAGGACGGTTCTCGCGAGGTTGGTCTCTCCAAGCGCCCTCGCGAGGATGATCCTACCAGCGGTCCTCACAAGGACGGTCGCGCCACTCCTGGCATGGGCCACGGTCGTCCCAGCGTCCGCCACCACGTCCTCCTCCTCGGCCATAGCCCCGGTCGCTGCATTCGGGGTGTCGAACATAGCGTCCTTCGCGAATGGCCCTGAGCTCTTGACAGTCACTGGTGTTGTGGGTGTTCAAGTTGTGGAAGGCGCAGAATGTCCAGCTGTTCTTGGATGACTCGGGCTGATCTCTGCCTTGCTTGGTGTTGGGCTCCGCTGCGAGCACAACTGCTTCCTTGTGCTTCACGTCCTTGGCCTTGGCCTTCTTCTCCTCTACACCCGCGGCTGACAGCTCAAGGAGGGAAAGGCGCCCCTCCTCGGCTCTTGCGCCTTGGTTGCCAGGTTGAACAGCTCTTGAGATGTGCACAGCTCCTCATGGATAGCGAGTTGTTTCTTTATCTTGGTGTCGTGGACGCCGTCGGAGAACGCGGAGATGATGGCCTCATCCGTGACTTTGGGGATCTTGAGACGGGTGTTGTTGAAGCGCTGGATGTACATCTGGAGGGTCTCTCCTGGTTGTTGCTTGATGCGGCACAGGTCGCCCGCGGCCGGCGGGCAGTCGCGGGTGCCCTGGAAGTTGGCGACGAAGCGGTCGCGCATTTCGTCCCAAGAGGAGATCGAGCCCTGCGGCAGGTTCAGGAGCCAGGAGCGGGCACCATCTTTGAGAGCCATAGGGAACCAGTTCGCCATGACTTTCTCGTCGCCATTGGCCGCTTCAATGCTCAGCTCGTAGAGCTGCAGGAACTCCGCGGGGTCGGTGGTGCCGTCGTAGCGAGGAGGCATATCCGGCTTGAACTTGCCCGGCCAGGCGATGCTACGCAGCTCGGGGGTGAAGGCGCGGCAGTCAGCCGTGGTTGCCGAGGCCCGTCTTGGAGGTGGAGCTTGGTCTTGATGAGGCCCGCACCCCGCCACCGCAGGTAGCCCGCGGTCCTGGCGAGGCGGCGCGGGGAGCGCGGGTGCAGCTTCTCGCGGCCGAGGAATTTCTTGGCAGCTTCTCTCTTCGTGCGCAGGCACCAGGCGTGGTGGATCACGCCGTGGGGCCGCGCGCCTTGGCGCCAAGGCACAGTCTTGGGGCAGAGGTGGTGGAGGCGCTCCATGAGCCACGTCGCCCGTGGCTGGCGGAGGGTGAGGCAGAGAGAGGGACGACGCCGGGGAGCCCCCTGCGGCGCAGACGATCTCGGCGACACAGTCGTGCCAGTCCTCGTAGAGGTCGTCGACCGGGCGGTAGCGCAGGAGCTCGTTCGCCATGAGGAGCGCGGCCCGCACGTCCATGGGAGGGAGCGCGACGCGCATGGGACGAAGAACCGGCCGGGGTCAGCGATGGAGTGGAGGTGCGGCCGTCCTGCCGCACCGATGGGTGCAGCAAGGACGCTTGATGCTTGTTCCCCATCGAGTCGGTGGCGGCGTTGGTGGCAGGAGACGAGGAACGACGAGGTGGCCCGCCGACGGGAGCCGTCTGAGCAACGCGGGCGGTGAGGGCAGCCCGGCGCTCAGCTCGAGCGCGGCGAGCGTCCGCCATGGAGACGACGGAGTGACGGAGCGACGGAAGGGAAGCTATGGCGCTCCCCTACCTGGCGCACCAAATGTCGGATCTGGGGTTTCGGCAAAACCCTTAAGGTTTGAACTCTAGGGTGCGCGCGAAGTTATTTCCCCCTACCAATCGACGCCCTAGCTCACTAAGATCTCGTGGACGAACTCGATGAACTCGCAACACAGAAAGACACGAGATTTATACTGGTTCGGGCCACCGTCGTGGTGTAATACCCTACTCTAGTGTGGTGGTGGTGGATTGCCTCTTAGGCTGATGATGAACAGTATAGGGGGAAGAACAGCCTCCTGAGGTTGAGGTGTTCTTGTGCTTGTCGAACTTGTGTGGTGAGAGCTCGACGTGATTCCATCCTCTACTATGGTGGCTATTTCTACTTATATAGGCCCTGGTCCTCTTCCCAATTATTGAGCGGGAAGGGAGCCAACAATGGCGGGCAATTTTGAAAGGGGACAGCTAGTACAAGCTATCCTGACAAAAGTGGTCTTCGCCTGCAAAAAGGCTCTGGTGGTGACGTCGTCTTGGGCTCCATGGTGACCTCCGTCTTGCCGTCCTGCTGGTCTTCGGTCTCGTTGCACCGATATGGAAACCTTTGCTAGATGCCTCGGTACTCCGTGCCTGCGCCTGCCTCCTTAACACCAAAGAGGAAACAAGGATGCTGCGCGCGCTGGTGCCCGCCTGGCGCTCGCCTGGTGTCGATCGTCATGGCTCACGTCACGAGAGCCTCGTGAGGTTTGCCCCGCCTTGATATCTCCGCTCCTCGTGAGCCTGCCTGGCTAGGCCGCTCCGGAGGAGGTCTCGCGTCGTCCACCCCGCGAGGCCTGGCCCCTCGCAAGGGTGTTGGATGCCTTGTCGATGAAGATGGGCCGTACGGCCCGCTAGCTTAGCCACGTCGTGGGCCGCAGGCAGGCAAGTCTGGGGACCCCCGTTCCCAGAACGCCGACACACGTTGGTGGGGAAGGCGTCAAGGGACGCGGTGTCTGAGTCGACAAGCATCGGGTCGGTGGAGCCAATCGACTCCAGGTCAGAGGCGGGCTCGTTGGTGATGTCGAGCTTGCCAAGGAGGTCGAGCACGTAGCTCTCTGAGCTGGCTGCTCCCGCGTTGGGTGTCGGGTCGTCGGAGAGGCGGATCTCGCAACGAGGTCAGCGAGGCAGCTCGCCGTGCAGGCGAGCTCAGCGCCTTGCAGCGCGTCGGCGCGAACGCCGTCGGGCATGACAGGCTGGCTACGCTCGCTGGGGAGGAAGAGGGTTCCTGTCCAGAACAGATCTCCGGACGACGGTGCACCTAGCCCCATGGTGGGCGCCAAATGTCGGGGGTGTCGTGTGACATATGCCAAAGGATGGCTTATCATGGAGGGGGCTAGTAAGACGTCGCCGGTGCCAGGAAACGGGATGAGGCAAAGACACGCACACTGGCGGATCTTACCCAGGTTCGGGGCTCTCCTAGGAGAAAACACCCCTAGTCCTGCTCTGCGGGATCTCCACATGATCACTCAAGCAACAATGGTGGCTACAAGCTTGCTCCTTGAGCTGTTTTTCTTGAGGGGAAGGAAGAACAAGTCTAGCCCTAGCTTCCTCTCTCTATATGGGTGTGGGTATGAACTGGAGTCTGAACCCTTTGCATGGGTGCCCTGGGGGGTTTATATAGGCCAAACCCCCAGGGGTACAATGGTAATCTGGCCGGGTGTAGGACCCGACCATCAGTGTCTATGGCCGCCGGCTTCTCCGCCAGCTGCTGGGGCCCGCCGCCTGGTGGGACCCGCCGGCTGTCTTGTACTTGGCCGACAGGCCCCCCCCCCCCCCCCCGCTGGCGGGTCTTGTCGGCTGCTTAGTACTGTAGCGATGCTGGTAATGATGCATGCTTGGTCGGGGAGGCATGGCTATAGTACCGCCATCTGGCGGGCGATCACTGTAGCCATTTCCCGTCTCCACTGATTAATGGCGCACGGACTTTGAGGGAGGGGGAGGGCCGCCTGGTAGGAGTCGGCCTCCCCTCATGCCGACTGGTCCATGCTTGCCGCCTTTCGGCTTCTCACGGACAGGTAAGGCCCACCGCCTGTGGGCCATACCGACAGCCCATATTGGAGGCATGGCCCTTCTCCGCCATGGATGACGTCATGGGTGGAGTGGCAACAGTGCCGCGCCGGGCGAGAGATCTTCGTCCGGTATGGGGCACTGTGGCCACGCTTGGCCCTGGATTTGGGAGTGGCAGGGCGTGTTGTAGCCATGCCCCGTCTCAACATATTAATGTGGGCGTAGACTCTGAGGGCGCTTGGAGATCGCCTGCTAGGAGTCGGCCTCTCTGGAGGCCGCCTGCTAGGAGCCGGCCCACCTCATCGCCGCCTGCTAGTCCTTGCCGTCTTCGGGCAGCCGGCCGCTTGGACCAGCCGGCTGCGAGAAGGCGGCACTTTGGTCTTTGATTCTTGAGGGGCGCTGCCGGCCCCGATGTCTTGAAGCGCCATGGGGGGCCGTTGAGGCTACCCGTGGCCAATTACTCCGACACTTTGTTTGGTTGCCTGCATTGGCCCAAGCGGCACATGAACACGACGTTTGGTTGCATACGACATACATGTTGTGCTTACCTTGTACCCTAGTTGGTGAGCTTACCCACACCTAGCACACCAACGCCACAACACAGCAATGGTGATGAACTGGGCGAAGATGATGAAGTTCTTCAGCTTCAGCCCAAACTGACGATCCACCTTGACACCTCCAACCTTGCCACTGCCAACACTGCTGCCTCCGTGCTTTCGCACCCAGTCGGAGTAAGCTTGTTCTGCTGCCTGCCTAGTCTTGAACCCTCTATGGGTGCTATTGCTATATGATGGCACTTGTGCACTGGCTTCTACCCATGAACTATAAACCCCTGGAACCTTACCGATGAACACGGGATACCACTTACCCTAGCAATGCACAAGAGCAAGAGTTGAAGGACCAAATCAATGGAGCACACAAGTAGCAAGCAAAGTAGCACACAAACAACAATGGAGCAGATGAGAAGAAGTAAAGCATGCATGATCATACGTCATAGCAAGTTCTTCCTAGCACTACCTTGGTGTTAACCTACCACCACATCCAAAAGAGGGTGTCATCCTACCACCGCAAGTTCGCCATCAGTGTGAGGGGTTAGTATATACCACCTCACCAAAATAGACAGACCATCAAATAGTTTATGAGCCCTAGCTACACAAAATGTATGTCGTCATCGTCGTCGTTGTCGCCACCGCCATCACCGTCGGGGATCATGCACGCTCACAGGCAGCACTAGTCTAGTAGTAGTGCTTGCCCAGCCAGCTCCTGAGCCACAGCACCCAGTGAGCGTCGGCCATGGCAATGATGATCCACAAGTATAGGGGATCTATCGTAGTCCTTTCGATAAGTAAGAGTGTCGAACCCAACGAGGAGCAGAAGGAAATGATAAGCGGCTTTCAGCAAGGTATTCTCTGCAAGCACTGAAATTATCGGTAACAGATAGTTTTGTGATAAGGTAATTTGTAACGGGTAACAAGTAATGAAAGTAAATAAGGTGCAGCAAGATGGCCCAATCATTTTTGTAGCAAAGGACAAGCCTGGAAAAACTCTTATATAGAGAAAAGCGCTCCCGAGGACACATGGGAATTATCGTCAAGCTAGTTTTCATCACGTTCATATGATTCACGTTTGTTACTTTGATAATTTGGTATGTGGGTGGACCGGTGCTTGGGTGCTGTCCTTTCTTGGACAAGCATCCCACTTATGATTAACCCCTATTGCAAGCATCCGCAACTACAAAAGAAGTATTAAGGTAAACCTAACCATAGCATGAAACATATGGATCCAAATCAGCCCCTTACGAAGCAACTCACAAACTAGGGTTTAAGCTTCTGTCACTCTAGCAACCCGTCATCTACTTATTACTTCCCAATGCCTTCCTCTAGGCCCAAATAATGGTGAAGTGTCATGTAGTCGACGTTCACATAACACCACTAGAGGAAAGACAACATACATCTCATCAAAATATCGAACGAATACCAAATTCACATGACTACTTATAGCAAGACTTCTCACATGTCCTCAGGAACAAACGTAACTACTCACAAATCATATTCATGTTCATAATCAGAGGGGTATTAATATGCATAATGGATCTGAACATATGATCTTCCACCAAATAAACCAACTAGCATCAACTACAAGGAGTAATCAACACTACTAGCAACCCATAGGTACCAATCTGAGGCTTTGGGACAAAGATTGGATACAAGAGATGAACTAGGGTTTGAGAGGAGATGGTGCCGGTGAAGATGTTGATGGAGATTGACCCTCTCCCGATGAGAGGATGACGATGGCGATGATTTCCCTCTCCCGAAGGGAAGTTTCGCCGGCAGAACAGCTCTGCCAGAGCCCTAGATCGGTTCCGCCAAGGTTCCGCCTCATGGCGGCGGAGTTTCTTCCCGAAAGCTTGCTTCTGATTTTTCCTCGGACGAAAGACTTCATATAGCAGAAGATGGGCACCGGAGGCCTGCCAGGGGGCCCACGAGGCAGGGGGCGCCCAGGGGGGTAGGGCGCGCCTCCCACCCTCGTGGCCAGGGTGTGGCCCCCTCTGGTATTTTCTCCACTCAGTATTTTGGATTATTTCCAAAAATGACTTCCGTGAAGTTTTAGGACTTTTGGAGCTGTGCAGAATAGGTCTCTAATATTTGCTCCTTTTCCAGCCCAGAATTCCAACTGTCGGCATTCTCCCTCTTCATGTAAACCTTGTAAAGTAAGAGAGAATAGGCATAAGTATTGTGACATAACGTGTAATAACAGCCCATAATGCAATAAATATCAATATAAAAGCATGATGCAAAATGGACGTATCAACTCCCCCAAGCTTAGACCTCGCTTGTCCTCAAGCGGAAGCCGAAAATGATAAATATGTCCACATGTTTAGAGATAGAGGTGTCGATAAAATAAAATACGGACATGAGGGCATCATGATCATTCTTATAACAGCAACATATATGGGTATTGTCATATGATTTCTTATGCTCAAGTAATAATCTATTCACAATGTTAAGTATGAATCAGAAACTTCATTGAGAACTAACAAACTATGATCTCAGTCATTGAAGCAATTGCAATTTATCATAACATCGGAAAGAGTCTATGTAAGAGCTTTTCAGCAAGTCCACATACTCAACTATCATTTTGTCTTTCACAATTGCTAACACTCACGCAATACTTATGGTTATGGAGTTTTAATCGGACACAGAGAAAGATAGGGGCTTATAGTGTTGCCTCCCAACCTTTTACCTCAAGGGTAATGTCAACAATAATAGTTCATGCTAACTTACATCCAATTAGATATATATATCAGGATCTTTCCAACACAATGTGCTTGCCAAAGGATAAAATGTAAAAAGGAAAGGTGAAGATCACCATGACTCTTGCATAAGGTAAAAATAAAAGATAGGCCCTTCGCAGAGGGAAGCAGAGGCTGTCATGTGCTTTTGGGGTTGGATGCACGAAATCTTAATGCAAAAGAACGTCACTTTATATTGCCACTTGTGATATGAACCTTTATTATGCAGTCCGTCGCTTTTATTGCTTCCATATCACAAGATCGTATAAAGCTTATTTTCTCCACACTAATAGATCATACATATTTAGAAAGCAATTTTTATTGCACGCAACATGACAACTTACTTGAAGGATCTTACTCAATCCATAGGTAGATATGGTGGACTCTCATGGCAAAACTGGATTTAAGGGTATTTGGAAGCACAAGTAGTATCTCTACTTGGTGCAAAGAATTTGGCTAGCATGAGAGGGAAAGGCAAGCTCAACATGCTGGATTATCCATGACAATATACTTTATTTCAGATAAGAAAACATAACCCATTACGTTGTCTTCCTTGTCCAACATCAACTCTTTAGCATGTCATACTTTAATGAGTGCTCACAATCATAAAAGATGTCCAGGATAGTATATTTATATGTGGGACCTCTCTTTCTTTATTACTTCCTATTAATTGCAACGATGAACAAAACTATGTTTGTCAACTCTCAACAACTTTTAATCATCATACTCTTTATATGTGGAGTCATTACTCTCCATAGGATTAATATGATCTCTTTTATTTCTTTTTATTCTTTCTTTTTCTTTTATTTACTCAAGATCATAGCAAAATAATCAAGCCCTTGACTCAACACTAATCTTTATTATATATAGCTCACGGACTCGGTTACATAGAGGGATCATAAGGCAAAACTCAAAACTAAACCACACTAAAATTTATTCTACTAGATCAAGATATTACCAAAAGGATCGAACTAAGAAAAATGGTAAAGATAGGAGTGTGATGGTGATACGATACCGGCACCTCCCCCAAGCTTGGCAGTTGCCAAGGGGAGTGCCCATATCCATGTGATTATATCTCTTTTGCCGGTGAAGGAGATGGAGTTGTTGATGATGTAGGCTTGTCGTCCCTCTTCCAAGGCATAGGCTCGCCATCATAGAAGGATGATCGAGTCTCCGGGGCCCTTAAATCTGCAGCCAAACTCATCCTCTTGAATCTATATTTATACTCACAGTTTTGGTTTTGCAGGTCATAGATCTGGGCTTGGAGGTGCTCGATTTTCTCATGAAGCTTGAAGATGGCCTCCCCAATGTCCTTGGCGTCCAGCTTGTGGTTGTTGGTGAACTTCGTGATCATTATGTGATTGGAGTCTAGTCCACGCTCCACCATCTCCTGACACTTGAAAACTTGTTGCTCCATTGCCTCGAGCCTTGTCTCCACGCTTCCAGTCCTCCTTGGTCCCTCAACATCGCGGATGTGCGGCAATCCCTCACGCATCTCAATGGTTTGAGGATGTTGCAGCACTTCCGCGAGGTAGGGGTTGATGACCTTCTCAAAGAACTTGTCCTTGGGGGCACTTGGAGACTTCATGGTGATCTAGATCTGTCAGAAAAACAGCTCGAAACAAGAACAGAGGATAATTGCGTGATACGGTGGTCAAAACCTTTGGGAGATTATATAATGAATTTTTACCGACCAAAAGAAGTATCGTGCAAGAAAACGGAGTCCGGAGAGTACACAAGGTGCCCACGAGGCAGGGGTGCCTAGGGGGGTAGGGCACGCCTCCCACCCTCGTGGAAGCCCCGTGTCCTTCCCGGACTGCTTCTTATTTTCCTATTTTCTTAAATATTCCAAAATGGAGAAAAATTGCCATTAGAACTGTTTTGGAGTCGGTTTAGTTACCGTACCACGTACCTATTCCTTTTCGGAGTCTGAAACATTCTGGAAAGTGTCTCTTATGTATTCCTCCGGGGTTACGGTTTCAATAACATTAGTTTCAACATTTATAGGATTACCTGAGATATAATGTATTATTCTTTGGCTGTTCACCACCTTCGGATTTGTGCCTTCGAAGTTGTTGATTTTTATGGCACCGGAACGATAGACCTCCTCGATAACGTAAGGCCCTTCCCATTTAGAGAGAAGTTTTCCTGCAAAAAATCTTAAACGAGAGTTGAATAGCAACACATAATCACCTACATTAAACTCACGCTTTTGTATCCTTTTGTCATGCCATCTTTTGATTTTTTTCTTTAAACAGTTTGGCATTCTCATAGGCCTGGGTTCTCCATTCATCAAGTGAGCTAATGTCAAATAACCTCTTCTCACCGGCAAGTTTGAAATCATAGTTGAGCTCTTTAATGGCCCAATATGCCTTATGTTCTAGTTCGAGAGGTAAGTGACATGCTTTCCCATAAACCATTTTATACGGAGACATACCTATAGGATTTTTATATGCAGTTCTATAGGCCCATAATGCATCATCAAGTTTCTTGGACCAATTCTTTCTAGATCTATTAACAGTCTTTTGCAAAATTAATTGAGCTCTCTATTACTCAACTCTGCTTGACCACTAGACTGTGGGTGATAAGGAGATGCAATTCTATGATTAACATCATACTTAGCAAGCATTTTACGAAAGGCACCATGAATAAAATGTGAACCACCATCAGTCATTAAATATCTAGGGACTCCAAACCTCGGAAAAATAACTTCTTTAAGCATCTTAATAGAGGTGTTATGATCAGCACTACTAGTTGGAATAGCTTCTACCCACTTAGTAACATAATCAACAACAACTAAAATATGTGTATACCCATTAGAGGAAGGAAACGGTCCCATATAATCAAAGCCCCAAACATCAAATGGTTCAATAACGAGTGAATAATTCATAGGCATTTCTTGATGTCTACTAATATTACCAATTCTTTGACATTCATCACAAGACAAGACAAACTTACGGGCATCTTTGAAGAGAGTAGGCCAATAAAAACCGGATTGCAATACCATATGTGCAGTTCTATCTCCAGTGTGGTGTCCTCCATAAGCTTCGGAGTGACACTTGCCTAGGATCTGTTCCCGTTCATGCTCAGGTATACAACATCTAATAATACCATCTACTCCTTCTTTATAAAGGTGTGGGTCATCCCAGAAGTAATGTCTTAAATCATAGAAAAACTTTTTCTTTTGCTGGTATGTGAAACTAGGTGGTATAAATTTAGCGACAATGTAATTAGCATAATCAGCATACCATGGAGTAGTACGAGAAGCATTTATGACATTTAATTGTTCATCAGTAAAGCTATCATCAATAGGTAGTGGGTCATCAAGAACATTCTCTAACCTAGACAAGTTGTCTGCAACGGGGTTCTCAGCTCCCTTTCTATCAATAATATGCAAATCAAATTCTTGTAGTAGGAGAACCCATCTAATAAGTCTAGGTTTAGCATCTTTCCTCTCCATAAGATATTTAATAGCAGCATGATCAGTGTGAATAGTTACTTTAGAATCAACAATATAAGGTCTGAACTTATCACGAGCAAATACAACTGCTAAGAATTCTTTTTCAGTAGTGGCATAATTTCTCTGGGCATTGTCTAGAGTTTTACTAGCATATTGAATGACATTTAATTTCTTATCAACTCTTTGTCCTAGAACAGCACCTACAGCATAATCACTAGCATCACACATAATTTCAAAGGGTAGATTCCAATTAGGTGGCTGAACAATAGGTGCAGAAATTAATGCTTTCTTAAGTATTTCAAATGCTTCCACACAATCATCATCAAAGATAAAAGGGATATCTTTTTGTAATAGATTAGTCAGAGGCCGGGAAATTTTTGAGAAGTCCTTAATGAACCTCCTATAAAAACCAGCATGACCAAGGAAACTTCTTATACCTTTGATGTCCTTGGGACACGGCATCTTTTCAATAGCATCAACATTAGCTTTGTCAACTTCAATACCTCTTTCAGAAATTTTATACAATGCCTTCATTAACCATAAAGTGGCATTTCTCCCAGTTCAAGACAAGGTTAGTTTCTTCACATCTCTGCAAAACTCGATCAAGATTGCTCAAGCAATCATCAAAAGAGGATCCATAAACGGAGAATTCATCCACGAAAACCTCACAAATCTTTTCACAAAAATCAGAGAATATAGCCATCATGCATCTTTGAAAGGTAGTAGGTGCATTACATAAACCAAAAGGCATACGTCTATTAGCAAAGGTACCGAAAGGGCAAGTAAAAGTGGTCTTTTCTTCATCATCAGCTGACACGGGTATTTGAGAGAAACCAGAGTAACCATCTAGAAAGCAAAAATGTGTATGTTTGGATAATCTTTCTAGCATTTGATCAATGAAAGGCAAAGGGTAATGATCTTTTTTAGTAGATTTATTTAATATGAGGAAATCAATTACCATCCTATAACCTGTAATAATTCTTTGCGGAATCAATTCATCTAATTATTACTTCCCAATGCCTTCCTCTAGGACCAAATAATGGTGAAGTGTCATGTAGTCGACGTTCACATAACACCACTAGAGGAAAGACAACATACATCTCATCAAAATATCGAACGAATACCAAATTCACATGACTACTTATAGCAAGACTTCTCCCGTGTCCTCAGGAACAAACGTAACTACTCACAAATCATATTCATGTTCATAATCAGAGGGGTATTAATATGCATAATGGATCTGAACATATGATCTTCCACCAAATAAACCAACTAGCATCAACTACAAGGAGTAATCAACACTACTAGCAACCCACAGGTACCAATCTGAGGCTTTGGGACAAAGATTGGATACAAGAGATGAACTAGGGTTTGAGAGGAGATGGTGCTGGTGAAGATGTTGATGGAGATTGACCCCCTCCCGATGAGAGGATCGTTGGTGATGACGATGGCGATTATTTCCCCCTCCCGGAGGGAGGTTTCCCCGGCAGAACAGCTCTGTCGGAGCCCTAGATTGGTTCCGCCTCGTGGCGGCGGAGTTTCTTCCCGAAAGCTTGCTTCTGATTTTTCCTCGGACGAAAGACTTCATATAGCAGAAGATGGGCACCGGAGACCTGCCAGGGGGGCCACGAGGCAGGGGGCGCGCCCAGGGGGTAGGGCGCGCCTCCCACCCTCGTGGCCAGGGTGTGGCCCCCCTCTGGTATTTTCTTCGCTCAGTATTTTTTATTAATTCCAAAAATGACTTCTATGAAGTTTCAGGACTTTTGGAGCTGTGCAGAATAGGTCTCTAATATTTGCTCCTTTTCCAGCCCAGAATTCCAACTGCCGGCATTCTCCCTCTTCATGTAAACCTTGTAAAATAATAGAGAATAGGCATAAGTATTGTGACATAACGTGTAATAACATCCCATACTGCAATAAATATCAATATAAAAGCATGATGCAAAATGGATGTCTCAGGCAACAAATCCAACACCCTGGGCCTTGTTGTCAAGCAGGTGGCTGAGAGCTGCCATGAGAGCCTCGTCGCTGAAGATACCCTTGGTCATGACAGCGCCATACATGTCAGGGTGGACGTCGAGGGGCTTGCACTCCCTGATGGTTGTTGCCACCTCCTTCACCGCATCAGTCATCCTGCAATAGACATTGATCTCCTCCAGCAGGCCTCCTCTCTTCCTATTCCTATCTTCCTATCATGGACGGGGTCAAATGGCTTGTCGAAGGGCTTCGCAGCGGGCTTGTCAGGGCCATCAAGCACCTCGACGTCCGGGGTCCCAGGGAAGTCTGGCATGGGAGAACTGATACGTCTCCAACGTATCTATAATTTTTTATTGTTCCATGCTATTATATTATCTGTTTTGGATGTTTAATGGGCTTTAATATACATTTTTATATTATTTTTAGTACTAATCTATTAACCGAAGGCCCAGTGCAATTTGCTGTTTTTTTTGCCTATTTCAGTGTTTCGCAGAAAAGGAATATCAAACGGAATCCAAACGGAACAAAACCTTCACGAGGATCTTTTTTGGAACAAACGCAATCCAGGAGACTTGGAGTGGAAGTCAAGGAAGCAACGAGGCGGCCACAAGGCAGGAGGGCGCGCCCCCACCCTCGTGGGCCCCTTGTAGCTCCATCGACCTACTTCTTTCGCCTATATATACTCTTATACCCTAAAAACATCCAGGAGAGCCACGGAACCACTTTTCCACCGCCGCAACCTTCTGTACCCGTGAGATCCCATCTTGGGGCCTTTTCCGGCGACCTGCCGGAGGGGTTTTCGACCAAGCAGGGCTTCTACATCAACACCATAGCCTCTCCGATGATGTGTGAGTAGTTTACCACAGACCTTCGGGTCCATAGTTATTAGCTAGATGGCTTCTTCTCTCTCTTTGGATCTCAATACAAAGTTCTCCTCGATGTTCTTGGAGATCTATTCGATGTAATACTCTTTTGCGGTGTGTTTGCCGAGATCCGATGAATTGTGGGTTTATGCACTTGACTATCTATGAATATTATTTGATTCTTCTCGAAATTCTTATATGCATGATTTGTTATCTTTGCAAGTCTCTTCGAATTATCGGTTTAGTTTGGCCTACTAGATTGATCTTTCTTGCAATGGGAGAAGTGCTTAGCTTTGGGTTCAATCTTGCGGTGTCCTTTCCCAACGACAATAGGGGCAGCAAGGCACGTATTGTATTGTTGCCATCGAGGATAAAAAGATGGGGTTTATATCATATTGCTTGAGTTTATCCCTCTACATCATGCCATCTTGCCTAATGCGTTACTCCGTTCTTATGAACTTAATACTCTAGATGCATGCTGGATAGTGGTCGATGTGTGGAGTAATAGTAGTAGATGCAGAATCGTTTCAGTCTACTTGACACGGACGTGATGCCTATATTCATGATCATTGCCTTAGATATCATCATAATTATGCGCTTTTCTATCAATTGCTCGGCAGTAATTTGTTCACCCACCGTAATATATGCTATCTTGAGAGAAGCCACTAGTGAAACCTATGGCCCCCAGGTCTACTTTACATCATATAAGTTTCCAATCTACAATTCTAGTTTACTATTTATTTTGCAATCTTTATTTTCCAATCTATACAACCAAAAATACCAAAAATATTTATGTTATTATCTTTATCAGACCTCACTTTTGCAGGTGGCCGTGAAGGGATTGACAACCCCTTTATCGCGTTGGTTGCAAGGTTCTTGATTATTTGTGCAGGTACTAGGCGATTTGCGTGTAGTCTCCTACTGGATTAATACCTTGGTTCTCAAAAACTGAGGGAAATACTTACGCTACTTTGTTGCATCACCCTTTCCTCTTCAAGGGAAAACCAACGCATGCTCAAGAGGTAGCAAGAAGGATTTCTAGTGTCGTTGCCGGGGAGATCTATGCACAAGTCAAGACATACCAAGTACCCATCACAAACTATTATCCCTCGCATTACATTATTTGCCATTTGCCTCTCATTTTCCTCTCCCCCACTTCACCTTTGCCTTCTCTTCGCCCTCCTTCCGTTCGATCTTGTGTTACCATGTGCCTTATTTTTGCTTGCATCTTTGCTTGCTAAAAAACTATTGATATGGATCCACTTAAAGTGTTCTACTTGGATCATCTTCGATCCTTACGCGCTCGTGCTGAAACCCCAACTAGCCTAGTTGATGGGAAATCTTTATATGAGCATGCTCATTTTGTGTGTCACCATTTGTCTGAAATAGGGAGACTCTTATGGGAATAGATTGCTTTGTTATGCTTGGAATCTTTGTGAGATTTATGATTTTACTTGTTGCTCTAAGAACCCTAAAAACACCTTCCCTACCTATGTGAGTTTAATGATAATGAAATCTTATCTTATTATGCAAAGGGTGTTTATAGTTACTACAATATCGAACAAATTGAAGAATTTGTTGCTTTTAAGGGTGCTTATGAAGTTGCTTCTTTGATTGAAAAGTATGATATTACTCTCTACGAATCTGAAAATTTTGACATACTTAAATATTGCTATGAAAACTATGCTCATAATGTCTATGTCAAAGAATTTATTGAGAGAATGACCGTTGCTTTGGAAGAAAATAATGATATGCATGAATCTATAGATAATTATGATTCTGATGATTTCATTGAAATATCCCTTGATGAACATGATGCTTGCTATTCTTGTGGCCATGATGCCAATATTTATGAAGATGAATTTGCTATAGTTCCTTATGTTAAACATGAGATCGTTGCTATTGCACCCATAGTTGATAGTTCCTTCGATGAAAAGCGTGATTGCAATGATGTTATTATAAATTCTATTAATGTGAATCGTGCTAATAATATGAAAAACCCTAAGCTTGGGGATGCTAATTTTGCTATGTCTACTACTTGTTGCAATGATCATGATTGGGGTGATTCTTCTTACAATCTTGAAAATTTATTTAAGCCCCATGATGAATATGAGATTGATAATAATGTTCGCAATAATACTGAAAGTGGGTTTGGAAGAGTGTCAACTTTAGATCCCACATATTTGGATAATGTTCAATCTTATGAAGTTTTTGACAAAAGTGGGTTTGAAGAGGTCATGACTTTAGTTAATGTTAATCCCACTATTTCGGAAGAGTGTCAACTTTGCATGCATGTGGATCGTGTTGAGAATATGTTATGTGATAGCTATTTTGTTGAATTTGCCTATGATCCTACATGTAATTATTATGAGAGAGGAAAATATGGTTGTAGAAATTTTTATCTTACTAAATTACCTCTCGTCATGTTGAGATTGCTATCGTCTCTTTCTTCTTCCTTGCATATGCTAATTTTTGCTTGCTATGATAATTTGTTTGCTTATAAAATGCCTATGCATAGGAAGTATGTTAGACTTAAATATGTTTGTCACATGTTTTATGATGCTCTCTTTGTGTTTCATTATTATCTTTAATGTGAGCATCATCAAAATTATCAATGCCTAGCTTAATGGCTTTAAAGAAAAGCGCTTGTTGGGAGACAACCCAATATTTTTCCCTCCTGTTTAGTAATAAATTATTCATCTAGATTCTGTTTAGATGTGGTTTTATGTTTTAATTAGTGTTTGTGCCAAGTAGAACCGTTGAGAAGACTTGGGTGAAGTCTTTGCGATCTGGCTGTAAAGAACAGAAACTTTAGCGCTCACGAGATTAGATGCCATTTTTTACTGGAGAGCGCTTTTAGGTTGATTCTTTTTGCAGATGACTAATAGATAAATTCCTCACGTCCACCAATTTATTTCAGAACTTTTGAAGTTCCATAAGTATACGTTTGATACAGATTACTACAGACTGTTCTGTTTTTCACAGATTCTGTTTTTCGTGTGTTGTTTGCTTATTTTGATGAATCTATGGCTAGTATCGGGGGGTATGAACCATAGAGACGTTGGAATACAGTAGGTTTAACACCAATATAAATAAATAATGAGTTCATTACAGTACCTTATGGTGGTGGTTTGTTTTCTTATACTAACGGAGCTCATGAGATTTTCTGTTTGAGTTTTGTGTTGTGAAGTTTTCAAGTTTTTGGGTAAAGATTTGATGGATTATGGAATAAGGAGTGGCAAGAGCCTAAGCTTGGGGATGCCCAAGGCACCCCAAGGTAAAATTCAAGGATAACCAAAAGCCTAAGCTTGGGGATGCCCCAGGAGGCGTCCCCTCTTTCGTCTTCGTCTATCGGTAACTTTACTTGAGGCTATATTTTTATTCACCACATGATATGTGTTTTGCTTGGAGCGTCTTGTATGATTTGAGTCTTTGCTTTTGAGTTGACCACAATCATCCTTACTGCACACACCTTTTGGGAGAGACACACATGAATCGGAATGTATTAGAATACTCTATGTGCTTCACTTATATCTTTTGAGCTAGATAATTTTGCTCTAGTGCTTCACTTATGTCTTTTTAGAGAACGGTGGTGGTTATATTTTATAGAAATTATTGATCTCTCATGCTTCACTTATTATTTTGAGAGTCTTTTAGAATAGCATGGTAATTTGCTTTGGCTATAAAATTAGTCCTAATATGATAGGCATCCAAGATGGGTATAATAAAAACTTTCATATAGAGTGCATTGAATACTATGATAATTTTGATACTTGATAGTTGTTTTGAGATATAAAGGTGGTAATGTTAGAGTCATGCTAGTTGGGTAATTGTGGAATTGAGAAATACTTGTGTTGAGGATTGCAAGTCCCGTAGCATGCACGTATGGTAAACGTTGTGTGACAAATTTGAAGCATGGGGTGTCCTTTGATTGCTTTCTTTATGAGTGGCGGTCGGGGACGAGCGATGGTCTTTTCCTACCAATCTATCCCCCTAGGGGCATGCGTAGTAGTACTTTGCTTCGAGGGCTAATAACTTTTGCAATAAGTATATGAGTTCTTTATGACTAATGTGAGTCCATGGATTATACGCACTCTTACCTTTTCGCAATTTGCTAGCCTCTACGATACCGTGCATTGCCCTTTCTCACCTCGAGAGTTGGTGCAAACTTCGCCGGTGCATCCAAACCCCGTGATATGATACGCTCTATCACACATAAGCCTCCTTATATCTTCCTCAAAACAGCCACTGTACCTACCTATTATGTCATTTCCATAGCCATTCCGAGATATATTGCCATGCAACTTTCCACCGTTCCGTTTATTATGACACGCTCCATCATTTTCATATTGCTTTGCATGATCATGTAGTTGACATCGTATTTGTGGCAAAGCCACCCTCATAATTCTTTCATACATGTCGCTCTTGATTCATTGCATATCCCGGTACACCGCCGGAGGCATTCACATAGAGTCATATTTTTGTTCTAGTATCGAGTTGTAATATTGAGTTATGAGTAAACAAAAGTGTGATGATCATCATTATTAGAGCATTGTCCCATGTGAGGAAAGGATGATGGAGACTATGATTCCCCCACAAGTCGGGATGAGACTCCGGACGAAAAAAAAAGGCCAAAGAAGCCCCAAAAAAGAGGCCAAAGAAGCCCAAACAAAAAAAATGAAATGAGAGAAAAGGAGAGAAGGGACAATGTTACTATCCTTTTTCCACACTTGTGCTTCAAAAATAGCACCATGATCTTCATGATAGAGAGTTTCTTATTTTGTCACTTTCATATACTAGTGGGAATTTTTCATTATAGAACTTGGCTTGTATATTCCAATGATGGACTTCCTCAAAATGCCCTAGGTCTTCATGAGCAAGCAAGTTGGATGCACACCCACTTGGTTTCTTTTGATGAGCTTTCATATATTTATAGCTCTGGTGCATCTGTTGCATGGCAATCCCTACTCCTCGCATTGACATCAATTGATGGGCATCTCCACAGCCTGTTGATTAGTCGCGTCAATGTGAGACTTTCTCCTTTTTTGTCTTCTCACATAACCCCCATCATCATATGCTATTCCACCTGTAGTGCTATATCCATGGCTTGCACTCATGTATTGCGTGAGGGTTGAAAAGGCTGAAGCACGTTAAAAAGTGTGAACCAATTGCTCGGTTTGTCATCGGGGTTGTGCATGATGGGAGCATTTTGTGTGACGAAAATGAAGCATGGCCAAACTATATGATTTTGTAGGGATAAGCTTTCTTTGGCTATGTTATTTTAATAAGACATAGTTGCTTGGTTAGCATGCTTGAAGTATTACTATTTTTATGACAATATTAAAACTTTGTCTAGAATCTTTTGGATCTAAACATTCATGCCACAATCAAGAGAATTACATTGAAAAAAATTATGTTAGGTAGCATTCCACTAAAAATTCTATTTTATCATTTACCAACTCGAGGATGAGCAGGAATTAAGCTTGGGGGTGCTTGATATGTCTCCAACGTATCTATAATTTTTGATTGTTCCATGCTATTATATTATCTGTTTTGGATGTTTAATGGGCTTTAATATACCGTTTTATATTATTTTTGGGACTAACCTATTAACCGAAGGCCGAGTGCAATTTGCTATTTTTTTTTGCCTATTTCAGTGTTTCGCGGAAAAGTAATATCAAACGGAATCCAAACGGAACGAAACCTTCGCGAGGATCTTTTTTGGAACAAACGCAATCCAGGAGACTTGGAGTGGAAGTCAAGGAAGCAACGAGGCGGCCACGAGGCAGGAGGGCGCGCCCCCACCCTCGTGGGCCCCTCGTAGCTCCACTGACCTACTTCTTTCGCCTATATATACTCTTATACCTTGAAAACATCCAGGAGAGCCACGAAACCATTTTTCCACCACCGCAACCTTCTGTACCGGTGAGATCCCATCTTGGAGCCTTTTCCGGCGATCTGCCGGAGGGGGATTCGATCAAGGGGGGCTTCTACATCAACACCATAGCCTCTCCGATGATGTGTGAGTAGTTTACCACAGACCTTCGGGTCCATAGTTATTAGCTAGATGGCTTCTTCTCTCTCTTTGGATCTCAATACAAAGTTCTCCTTGATGTTATTGGAGATCTATTCGATGTAATACTCTTTTGCGGTGTGTTTGCCAAGATCCGATGAATTGTGGGTTTATGAACTTGATTATCTATGAATATTATTTGATTCTTCTCTGAATTCTTATATGCATGATTTGATATCTTTGCAAGTCTCTTCGAATTATCGGTTTAGTTTGGCCTACTAGATTGATCTTTATTGCAATGGGAGAAGTGCTTAGCTTTGGGTTCAATCTTGCGGTGTCCTTTCCCAGTGACAGTAGGGGCAGCAAGGCACGTATTGTATTGTTGCCATCGAGGATAAAAAGATGGGTTTTATATCATATTGCTTGATTTTATCCCTCTACATCATGTCATCTTGCCTAATGCGTTACTCCGTTCTTATGAACTTAATACTCTAGATGCATGCTAGATAGCGGTCGATGTGTGGAGTAAAAGTAGTAGATACCGAATCGTTTCGGTCTACTTGACACAGATGTGGTGCCTATATTCATGATCATTGCCTTAGATATCATCATAATTATGCGCTTTTCTATCAATTGCTCGGCGGTAATTTGTTCACCCACCGTAATATATGCTATCTTGAGAGAAGCCACTAGTGAAACCTATGGCCCCGGGGTCTACTTTACATCATATAAGTTTCCAATCTACAATTCTAGTTTACTATTTATTTTGCAATCTTTATTTTCCAATCTATACAACCAAAAATACCAAAAATATTTATCTTATTATCTTTATCAGACCTCACTTTTGCAAGTGGCCGTGAAGGGATTGACAACCCCTTTATCGCGTTGGTTGTAAGGTTCTTGATTGTTTGTGCAGGTACTAGGCGATTTGCGTGTAGTCTCCTACTGGATTAATACCTTGGTTCTCAAAAACTGAGGGAAATACTTACGCTACTTTGCTGCATCACCCTTTTCTCTTCAAGGGAAAACCAACGCATGCTCAAGAGGTAACAAGAACCAAGAGGCTCCCCTGAGCCCATGGCATGCTTCCCAGTTGCCAGCCCGAAGGAGAAGATGTGCTGCATCTGGCTGTAGTTCTGTATGGGTGTGTTGAGGAACTCAGCGTCCCTTGGGTGGTCCTAAGAATGAAACACAAGTGTTCTTAGTTGCGATTAGGAGTAGGCAATGGTGGACAGTATGAAAAGGAAGAGGGTTGTGAGCTAACCGCGACATGGTCGGCGTAGTGCTTTGCCTCCAGAACTATGGAGCAAGTGTTCTCATCACATGAGGCGCCGCTAAGTCTCTTAGCTTGGGCACTTGGATCCATCGACCTCTCCATTTCCTCAGGTAGTTGTACACCTGGGTGGCAGACACCTCCTGCCCACAGAACTCGAATATCTGCTTCGCAACGGTGTTCAAGTGCTCCTCCTTGAAGCCCTTGTCAGTCCTAACTCCACTAGAGATGAGCTCACACATCTTGTTCAGCACGAACGTGGACATGAACGGCTGCCACTTCATGTTGTTCGACCTACCATCCTTCTTTGCCTTTGCTGCTGCTACCTTGAGTGCAGCGGCAGCAGCAGCAGGAGTTGGCTCAACGAGCACTACTGGCACATAGAGGGAATCAGACGCGAACACCTCTGAATCAGGTGCCATCTCGGACATAGGCTGCG
Source organism: Aegilops tauschii subsp. strangulata (assembly GCF_002575655.3). Lineage (NCBI taxonomy): Eukaryota > Viridiplantae > Streptophyta > Magnoliopsida > Poales > Poaceae > Aegilops > Aegilops tauschii. Next base: position 535,229,384 of record NC_053036.3, on the reverse strand, counting down.
AGTCCTCAACAAACGATGGAGCAAACTGGTTGTCGGACAGGACAAGGGCCTGACTAAGATCTTGCGTCTGCGTGGTCATGTCCTACAATTGTAGCACGCATTGACAGTAAGCATAGCACACAACATACCGGACAGTCCATGAAAGCAGAAGCATACATGTACATGGTTCATCACTATCATAGTAAGCACATGCTTCATCGCTATCATACCAAGCATACCGGACAATCTATGAACAGGAACATACATCTACAACAAACAGCATGCTACAAATGCCCACCAATAGCTACAAATCACAGATCTAAGCACGAATCAACACAAGCACAAGGTTCAACTTCAAACTCTACTACTAATCTAGCCTACCACATGCTTGAACATCTAGCCCTACCACAAATTGCAACCGCACCATAGCAATCAACCATATCAGCTCACAGATCAGACCACTAACCAACCATGCATCTAGATCAAACCCTAGCTGTAGCTCAGATCTAGCTAGAAGGAATAGAGAGAAAGGGGGATTGAACTCACAGAGGCCATGGCTGCAGCTCGAGGACGATGGGGGACGGTCGTGGAAGATCAAGGCCGGCCGGTGAAGTGCGCCGACGCCGTGGACCGCCGGCCAATGAAGATGCGCCGCTTACCTGCTCATCGGTGCCGATGCGCGTCGGCGGGAAAGCTCGAACGGAGGGAGAATGGTGGCGGGAGTTGGGGCGGTGAGGGAGGGGCTAAATAGGGGTGGACTCGGCGGGAGGTGAGCCGAAATCCTCCCGCCGATTTTTCGGCGACGCGGGCGAGCTCGCGCCATCTCCTTGCTCACACGAGAGGAGAAGCGCGTCGCCCTCCCCTACCTCGCCCGAGCCAGGCTCGCGAGCTACTGCCGATTCGGGCGTTTCCCTGGGCCTGGCCCGTGCTTTAAGTTCCGTGCGATGCAGGCTGCACAGTGAACGCAGACTACCAAACGGGCTCAATCTTTCCCGCACGGGCCAGGCTGGGCCATATGCAGGCAAGCAAATACGCCCTTAGTCTTTCTACAGGTTTCCTTGGTCCATGTACTAATTAAGTGCACCATTCTACCAAACACAGCGTATCGGTCACAAATGAGTAGACGACGGTGAAGCACATTTTCCACCGGCGGTGCATCCATTGACGTGCACCGTCGGCCAGCCGGTACAGCGTCTTCTTACCGCCGCCGTGCCAAATGGTTTGGCATTGTGTCCATTGTCAGGCCATGGAGACCGGAGAGAGCTGTGTGTAAATGTTGACCCGGTCCATGAATGCACACTGGAACAAACAGCCTTCAGAGAAAAAATTTGAACGAATAGAGCAACAAATTAACCGCGAAACCTTCGCGGAGGTGACTGGTTCCCTCCGCCCTTGCTAGGAGCCAATACGCCATCAGCGTGGTAAAGTTTCACAGATCACATTGCTTTGCTGTGATTATGTTGAAAGATACTAGTGGTGATGATCAGTGATCAGGAAACATGGGGAAATTGTGGGGATAGTTCTCATCCAAAGATACTAGTGGTGATGATCAGTGATCAGGAAACATGGGGAAATTGCGCGTAGCCGGATAAATACTAAAATTTCTACAAGGGGCACAAAGGCCCTGTCCTCTAGTTTCAAAAAAAGAAAAAGCCCTGTCCTCGCACCTGCCAAAAATCCTTTCTAATGCGTGAACCACTGACACAAGACTACACGATATTTACCTTTGGTTAATCACCTGATGATTAGCCTTCGTATCAAAATATAAGACATTTTTGCAGTTCAAGAACGAAGTTCGACTGGATTCACCAGAATTCATTACCTACAGCCAAAAATAGATAAGAGGAACATGTTCGATGCAGTGCACTACTTTGCTGTGATCCATGTACTACTAAGTAAACCATTCTACCAAATACAGCTTGTCGGTCACAAATGAGTAGACGATGGTGAAGCACATGTTCCGCCGGCGACTTGCCCTGTCCACCAACGGCCGGCGCAGCCTCTTGTTACCGTCGCCGTACGGATCGGTTTGACGTCCTGTCCATTGTCAGGCCATGGAGAGAGCTCAGCTCACACGTTCAGAGACGATCAGGCGATAGATAAACAGCCTTCAGAGAACATATCTGAACGAATAGAGCAACAATTTGACAGTATGAACTGCACAGGTGACTGATTCCCGCCGCCCATACACCATCAGCGATGTAAGGTTTCTCAGACCGGTGCTCTCCATCCATTTCTTTGCTGCGATCATCTTGAAAGATGGTGCTAGTGATGATGAATAGTGGTCAGGGGATGTCACTATTTCAGTTGAAGCAGTGAAGCTGGGGGGAAAAATAATGCCAGTAGTTAGTAGGAAGAAAGGAAATGTGTTTTGATACCTGATGGACTATGTATGGACCGATTGACTACGAAGTTATAGGGAAAAAAAAACCTTTTTCTGTATGCTTGTGAGTTTGTGTGATATGTAAAACATGTAGGAGGTTTTCTTTTTCTCCGGGAATCGCTACTGTTATGCATGGGGATTGGGAAATCGCTACTGTAATGTAGTTTCAGAAGAAATTTTCCTTCGATAAAGAGTTTCAGAAGAAATGTCACAGATCTCGAGAAAATGATACTAGGAAACATGGGAAGATTTTGGAAAATAGTTCAATAGGTTTATTCAGGTTAGAAACTGAACAAACCAGTTTGTCCCGCTGAAATGTGGATGCCGCTGAATAAGCCGTTCAAGCAAGTGCGGCGCCGGATAATGAAGATATTCCATCAAACTACCGGACACATGACCTCACTTTGTGCTGAATATAGCGCGTACAAAATTTTCTAGCAGGGACACAAATGCCTTGTCCCGGGCTCCTGCCACCTGCCAAAAACACTTTCTCATGCGTGAACAATAGACACAAGACTACATGATATTTACCCATTGGTTTGTCACCTGATGATTAGCATAAAATGCAGGAACGAAGTTCCACTGGACCCATGAGAATTCATTAGCTACAGCCAAAAACAGAAGAGGACTAAGATCAAATAGACACTGCAACAGTCTGACTGAGAGTTTAAGTACACTGACACGTGCACAAGGTGCACTCAGCAATATAACTTAGATATGGCTAAGAAAGCCAGATTACAGCAGCATAATTTAGCCACATGGAACCACTTCGTGTGCAGTGCAATGGCTACACAAACAACGATAGCAATAATGTTATTCCTTGCAATTACAATATGCTTAATCTGTAGGGATACCAGGCATTGCTCCGAACAAATAATCTAGCTAGCTGGAATGTAAGCACGAGCAGATTGGATGGCATCATTTAGATCAATTCAGAATCAACAGACAAATAATTTGGCCTGCGAAAAGAGCCTAATCTTTGGAGGAATCACAAACGTGGAGGAAGCACTGCTTAATGCCTCCCAGAACAGAGGAACACAGGGTAGAAATGGACATCTCTTGCTTTTCTCACCAGCAAGAAATCTTCTTATGAAAGCTGGTCTTTTCTTTCACCAATGATGCAAATATTCCGTTGGGTTAACAGGTTATGTAGCAGAAGTTAAACTGGAGCAGACTGAATTCATTGGCTACATGAAAAGTAGATAAGATTTTTGCTCAATCGCAATGCATCGCCGAAATCCTGAGGATTAGCATCAAGTAGACATTACAAAAGTCTGATAAGAGACTCTGAATACACTAAAGGTTTACGAACTACAATCACTAATAATATTAGTAAGCAGGATTTAGGACACATAATCCTTCAATGTCATGGACAAGAAAGCCATATTTCAGAATAATTTAGCAACATGAAACTAATTCATATTCGGAACAATAGCTGGACACACAAGAAGAATAGTAACCATGTTCTTTCAAAATTGCAGCATGCTTAATCTCTAAGGTTACAGGGATTGCTCCGAACAGAAAATCAAGCTATAGCAGGAGCACAAGGACCGGCAAGTTGAATGACATAATTTAAGCAAATTCAGATATCAACAGACAAAACTAGTAAAGCACCTACAGAAGAAGAGCACATTCTTGGAGGAAGCACAAGCTTGACTTGCAGGTAACACTACTGTCGATCTACACCTGCAAATGAGTCCGAGAACAATGGAACATATGGTAAAAATATCGCTGCCTTGTTTTTCCGAAGACTACGGATCCGATGGAATTTCCGATGCTGCATATCGTATGATGACAACGTATCAGCATCAAACGAATCCAAGAAAATGGTGTCGCAGTCTGGATGAAAAGCGGCCACCCTGTACTCCCCACCAGTCATGCTCCGCAACTCATCGTAGCTGACACTATGCTTCAGGACCCATTCTTTACTATCATAATCCTTCATGTACCAGACTGTTGTTGTATCCTCATCCGTTTTCTTCTTCCTCTTCTTCTTCTTCTTCTTGTCGTCAGGAGCTAGCGGTGTGGCAGCATAGTGCAAGCACCGCTGTGACACTCCGATCAAACCAAAACTCAAACCACCTGATGGCACACCGATAGTCTTCCACACCTTCCCCTCCATGTCCACTGCTACCAGCACAGCATCATAGTCCGTGTTCACGGGATACAGCAAACCATACAAGTGCAGCATGCCTTGGAAGAATACGCTTGTAAGGCCAGCGAACAGGCTAATTTTCTCAGGAAGGCGGCTTTCTCTGTAATTCCAGGCTCCGGTTTGCGAAGAGTAGATGGTCACTCCTGTGATGTATTTATCCTGTTCGGTGTCCTCAAACTGAAGAACGTGGAAATGGGACGGGACTGCTGGATCAAAAGCCAAACGCGCGATGACGCGGCGGCCGGCTGGCACCGGCGGGAGTGCGGGGATGCCAACCCACCTCCCGGTGGCCGGATTGCAAACGATGTAATGGTATTCAAGCGGATCATCGTCGTCCCCGGAAGGAGAAGAAGGGAACTTGTGGGCGCGGCAGAGGAGGAGGCCATTGCAGGTGTCCAGCTGGTCGACGTACCAGTACTCGTGGGACGGCAAGAAAGAGAGGGACGGGTCGACCGGCTGGGCTGCGCCGCCGGGGACTTTGGCGAAGTGAAAGTTGTAGAAGCGGTGGTCCGGCCCGTGGTAGGTGCTGTAGAGGAAACCGGCGAGGGGTTGGGGCAGCTTCTTGCGGTGGGCGGGGTCGGCGATGAGGTCGCGCCAGGCCGGGGAGACGCACTTGAAGCGGTGGACGGACCTGGCGGGGAGGCGGGAGAGGATCTCCAAGATGAGATCCTCCGTCAGGAGGCTGGCCGCCGCCGCCGTCACTGCCTCCTCAGCCGGAGGGTTGGTCGTCCTCACCTTCTTCTTCTTCGCGGAACTCTTCCCCTCCATGGCGCCGCTGAAAGGAACAAAGCGGTCAGGATAAATCAATCTGTACAGTGGATTCATCAATCTGGGCGAGAAGGACGAACTGACGGGGAAATACCTTGGTTTGAGGCGGCGGCGGCGTAGGCCGCCACTGTCCATGAGGACGCGACGGCGGCGGCGCTTCTCGGCGGCGTAGGCGGCGATGGAGGATGGGTAACCTATTAACCTATTAACCGTAGCATTTTTACAGATCGGCGATGGGGGATGATGTTCGCCAACAACGAGATTAGCGGCGAAATGCTGCGTCTAATATTACTGTATTATTAATTTTTGGAAATGCGGTGAATATATTTCTCTATCTCTACTACTAATAAATAATCCAACATTATCTTTTCTACGCGCACCCAAGCAAACGTCCGTGGACACATTACCTGTAACACCCACGATGCGGCTATATCTCCCATGTGTCGAGGCACGACGTGGAGGCATAACCGCATGGTGGTTTTGTCGCAAAAAGGTCATCTTCACACAATCCTATGTAATGAACAATGGGATAAAGAGTTGGCCTACAATCGCCACTTCACACAATGATCAATTAAACATACATCATTCAGAGTACACACATAGTCCGACTACGGACAAATACAAATGAAAAGAAGATAACCCCAAATGCTAGATCCCCGATCGTCCCAACTGGGCTCCACTACTGATCATCAGGAAACGAAACATAGTAACGACCCAGGTCCTCGTCGAACTCCCACTTGAGCTCGGTTGCGTCACCTGTACTGGTATCAACGGCACCTGCAACTGTTTTGGTAGAATCTGTGAGTCACGAGGACTCAGCAATCTCACACCCGCGAGATCAAGACTATTTAAGCTTATGGGTAGGATAGGGTCATGAGGTGGAGCTGCAGCAAGCACTACCATATATGGTGGCTAACATACGCAAGTAAGAGCGAGAAGAGAAGCAACGCAACGGCCGAGAAGTTAGAAGTGATCAAAAAATGATCCTGAAACTACTTACGTTCAAGCATAATACAAGACCGTGTTCACTTCCCGGACTCCGCCGAAAAGAGACCATCACAGCTACACACGCGGTTGATGCATTTTAATTAAGTCAAGTGTCAAGTTCTCTACAACCGGACATTAACAAATTCCCATCTGCCACATAACCGCGGGCACGGCTCTCGAAAGTTTATACCCTGCAGGGGTGTCCCAACTTAGCCCATCATAAGCTCTCAAGGTCAACGAAGAATATTCCTTCTCCCGGGAAGACCCGATCAGTCTCGAAATCCCGGTTACAAGACGTTCGACAATGGTAAAACAAGACCAGCAAGACCACCCGACTGTGCCGAGAAATCCCGATAGGAGCTGCACATATCTCGTTCTCAGGGCACACCGGATGAGCTAAGCGTACAGGTACCAACGTAACCCAAGTTGCCAAGGGACGGTCCCGCACGGTGCTCTAGTTTGGACCAACACTCAGAGTAGCACTGGCCCGGGGGGGTTAAAATAAAGATGACCCTCGGGCTCGCGAAAACGCAAGGGAAAAGGCTTAGGTAGGCAAATGTAAAACTAAGGTTGGGCCTTGCTGGAGGAGTTTTATTCAAAGCGAACCGTCAAGGGGTTCCCATAAAACCCAACCACGTAAGGAACGCAAAATCAAGGAACATAACACCGGTATGGCGGAAACTAGGGCAGCAAGAGTGGAACAAAAACACCAGGAATAAGGCCGAGCCTTCCACCCTTTACCAAGTATATATATGCATTAATTAAAATAAGAGATATTGTGATATCCCAACATATCCATGTTCCAACATGGCACAAACTTCATCTTCGCCTGCAACTAGGAACGCTATAAGAGGGGCTGAGCAAAAGCGGTAACATAGCCAAACAACGGTTTGTTAGGAAGGTGGGTTAGAGGCTTGACATGGCAATATAGGAGGCATGATGTAACAAGTGGTAGGTAGCGCGACATAGCGATAGAACGAACAACTAGCAAGCAAAGATAGAAGTGATATCGAGGGTATGGTCATCTTGCCTGAAATCCCGCAAGGAAGAAGAACGAGTCCGTGAAGAAGACAAACGGACGCAGTCGAACGAACCCTCACAACTCTGGAACGAAACCGAAGCTATCGAGAGAAGCAAACCGGAAAGAAGCAAACAACATGATAAACACACAATCATAAACATGGCATGATGCACAATCAAGTATGATGCATGTCCGGTTTAAATGAGGCATGGCATGGCAAAATGCAACAAACAATACTACAAATTAAGTGGAGCTCAATATGCAACAAGTTGCATCTTGACAAAACACCACATCAATTATTTAGTTCTCTCCCGTTTATGTACCCAACAAAATTAACTGTGGTTAAGCATGGCAAGAGGTGAAGCATAATAAAACTATCTATTTAGGCAAGTTTAAATGAGGCCGGAAATAACAAATAACAATTCCGGAAAATCCCCATATGTCATTTAAAGCAAACAACAATTTTAAACGTTTTAAATGCTATTATCATGATGCGGATGACATATGCAAGTTTTAAGCAATTTTATGGAAATGTTGACATGAGCATGATACGAGGCATTTGTCGCCATGGCGGAAGGAAAAGGGTGCCACGGCGGTGAAACGGAAATGGTGCCACGGCAACATCCCGGTTCCGGCAACTCGATTGAGATGCTGGTGCAAAGGAACAAGTGTGGGTGCGCGAAACGTGCAAGAGTGACGGGGAGTGATCCCGGATACCGGGTGTCCCACATGTCGGTGGCATGGCTTACAGCGAACGTGCAAGGAACAATTCGGACACGGTCCAAACATAGGGTGCATCTCATACAACACACATGCATTCGTTCACGGGCGTCGTCTCGTCATTATACCTTTGAAGCGTGTATTTCTGGAGCGGATCGGGTTCGATGCGGTGTAGGGGAAGTAGACGTTCTCGGGATGGTCGTAGTGGAAGTAGTGGTACACGGTGACGGTAGTGGAAGTAGTGGTTCACGTTTTCGTAGAGGGACTTGACGAATCCGAGTAACTTGGGGTCGACGTTAGTCGTTCACGTTCATAGTCGCACAAGTTTCCGTAGATGTTCGGGGTCACGGCGAGGAACTCGGCGTTTCGGTGCGATGTAGGGGTACATGTCGAAGGTTGTCGTGGTACTTGGCGTTTCGGTCAGTACTCGTCCGAGCATCCGTGTGGTCTTAGCCGGTGGTGTACTTGGCGAATCCAGATGTATTGGTAGTGGTACTTGGCGAATTCCACGCTCGGTGGCCGTTGGACTTGGCGTCAACAGCAACAGGGGCACGATGCAGGAGGCTGGTTCCGAGCGGGACTTGCAGCGGCAGTGGCGGGAACTTGGCACGGCGGTCTTGCGAGGCATGGGGAGGCTTGAGGCGGCAGCGTCGAGGAGGAAGACCGGCGACGCAGCTGCGGGCACCGAGAGGCGTGGCTCCGACGGGCAGGGTCGGAGACGAGGTGCAGAAGGGCGGCGAGGGACTCGGCGATGGGGACGGCCTGAAACTGCTGCTGGTGGCGCTCGTGGCCATGGGACGCGGAAGCCGAGGTCGAAGGCGAGGCGCGGTGGAGGTCCGAGCGCGGCGTCAGCGAGAGGGTGCTGGCGCGCGGCGCATGGTGGTGGTGGTGGTGGGGAGCTCCGACAACAACGAGCTGCAGGAGGCCGGCCTTGGAGCGTCGGTGCTCGAGGCGAGGACGAGGAGACAATGCAGACGAAGTCGTGGAGGCGCGGGGACCTGCTCCGTTAAGGCAGAAGGAGGCCGGGGCAGGAGCGGCGCGAGTTGGCGAGGTGGTAGCGGGGGCTCCAGACGGCGCAGAGGCGGAGAGGCGCGACGACGGCGGTTTCGGGCCGGATCGAGGAGGAGGGAGGCGAGGGGATCAGGCGCAGGGAGCTCCTCTCCCTGGCTCGATGCGTGCGTGTGTGTGTGGCGGCGGGCAGAGGGAACGAGAGGGAGAGGTATCGAGCAGGGGGGTCGGGCTAGGGTTAGATAGGGGCTGCAGGCTGGGGTTTGGGCTTAGAGGCCGGCTGGGCTGCAGGCTCTCTTCTCTCTCTCTCACTCTAAAGAAATAAAAAAACAGAGATAAGAAAGAAAAGAAAGGGAGGTTAGGGGAAGAAGTTGGTCACGCGGATAATTTTCCCAGACTCACAAAAATGTGCTTGTTCAGAGAAAATAGAAAAGGCCATTATTGAAAGATTTAAATTCAAACTCATTTGATTTAAATTCAAATGATTTGAATAGGAAGTGAGGGTTGGGAAGGTCCAAAAATGTTCGGATTTTTGGTGGAGCTCCGGAATATGATGAAAGAATATATGGCAAGGTTGGAGACCAAGAATTAAGATAACAAAGGCATTGGGATAATTTGCAAGTGTGTTATGGTGATTTCCAAATTAAAGAAATATTTAATATAGCTCCCTAATATTGGGAGGATATGTTATAAAGAGAAGTCACCCTTCCCTCGATTTAAATAGATCAACCATCTATGCAATTTATTAGTTGAGTTGAGATGCAAAGATTAATGACATGATGGCATGATGACATGATGCAATGCAAAAATAAAAGAGCAAGCACAAAAGAAACACACGGTGATCACGAAAATATGGAAGTCTTCTGAAGCGTCAGTCTCGGGGCGTCACAACACTCCTCCACTTACAAGAGATCTCGTCCCGAGATCTAAGGATGGCGCCGGAGAGAAACGGAAGAGAAAGAGGTAAAACAAAGTTGCTTCTTTGACAAACGAGTGAAACCCACAAACCTTGAGAGGTTGAACAAATCGAAATAAAGAATACAATGGAGGTGAACGAGATTGCAAACACTGCGTTGGCAGAGAAGAACAAAGAACATGATGAGAACCAAGAGCTTAGGGGACAAGATAGATTTTGAAGCCACTCCGGTTAAAACAAGATAGAGTAGGATTAAGAATGATATAATTTGGACAACACTCCGACTGAAAATGGAAGGAATTAACATGAACTTGAGAAGATGGGATGATACTTGATGAAATCAACAACACACTGCCTCCGGAACTATTGAAAAATGGCACAAAGGGTAAGAAAGATTTCAGATCGCACTCTGGTTGAGGAAGGAGGCAAAACTTGATAAGATGAGAGAGCTCGAATGAAAACACGACACTTCGGTTAAATGGATAAGCAAGGAAAAGAACATGATCTCCAAAATGAGATGATGGGTCGAAGAAAACATCACAATGCCTTCGGGACAAATGAAAGAGTGGAATCAAGAGAACAGAGAAGAGAACAACGACTTCTATCACAATTGAATTTGAAAGAGCCTCCTTAAAAAGAAGGATTGAACGGAGTTGTTGGAAAACCAACAACGAAAAGAATAAGCTTGTAGTGGACTTATGGAAACATCTCAACATTATGAGGTGACAAACGGCCACTAAAGGAAGCCATTGATTTGAGTGAGAGCACCAAGGCGATGAAAAACTTCTTTCACCAAGAGGATAGGAGAAAACTTGGATCATTGATAAGCACCATAATAGCAACATTCCTTAGGGAAGGCTCTAGGTGAAACATGACACAAGATAAATCCAACGAAGAGACTGGTGGATTTAAAATATCTCATTCTTGACAACATGTGAATCATGAAACGCGAACTCAAATTGTCAAGAATGACATAACACCACCTCAAATGATAAGGTAGAACGAATTGCACTTTGGAATGCAGGAAGAAGAATATTTGAGCTCTTCCAACAAGAATCTTGAGAACACTTCGAGAATGAATTAAATCCTTGATGAACCACCATGAAGAAACTCCATGAAGAACTCCGGTAATAAAAGGATGATAGAAAGAAAGAGAAGTTGAAAACACAAGGTGACGCCTTGCAGTGATAAGATGAAGCTTTGAAATGATATAACCGAGAAAACTTGGAACTCCGGAAAGAAAGATGAACAAATGAAATCAAGAATTTTGACGAACCTCCGAAATATGGAATTGAATTTACACGATGAAACAAGAATAAGAATTACATTATGCTCATCCTTCACCAATTAAATTGATGACAAGCAATGGATTTGGCATACTACTTATTCTCGTAGAATGGATTAAGATAGATATGGCGCAAACTTGGGAAGGTCTTCAACGAACCACTGGTAGGATTGGAAAGAACGAATGAATCTATATGATAACGAAGGAAGAGAACTCTTGAACGAACCACCGTAAGAATTGGAAATGAAAGTAGCAAAGGCACAATTCACCGGGAAGAATTAGAAAACGAATAAAGATACTTGACAGAATTTAGATACATGAGAATGAAGAGATCATGAACTAATTAGCGGATATTTGAACGATGCACCGGTAAGATTTGGAGAATGAGATCTAAAAGCTGAGAATGAATAACTATGACATGATGGCTTTCGGAGGAAAGAAATGGAAACAACTCATGAAATGCTCCGGATGGGTATGAAAAGAATTCTTGCAATCAAAAATAATTATGAGAGGATGGCAACACGCTTGAACTTCGCATCTTTGAGAGAACGGATAAGATTGAAGAGAAACTCTTCTTCGGTCTTCAAAATCCGAGAATGACGACGAGAAACACCACCATGAATTGTTGAGGAACTCCGAAACAACGAAGAATATAAATGTTGAGCCAAAGATGAAAAGAATTTGAAGCGATCTTGGAGAAGGCATCTGACTGATGAAAATTCATTCTTACGTCAAACTTCGAAAAGAATTTGGGAATAGCTCCGGGCAAATTAGAAGAGTCAGGTAAGATCCTGGGAAAAGACCTATGGGTTAGGGCCCATTCAAAACACCTTTCGAAAAGATTGCTTGAAAGATATTGCACCGGTTGAATTAAATGGCTCAAAAGAGATAACAACCTCGAAATAGCTTGAACGGATTAGGAATGAAAACACGAATCTCCTGAGGTATCTTCAGCACTCCAGAACAAATGAATGGCGAGAAGTGGATGATTAAGAGATGCACCAGCATGAGAAAACATTAAAAGGAGGAAAGGGATATGATCAACACCGAAAGCTTGAATTGGATCCACCGGAGAAGAAAAGAGAACGGAGAATGATAAACTTGTCGCTTCCTTAGCATGTTTATGGGAAATCACCGGATAAGTGTTGGAAATATGCCCTAGAGGCAATAATAAATGGTTATTATTATATTTCTTTGTTCATGATAATTGTCTATTGTTCATGCTATAATTGTATTATCCGGAAATCGTAATACATGTGTGAATACATAGACCACAACGTGTCCCTAGTAAGCCTCTAGTTGACTAGCTCGTTGATCAACAGATAGTCACGGTTTCCTGACTATGGACATTGGATGTCATTGATAACGGGATTACATCATTAGGAGAATGATGTGATGGACAAGACCCAATCCTAAGCATAGCATAAAAGATCGTGTAGTTTCGTTTGCTAGAGCTTTTCCAATGTCAAGTATCTTTTCCTTAGACCATGAGATCGTGCAACTCCCGGATACCGTAGGAGTGCTTTGGGTGTGCCAACCGTCACAACGTAACTGGGTGACTATAAAGGTACACTGCGGGTATCTCTGAAAGTGTCTGTTGGGTTGGCACGGATCGAGACTGGGATTTGTCACTCCGTGTGACGGAGAGGTATCTCTGGGCCCACTCGGTAATGCATCATCATAATGAGCTCAATGTGACTAAGGCGTTAGTCACGGGATCATGCATTGCGGTACGAGTAAAGAGACTTGCCGGTAACGATATTGAACAAGGTATTGGGATACCGACGATCGAATCTCGGGCAAGTAACATACCGATTGACAAAGGGAATTGTATACGGGATTGATTGAATCCTCGACATCGTGGTTCATCCGATGAGATCATCATGGAACATGTGGGAGCCAACATGGGTATCCAGATCCCGCTGTTGGTTATTGACCGGAGAGGCGTCTCGGTCATGTCTGCATGTCTCCCGAACCCGTAGGGTCTACACACTTAAGGTTCGGTGACGCTAGGGTTGTAGAGATATGAGTATGCGGAAACCCGAAAGTTGTTCGGAGTCCCGAATGAGATCCCGGACGTCACGAGGAGTTCCGGAATGGTCCGGAGGTGAAGAATTATATATAGGAAGTCCAGTTTCGGCCACCGGGAAAGTTTCGGGGGTTATCGGTATTGTACCGGGACCACGGAAGGGTCCCGGGGGTCCACCGGGTGGGGCCACCTGTCCCGGAGGGCCCCATGGGCTGAAGTGGGAAGGGAACTAGCCCTTAGTGGGCTGGGGCGCACCCCATGGGCCTCCCCCCTGCGCCTAGGGTTGGAAACCCTAGGGTGGGGGGGCGCCCCACTTGACTTGGGGGGTAAGTTACCCCCCTGGCCGCCGCCCCCCCCATCCAGATGGGTTCTGGCCGGCGCCCCCCCTCCCAGGGGGCCTATATAAAGGGGGGAGGGAGGGCAGTAGTATTACAGCCTTGGGCGCCTCCCTCCTCCCCTGCTACACCTCTCCCTCTCGCAGACGCTCGGCGAAGCCCTGCCGAGATCCCGCTACATCCACCACCACGCCGTCGTGCTGCTGGATCTCCATCAACCTCTCCTTCCCCCTTGCTGGATCAAGAAGGAGGAGACGTCGCTGCACCGTACGTGTGTTGAACGCGGAGGTGCCGTCCTTTCGGCACTCGGTCATCGGTGATTTGAATCACGGCGAGTACGACTCCGTCAACAACGTTCATTGGAATGCTTCCGCTCGCGATCTACAAGGGTATGTAGATGCACTCCGTTCCCCTCGTTGCTAGTATACTCCATAGATGGATCTTGGTGAGCGTAGGAAAATTTTAAAATTCTGCTACGATCCCCAACAGTGGCATCATGAGCCAGGCCTATGCGTAGTTACTATGCACGAGTAGAACACAAAGCAGTTGTGGGCGTTGATGTTGCCAATTCTTCTTGCCGCTACTAGTCTTATCTTGTTTCGGCGGTATTGTGGGATGAAGCGGCCCGGACCAACCTTACACGTACGCTTACGTGAGACAGGTTCCACCGACTGACATGCACTAGTTGCATAAGGTGGCTAGCGGGTGTCTGTCTCTCCTACTTTAGTCAGAACGGATTCGATGAAAAGGGTCCTTATGAAGGGTAAATAGAAATTGGCAAATCACGTTGTGGTCATACGTAGGTAAGAAACGTTCTTGCTAGAAACCTACAAACCACGTAAAAAAAACTTGCAAGAACAATTAGAGGACGTCTAACTTGTTTTTGCAGCAAGTGCTATGTGATGTGATATGGCCAGAAGATGTGATGAATGATATATGTGATGTATGAGATTGATCATATTCTTGTAATAGGAATCACGACTTGCATGTCGATGAGTATGACAACCGGCAGGAGCCATAGGAGTTGTCTTTATTATTTTGTATGACCTGCGTGTCATTGAATAACGCCATGTAAATTACTTTACTTTGTTGCTAAACGCGTTAGCCATAGAAGTAGAAGTAATCGTTGGCGTGACGACTTCATGAAGACACAATGATGGAGATCATGATGATGGAGATCATGGTGTCATGCCGGTGACGAAGATGATCATGGTGCCCCGAAGATGGAGATCAAAGGAGCATAATGATATTGGCCATATCATGTCACTATTTGATTGCATGTGATGTTTATCATGTTTTTGCATCTTATTTGCTTAGAACGACGGTAGTAAGTAAGATGACCCCTTATGATAATTTCAAGAAAGTGTTCCCCCTGACTGTGCACCATTGCGAAGGTTCGTTGTTTCGAAGCACCACGTGATGATCGGGTGTGATAGATTCTAACGTTCGCATACAACGGGTGTTGACGAGCCTAGCATGTACAGACATGGCCTCGGAACACACGCAATACACTTAGGTTAACTTGACGAGCCTAGCATGTACAGACATGGCCTCGGAACACGGAGGACCGAAAGGTCGAGCATGAGTCGTATAGAAGATACGATCAACATGGAGATGTTCACCGATCTTGACTAGTCCGTCTCACGTGATGATCGGACATGGCCTAGTTAACTCGGATCATGTTTCACTTAGATGACTAGAGGGATGTCTATCTGAGTGGGAGTTCATTGAGTAATTTGATTAGATGAACTTAATTATCATGAACTTAGTCTAAAATCTTTACACTATGTCTTGTAGATCAAATGGCCCACGTTGTCCTCAATTTCAACGCGTTCCTAGAGAAAACCAAGCTGAAAGATGATGGCAGCAACTATACGGACTGGGTCCGGAACCTGAGGATCATCCTCATAGCAGCCAAGAAAGATTATGTCTTAGAAGCACCGCTAGGTGAAGCACCAATCCCAGAGAACCAAGACGTTATGAACGCTTGGCAGCAGCGTGCTGATGATTACTCCCTCGTTCAGTGCGGCATGCTTTACAGCTTAGAACCGGGTCTCCAAAAGCGTTTTGAGAAACATGGAGCATATGAGATGTTCGAGGAGCTGAAAATGGTTTTCCAAGCTCATGCCCGGGTCGAGAGATATGAAGTCTCTGACAAGTTCTTCAGCTGTAAAATGGAGGAGAATAGTTCTGTTAGTGAGCACATACTCAGAATGTCTGGGTTGCACAACCGCTTGTCTCAGCTGGGAGTTAATCTCCCGGATGATGCGGTCATTGACAGAATCCTTCAGTCGCTTCCACCAAGCTACAAGAGCTTTGTGATGAACTTCAATATGCAGGGGATGGAAAAGACCATTCCCGAGGTATATTCAATGCTGAAATTAGCGGAGGTGGAGATCAGAAAAGAACATCAAGTGTTGATGGTGAATAAAACCACTAAGTTCAAGAAGGGCAAGGGTAAGAAGAACTTCAAGAAGGACGGCAAGGGAGTTGCCGCGCCCGGTAAGCCAGTTGCCGAGAAGAAGTCAAAGAATGGACCCAAGCCTGAAACTGAGTGCTTTTATTGCAAGGGAAGTGGTCACTGGAAGCGGAACTGCCCCAAATACTTAGCGGACAAGAAGGCCGGCAACACCAAAGGTATATGTGATATACATGTAATTGATGTGTACCTTACCAGTACTCGTAGTAGCTCCTGGGTATTTGATACCGGTGCGGTTGCTCATATTTGTAACTCAAAACAGGAACTACGGAATAAACGGAGACTGGCAAAGGACGAGGTGACGATGCGCGTCGGGAATGGTTCCAAGGTCGATGTGATCGCCGTCGGCACGCTACCTCTGCATCTACCTACGGGATTAGTTTTAAACCTTAATAATTGTTATTTAGTGCCAGCTTTGAGCATGAACATTGTATCTGGATCTCGTTTAATTCGAGATGGCTACTCATTTAAATCCGAGAATAATGGTTGTTCTATTTATATGAGAGATATGTTTTATGGTCATGCCCCGCTGGTTAATGGCTTATTCTTGATGAATCTCGAACGTGATGTTACACATATTCATAGTGTGAATACCAAAAGATGTAAAGTTGATAACGATAGTCCCACATACTTGTGGCACTGCCGCCTTGGTCACATTGGTGTCAAGCGCATGAAGAAGCTCCATGCAGATGGACTTTTGGAGTCTCTTGATTACGAATCATTTGACACGTGCGAACCATGCCTCATGGGTAAGATGACCAAGACTCCGTTCTCCGGAACAATGGAGCGAGCAACCAACTTATTGGAAATCATACATACCGATGTGTGCGGTCCAATGAGTGTTGAGGCTCGCGGAGGATATCGTTATGTTCTCACTCTCACTGATGACTTAAGTAGATATGGGTATGTCTACTTAATGAAACACAAGTCTGGAACCTTTGAAAAGTTCAAGGAATTTCAGAGTGAGGTTGAGAATCAACGTGACAGGAAAATAAAATTCTTACGATCAGATCGTGGTGGAGAATATTTAAGTCACGAGTTTGGTACACACTTAAGGAAATGTGGAATAGTTCCGCAACTCACGCCGCCCGGAACACCTCAGAGAAATGGTGTATCCGAACGTCGTAATCGCACTCTATTGGATATGGTGCGATCTATGATGTCTCTTACCGATTTACCGCTCTCATTTTGGGGCTATGCTTTAGAGACTGCCGCATTCACTTTAAATAGGGCTCCGTCGAAATCCGTTGAGACGACACCGTATGAATTATGGTTTGGGAAGAAACCTAAGCTGTCGTTTCTAAAAGTTTGGGGATGCGATGCTTATGTCAAGAAACTTCAACCTGAAAAGCTCGAACCCAAGTCAGAGAAATGCGTCTTCATAGGATACCCTAAGGAAACTATTGGGTATACCTTCTACCTCAGATCCGAAGGCAAGATCTTCGTTGCCAAGAACGGGTCCTTTCTGGAGAAGGAGTTTCTCTCAAAAGAATTGAGTGGGAGGAAAGTGGAACTTGATGAGGTGATAGTCACCCCTTCCGAACCGGAAAGTAGCGCAGCGCGGGAAATTGTTCCTGTGGTGCCTACACCGACTGGGGAGGAAGTTAATGATGATGATCATGAAGCTTCGGATCAAGTTACTACTGAACTTCGTAGGTCCACAAGGACACGTTCCGCACCAGAGTGGTACGGTAACCCTGTCCTGGAAATCATGTTGTTAGACAACGGTGAACCTTCGAACTATGAAGAAGCGATGGCGGGCCCGGATTCCAACAAATGGCTAGTAGCCATGAAATCCGGGATAGGATCCATGTATGAAAACAAAGTATGGACTTTGACTGACTTGCCCGATGATCGGCAAGCCATAGAAAATAAATGGATCTTTAAGAAGAAGACAAACGCGGATGGTAATGTGACCATCTATAAAGCTCGACTTGTCGCTAAGGGTTATCGACAAGTTCAAGGGGTTGACTACGATGAGACTTTCTCACCCGTAGCGAAGCTGAAGTCCGTCCGAATCATGTTAGCAATTGCCGCATACTATGATTATGAGATATGGCAGATGGACGTCAAAACGGCATTCCTTAACGGCTTCCTTAAGGAAGAGTTGTATATGATGCAGCCGGAAGGTTTTGTCGATCCTAAGAATGCTAACAAAGTATGCAAGCTCCAGCGCTCAATCTATGGGCTGGTGCAAGCATCTCGGAGTTGGAACATTCGCTTTGATGAGATGATCAAAGCGTTTGGGTTTACACAGACTTATGGAGAAGCCTGTGTTTACAAGAAAGTGAGTGGGAGCTCTGTAGCATTTCTCATATTATATGTGGATGACATACTATTGATGGGAAATGATATAGAATTCTTGGAAAGTATAAAGGCCTATTTGAATAAGTGTTTTTCAATGAAGGACCTTGGAGAAGCTGCTTATATATTAGGCATCAAGATCTATAGAGATAGATCAAGACGCCTCATTGGTCTTTCACAGAGTACATACCTTGACAAGATATTGAAGAAGTTCAATATGGATCAGTCCAAGAAGGGGTTCTTGCCTGTATTGCAAGGTGTGCAATTGAGCACGGCTCAATGCCCGACCACGGCAGAAGATATAGAAAAGATGAGTGTCATCCCCTATGCCTCGGCCATAGGGTCTATTATGTATGCCATGCTGTGTACCAGACCTGATGTAAACCTTGCCGTGAGTTTGGTAGGAAGGTACCAAAGTAATCCCGGCATGGAACACTGGACAGCGGTCAAGAATATCCTGAAGTACCTGAAGAGGACTAAGGATATGTTTCTCGTTTATGGAGGTGACGAAGAGCTCGTCGTAAAGGGTTACGTCAATGCTAGCTTCGACACAGATCTGGATGACTCGAAGTCACAAACCGGATACGTGTATATTTTGAATGGAGGAGCAGTAAGCTGGTGCAGTTGCAAGCAAAGCGTCGTGGCGGGATCTACATGTGAAGCGGAGTACATGGCAGCCTCGGAGGCAGCACAGGAAGCAGTCTGGATGAAGGAGTTCATTACCGACCTAGGGGTGATTCCCAATGCGTCGGGCCCGATGACTCTCTTCTGTGACAACACTGGAGCTATTGCCCTTGCGAAGGAGCCCAGGTTTCACAGGAAGACCAGGCATATCAAGCGTCGCTTCAACTCCATTCGTGGAAGTGTTCAAAATGGAGACATAGATATTTGTAAAGTACATACGGACCTGAATGTAGAAGATCCGTTGACTAAACCTCTCCCTAGAGCAAAACATGATCAACACCAGGACGCAATGGGTGTTCGATTCATCACAATGTAACTAGATTATTGACTCTAGTGCAAGTGGGAGACTGTTGGAAATATGCCCTAGAGGCAATAATAAATGGTTATTATTATATTTCTTTGTTCATGATAATTGTCTATTGTTCATGCTATAATTGTATTATCCGGAAATCATAATACATGTGTGAATACATAGACCACAACGTGTCCCTAGTGAGCCTCTAGTTGACTAGCTCGTTGATCAATAGATAGTCACGGTTTCCTGACTATGTACATTGGATGTCATTGATAACGGGATCACATCATTAGGAGAATGATGTGATGGACAAGACCCAATCCTAAGCATAGCATAAAAGATCGTGTAGTTTCGTTTGCTAGAGCTTTTCCAATGTCAAGTATCTTTTCCTTAGACCATGAGATCGTGCAACTCCCGGATACCGTAGGAGTGCTTTGGGTGTGCCAAACGTCACAACGTAACTGGGTGACTATAAAGGTACACTGCGGGTATCTCTGAAAGTGTCTGTTGGGTTGGCACGGATCAAGACTGGGATTTGTCACTCCGTGTGACGGAGAGGTATCTCTGGGCCCACTCGGTAATGCATCATCATAATGAGCTCAATGTGACTAAGGCGTTAGTCACGGGATCATGCATTGCGGTACGAGTAAAGAGACTTGCCGGTAACGATATTGAACAAGGTATTGGGATACCGACGATCGAATCTCGGGCAAGTAACATACCGATTGACAAAGGGAATTGTATATGGGATTGATTGAATCCTCGACATCGTGGTTCATCCGATGAGATCATCGTGGAACATGTGGGAGCCAACATGGGTATCCAGATCCCGCTGTTGGTTATTGACCGGAGAGGCGTCTCGGTCATGTCTGCATGTCTCCCGAACCCGTAGGGTCTACACACTTAAGGTTCGGTGACGCTAGGGTTGTAGAGATATGAGTATGCGGAAACCCGAAAGTTGTTCGGAGTCCCGGATGAGATCCCGGACGTCACGAGGAGTTCCGGAATGGTCCGGAGGTGAAGAATTATATATAGGAAGTCCAGTTTCGGCCACCGGGAAAGTTTCGGGGGTTATCGGTATTGTACCGGGACCACGGAAAGGGTCCCGGGGGTCCACCGGGTGGGGCCACCTGTCCCGGAGGGCCCCATGGGCTGAAGTGGGAAGGGAACCAGCCCTTAGTGGGCTGGGGCGCCCCCCATGGGCCTCCCCCCTGCGCCTAGGGTTGGAAACCCTAGGGTGGGGGGGCGCCCCACTTGACTTGGGGGGTAAGTTACCCCCCTGGCCGCCGCCCCCCCATCCAGATGGGTTCTGGCCGGCGGCCCCCCTCCCAGGGGGCCTATATAAAGGGGGGGGAGGGAGGGCAGTAATATTACAGCCTTGGGCGCCTCCCTCCTCCCCTGCTACACCTCTCCCTCTCGCAGACGCTCGGCGAAGCCCTGCCGAGATCCCGCTACATCCACCACCACGCCGTCGTGCTGCTGGATCTCCATCAACCTTTCCTCCCCCCTTGCTGGATCAAGAAGGAGGAGACGTCGCTGCACCGTACGTGTGTTGAACGCGGAGGTGCCGTCCGTTCGGCACTCGGTCATCGGTGATTTGAATCACGGCGAGTACGACTCCGTCAACAACGTTCATTGGAACGCTTCCGCTCGCGATCTACAAGGGTATGTAGATGCACTCCTTTCCCCTCGTTGCTAGTATACTCCATAGATGGATCTTGGTGAGCGTAGGAAAACTTTAAAATTCTGCTACGATCCCCAACAATAAGAACATTGAAAGAAAAGAATGGAAAGACTTCCCATCAATAAAAACAAAGGATACTTGATTAAGAAATCCGAGTCCTCGTAGAAAAGGGTGGGAGGGAGGGAAAAAACAAAGGCAACTTGGGGATGGAATGAAACAGACACCGTTGAGAAAGCTTAAAATTGATCTCGCGAATGTTGAAATGATCAGGTCCACTTGAAGAGAAGCACGTCGGTTGGAAGAGAATTGACATGACAACCTCAGTGATCAAGAAGGATTATTATTCACATAGAAATATGAGAACACCATTTAGGGAAGGTATGGAATCAACACTTGACATTGAAGCAACTCGAATACCACAACTCAAAACAAAACAAAGGATTAGCTTAGGAAATAAGCCGGAAACAAACATATGATAGATCCCATATCTTATCATGTGTCTGTTCGAAAGATAATCTAGGAGCTACTTGAATTCCCACTTATAAACTCCCAAAACTTTCTGGTTATGCAATCTGGTGTTGGGGATACAGGGGACGCAATATATCTCACCCAAACTAACAATACCTAGATCCAGCTGTATCCATCCGTCAACACATAACCAAGAAAACTCCGGAAATCGTGTACCTCAACCTTCGAAAAGCATCCGTTATACGAGTTATGGCAATACTCCCGAACTCCCGCCCCAGTACTGGGTGGCGTCGAGGTGATCTCACCAACAACTGCATAAAAGAGATTTTCGATGTCGGCGAAACTCAGGTATTCCAGAACTGCAACGATAAAATTGTGACGACAACACCTCGGAGCTCAACTCCCCGGGACACTGCCACAACCCCTAAATGTCAGGAGGCACCAAGAACAATGTTCTCGTCACAAAACCATCGAAACGATTCCAAGATACCCGCGTGATCCTAATTTTTTTTAGTTGAAATTTGAGGAGAGGAAAGTCAAAACATCTACGTTAGGAGGCCTCACCAGAGCGACGAAGGGACTGAGGAGTAAAAACAATCCTACTCTCCGATATATATAATCCTAAGACTCAAAACATTTTTGTTCTAGACTCAACAACGCCAGTGATTCGATCAAGCAGGGGGCTCCTAAGTCAGGGATGGCTCTGATTACCAACTTGTAACACCTACGATGCGGCTATATCTCCCACGTGTCGAGGCATGACTTGGAGGCATAACCGCATGGTGATTTTGTCGCAAGAAGGGTCATCTTCACACAATCCCATGTAATGAACAAGAATGGGATAAAGAGTTGGCTTACAATCGCCACTTCACACAATGATCAATTAAACATACATCATTCAGAGTACACACATAGTCCGACTACGGACAAATACAAATGAAAAGAAGATAACCCCAAATGCTAGATCCCCGATCGTCCCAACTGGGCTCCACTACTGATCATCAGGAAACGAAACATAGTAACGACCCAGGTCCTCATCGAACTCCTACTTGAGCTCGGTTGCATCACCTGTACTGGTATCAACGGCACCTGCAACTGTTTTGGTAGAATCTGTGAGTCACGAGGACTCAGCAATCTCACATCCGCTAGATGAAGACTATTTAAGCTTATGGGTAGGATAGGGTAATGAAGTGGAGCTGCATGAAGCACTAAGCATATATGGTGGCTAACATACGCAAGTAAGAGCGAGAAGAGAAGCAACGCAACGGTCGAGAAGCTAGAAGTGATCAAGAAGTGATCCTGAAACTACTTACGTTCAAGCATAACACAAGACCGTGTTCACTTCCCGGACTCCGCCGAAAAGAGATCATCACGGATACACACGCGGTTGATGCATTTTAATTAAGTCAAGTGTCAAGTTCTCTACAACCGGACATTAACAAATTCCCATCTGCCACATAACCGCGGGCACGGCTCTCAAAAGTTTATACCCTGCAGGGGTGTACCAACTTAGCCCATCATAAGCTCTCACGGTCAACGAAGGATATTCCTTCTCTCGGGAAGACCCGATCAGTCTTGGAATCCCGGTTACAAGACGTTTCGACAATGGTAAAACAAGACCAGCAAGACCACCCGACTGTGCCGAGAAATCCCGATAGGAGCTGCACATATCTCGTTCTCAGGGCACACCGGATGAGCTAAGCGTACAGGTACCAACGTAACCCAAGTTGCCAAGGGACGGTCGCGCACGGTGCTCTAGTTTGGACCAACACTCAGAGGAGCACTGGCCCCGGGGGGGGGGGGGGTTAAAATAAAGATGACCCTCGGGCTCGCGAAAACGCAAGGGAAAAGGCTTAGGTAGGCAAATGTAAAACCAAGGTTGGTCCTTGCTGGAGGAGTTTTATTCAAAGCGAACCGTCAACGGGTTCCCATAAAACCCAACCACGTAAGGAACGCAAAATCAAGGAACATAGGGCGGCAAGAGTGGAACAAAAACACCAGGAATAAGGCCGAGCCTTCCACCCTTTACCAAGTATATATATGCATTAATTAAAATAAGAGATATTGTGATATCCCAACATATCCATGTTCCAACATGGCACAAACTTCATCTTCGCCTGCAACTAGGAACGCTATAAGAGGGGCTGAGCAAAAGCGGTAACATAGCCAAACAACGGTTTGCTAGGAAGGTGGGTTA
This sequence comes from Aegilops tauschii subsp. strangulata, assembly GCF_002575655.3. Classification (NCBI taxonomy): domain Eukaryota; kingdom Viridiplantae; phylum Streptophyta; class Magnoliopsida; order Poales; family Poaceae; genus Aegilops; species Aegilops tauschii. The sequence continues at coordinate 535,205,687 of NC_053036.3, read as the reverse complement.
GAGGCTTGACATGGCAATATGGGAGGCATGATATAACAAGTGGTAGGTAGCGCGACATAGCGATAGAACGAACAACTAGCAAGCAAAGATAGAAGTGATATCGAGGGTATGGTCATCTTGCCTGAAATCCCGCAAGGAAGAAGAACGAGTCCATGAAGAAGACAAACGGACGTAGTCGAATGAACCCTCACAACTCCGGAACGAAACCGAAGCTAACGAGAGAAGCAAACCGGAAAGAAGCAAACAACATGGTAAACACACAATCATAAACATGGCATGATGCACAATCAAGTATGATGCATGTCCGGTTTAAATGAGGCATGGCATGGCAAAATGCAACAAACAATACTACAAATTAAGTGGAGCTCAATATGCAACGAGTTGCATCTTGACAAAACACCACATCAATTATTTAGTTCTCTCCCGTTTATGTACCCAACAAAATTAACTGTGGTTAAGCATGGCAAGAGGTGAAGCATAATAAAACTATCTATTTAGGCAAGTTTAAATGAGGCCGGAAATAACAAATAACAATTCCGGAAAATCCCCATATGTCATTTAGCAATTTAAAGCAAACAACAATTTTAAACGTTTTAAATGTTATTATCATGATACGGATGACATATGCAAGTTTTAAGCAATTTTATGGAAATGTTGACATGAGCATGATACGAGGCATTTGTCGCCATGGCGGAAGGAAAAGGGTGCCACGGCGGTGAAATGGAAATGGTGCCACGGCAACATCCCGGTTCCGGCAACTCGATTGAGATGCTGGTGCAAAGGAACAAGTGTGGGTGCGCGAAACGTGCAAGAGTGACGGGGAGTGATCCCGGATACCGGGTGTCCCACATGTCGGTGGCATGGCTTACGGCAAACGTGCAAGGAACAATTCGGACACGGTCCAAACATAGGGTGCATCTCATACAACACACATGCATTCGTTCACGGGCGTCGTCTCGTCATTATACCTTTGAAGCGTGTATTTCTGGAGCGGATCGGGTTCGATGCGGTGTAGGGGAAGTAGACGTTCTCGGGATGGTCGTAGTGGAAGTAGTGGTACATGGTGACGGTAGTGGAAGTAGTGGTTCACGTTTTCGTATAGGGACTTGACGAATCCGAGTAACTTGGGGTCGACGTTAGTCGTTCACGTTCATAGTCGCACAAGTTTCCATAGATGTTCGGGGTCACGGCGAGGAACTCGGCGTTTCGGTGCGGTGTAGGGGTACATGTCGAAGGTTGTCGTGGTACTTGGCGTTTCGGTCAGTACTGGTCCGAGCATCCGTGTGGTCTTAGCCGGTGGTGTACCTGGCGAATCCAGATGTATTGGTAGTGGTACTTGGCGAATTCCACGCTCGATGGCCGTTGGACTTGGCGTCAAAAGCAACAGGGGCGTGATGCAGGAGGCTGGTTCCGACCGGGACTTGCAGCGGCAGTGGCGGGAACTTGGCACGGCGGTCTCGCGAGGCATGGGGAGGCTTGAGGCGGCAGCGTCGAGGAGGAAGACCGGCGACGCAGCTGCGGGCACTGAGAGGCATGGCTCCGACGGGCAGGGTCAGAGACGAGGTGCAGAAGGGCGGCGAGGGACGGCGACGGGGACGGCCTGAAACTGCTGCTGGTGGCGCTCGTGGCCATGGGACGCGGAAGCCGAGGTCGAAGGCGAGGCGCGGTGGAGGTCCGAGCGCGACGTCGGCGAGTGGGTGCTGGCGTGCGACGCATGGTGGTGGTGGTGGGGAGCTCCGGCAACAACGAGCTGCAGGAGGCCGGCCTTGGAGCGTCGGTGCTCGAGGCGGGGAGCAGGAGACGACGCAGATGAAGTCGTGGGGGCGCGGGGACCTGCTCCGTTGAGGCAGAAGGAGGCCGGGGCAGGAGCGGCGCGGGTTGGCGAGGTGGTAGCGGGGGCTCCAGACGGCGCAGAGGCGGAGAGGCGCGACGACGGCGGTTTCGGGCCGGATCGAGGAGGAGGGAGGCGAGGGGATCGGGCGCAGGGAGCTCCTCTCCCTGGCTCGATGCGTGCGTGTGTGTGTGGCGACGGGCAGAGGGAACGAGAGGGAGAGGTATCGAGCAGGGGGGTCGGGCTAGGGTTAGATAGGGGCTGCAGGCTGGGGTTTGGGCTTAGAGGCCGGCTGGGCTGCAGGTTCTCTTCTCTCTCTCACTCTAAAGAAAATAAAAAAACAGAGATAAGAAAGAAAAGAAAGGGAGGTTAGGGGAAGAAGTTGGACACGCGGATAATTTTCCCGGACTCACAAAAATGTGCTTGTTCCGAGAAAATAGAAAAGGCCATGATTGAAAGATTTAAATTCAAACTCATTTGATTTAAATTCAAATGATTTGAATAGGAAGTGAGGGTTGGGAAGGTCCAAAAATGTTCGGATTTTTGGTGGAGCTCCGGAATATGATGAAAGAATATATGGTAAGGTTGGAGACCAAGAATTAAGATAACAAAGGCATTGGGATAATTTGCAAGTGTGTTATGATGATTTCCAAATTAAAGAAATATTTAATATAGCTCCCTAATATTGGGAGGATATGTTATAAAAGAAGTCACCCTTCCCTCGATTTAAATAGATCAACCATCTATCCAATTTATTAGTTGAGTTGAGATGCAAAGATTAATGACATGATGCAACGCAAAAATAAAAGAGCAAGCACAAAAGAAACACACGGTGATCACGAAAATATGGAAGTCTTCTGAAGCGTCGGTCTCGGGGCGTCACATTACCACCACGTGATTAGGCCCAGACGACTCAATCTGATAGCCATCATCTATATTTCTACTTCTCTATCTCTACTACTAATAAACAATCCAACATTATTTTTTCTACACGCACCAAAGCAAACGTCCGTGACACATTACCACCATATGATTAGGCCCAGACGACTCAATCTGATGGCCATCATTAATCAAATCGCGATCTGGTGTACGCTTAGCAATTTACCTCGGCTGATCGTACTCCACCAGGCTGAAAACCACCGCGTCCGCAACCAAGGAATAAATTGATTCACGTGATTTGTGGCCTGCATGAAGCGGCGTTATCATGGATTGGTTCGGTCTGCTCAGGTATTAATGACGAATTAAAAGGGATGATTACGTACCACGCAACACGCAAAAAAAAAAATAGATGGAGAGAAGAGATAATGAACGCATGAGGCATGCACTGGCGTATTAAAAGAAATAATTAGATTTTGAGTAGTCTCTACTTCTCTACTACTAATAAACAATCCAACATTATTTTTTCTACACGCGCCCAAGCAAACGTCCGTGAACACGTTACCACCACATAATTAGGCCCAGACGACTCAATCTGATAGCCATCATTAATCTAATCGTGATCTGGTGTACGCTTAGAAATTTATCTAGGCTGACCGTACTCCATCAGGCTGATCCAGTGCGCCTAAGTATATCTAGCAAATGAGTACTACTAGGTTATTGAAGGCGGCCGAAGAGGCACATCCACCTTACACCTCGGCTCCGGCTGCCTTGACTATCTTGTGAAGTATGGGTTTGTATCCTTGTAAGACATCTTTCTATGTTGCTTTTCTTGGTTTGATTTTTGTGGTGTCCATCCTGCATGGTATCAGATGCAGCTAGGAAAAATAAATGTCCCTCCATGCTTGGAAACGCTGACGTCAAGAAGCTCAATTAGGATATAAAATAACATGCTAATCAATCGTGCGTTGCACGTGCATGCTTACTAGTGGTATACAATCAATGTGATTTACCTGTCCATCTAAAGTGATTTACCTGTCACTCTATTTTGCGAATAAGCCCCCAGTTCTATTATAGAGGATCTCCAACAATACAAAGCACCTCACATGAAGAGAAAATTATAGAAAAGTCCCTAAGATGCTCAACAGCTCGAAGCTACTAGGGCTCTAAAACCAAAAGCTACCTGATCCACTCACATGGGATCAGGCGACCCACTCACCATCGAGGACTAAAAGGTTGTCAGCGGAGGGGTGCCGCCAGAGGATGGCACCGGAAGGCTGGCGAGTGGCCTCTCCTGGCGGTGGCTAAGGTTTCAGTCGCCTAGCACCCGAGAGGAAAACACTTTGCGTGTTTGCTAACGAGGCAACATATATGTAGACTGTCAACCGCAAAGTATGGTTAGTTTATAACACCAACACTAGCTAGTCACTTCCCATTGTATTTGGTATGTAGTCATTCATTCTTTTCTGCAGGGAGGATATATTTTGCATGCAATCAATGTGATTTACGTGTCCATTTAAAAAAAAGTGATTTCCCAGCCGGTTTTTCTTGCGAATAAGCCACTAATGGCTTGCAATGCACAGAATTTAGTTGTATCTTTTTTGAAGTAAGAGTATCGATTTCACGAGGAGCACAGGGATTAGGTGTTGCCTCTTGTAGTGAATTATCAATTTCTTACTACAAGTAATTGTAGACTCCATACAAAGTGAAGTCGAAAATAAATAACTGTTTTTGGTGAAGAGCGAACTAAAGGTAAATAACATGAAAAGTAATAAAAACAATAGCACGAGTAACAACTAGAACTGGCAGAGGAGTAAGCGTTCTCAGGGAGTCTGGAATTCCCATTGGTATGTCTCTAATGTAACCTATGCATCAACATAGTATTGTGTGAATACTTGAGTCACTCTTACTATTATGCTGGGCGGAGCCGGGTACAGAACACGTTCTATCTAGATAGACTTTGTGTCATGCATGACACTACTGTAGTCTCCCATGCATGTTACAACTACGACAATTAAGGGTTGTCCCTTCGACTCGGCCTTTCTAAGGGTTCTCCGTAATTCTTTATCAATCATAAAAGCTAGGGGGTGAAGGCGTTTACTTTCACCTAGAATTACTTTCATGTCCTAATCTTTACAACGAAAGTGATGCACTTCATGACCTTACAGCGGTAATGCTGAGTGGGTTCCCTTCACAACATTCATGAAGTTTATTAAACTAAGCATTCAACAGAGGATGTCATTTAGAGACATTGTAACTAGGCACTCTAGGAAGCCTCTTAGGCAATTAGACTCCGGAACCATCGATTCTTGTGATCGAATCGTACATGGCCGTTCAATTCAAGTAAAAGTACTGTTTAGTGTGCCCTAAGACTAGCGCGGATGTCCTAAAAGGGCCGCTTCCCCATAGCATTTTTGGAGGACCGTGGTTCATCGGGTCCAACGTTCGTAGTGGGAGTACGAATTGGCCGCTGGTGGGTTTTGCCCTCAACTCGGTCGACCAGACCGATCACTCCACACTCCTCCCCCAAACCTCTCCTCTCCTCTCTTTGTAGACAAACCGACTAGCATCACCACCGCTGCCGTTACAACGAGCATCTCTGACGGTTGCCACTCACAACGCTCCCTCCGCTGCAAGGATCCATAGTATGTATTCGCTACTCCCCCCCGCCGCCTTCCTCGCCACGCATCGGTGTTGTCATCCCACCACATGCGCTTTCATGGATGTCTTTGACTTTGAAAGAAACATCAAAGCTGCTCCTCTATGACTCGTGCTTTGGCGTAGCTTTTCCATTTATGGGCTGAAAGCACATTTGCTCCCTTGGTGGTTTTGATAATTAATGTCAACATACATGTTGTTAGACTAACATTTTTATATAGTACATTTTAGATCAGTTCAACCGTGGCATGGCAAGGGCATGAGGATGTGGACCCCTTCAAAATGCTAAGCACAAAGATTGGCAAAGCTCCAAGACTCTACATTTTTGGTTATTGATCCAAGATCACATTGAGTCCATAGGAAAAGCCAATACTATTAAAAGGAGATGAGGTTTTGGTCATGACTTAGTGGTATTGCTCTAAAATCCTGAATTACTTCTCCACTTTATTCCTAACCAAAACCCTAAAGTCCATCTTGGTCCCACCGAAAAGATCCCATCCGGACTCACCGAGATGATGCATATACTGCCACATGCCAAACCCTAACACTTTGGTATAGCCGAAATGTATATCGGTCTCACCAAAATGGCCTGACCAAGTTTCTGTAATGAAGTCGTTTCATTTCGGAATCATCGAGATGAACTGATCAGAATTTCCGAAACGAAGAATTGCCCTAGCCAGCCATTGCATTTTGGTCTCACCGAGATGTTTTGTTCGGTCTCATCGAAAAGCCTAACGGTCAAGTCTTTTACATTAGTCAGCCTCACCGAGATTTTGATGTCGGTGTCACCGAGTAGGGTCAAAGGCTTGTAACGATTGGATTTTTGGTGCTGCATATATATATATCCCTCCACCACCACTTACTCTCTAAGAGAGCCATCAAAATGAAACACAAACTTCCACTACACATTCTCTAAGACGAGAACCACCTACTCATCTGTTGAGATCAAGAGATTCCAATCCAACCATTTGAACCTTGATTTTGAGCCTTCCCCAAGTTGCTTTCCATTCAATCCCCTCTCCTACGAGAGCCAAATCTGTTAGAGAGTGTTTGAGTGTTGGGGAAACTATCATTTGAAGCACAAGAGCAAGAGTTCATCATCAACAGAATTGTCTATTACCTTTTGGAGAGTGGTGTCTCCTAGATTGGTCAGGTGCCACTTGGGAGCCTCCAAGATTGTGGAGTTGAACCAAGGAGTTTGTAAGGGCAACGAGATCACCTACTTCGTGAAGATCTACCCGAGTGAGGCTAGTCCTTCGTGGACATAAGCCATGATGGCATAGGCAAGGTTGCTTCTTCGTGGACCCTTAGTGGGTGGAGCCCTTCATGGACTCCCGCAACCATTACCCTTCGTGGGTGGAATTCTCCATCAACGTGGACGTACGATAGCACCACCTATCGGAACCACGCCAAAAATCACCGTGTCTTCATTGCGTTTGAATTTCCATCTCTACCCCTTTACTTTTCACACAATTGCATGCTTTACTAATTCTGCTGCTCTATCTCTAGATATGCATGTGTAGGAAGTCTTGGTGATATCTTAACTAGTGCCAAAATCTGCCTAAACTTCAAGAGAACTAAAAATTGCACCTTTGGTTGGTTAAGAGTCTATTCACCCCCCTCTAAACATATCTTCTCATATCCTACAATTGGTATCATAGCTTTGGTCTCCATTTCCTTGGTTTTATCACCATTGCAGGAAGATGGATGTGTTTACTTTGGGGAGTCTTAGATGTAGAGTGCCTATTCTTGATGGACAGTACTACAACTCTTGGAAAAATGAGATACTTGATATCTTTAATGAATTTAACTTGAGCAAGTATATTCATTATTCCTATGCATCTCCTATTGATCCCTTGCACCCCACTCATGAAGAGGAAATTGAAATGCTTCGTAATCTTAGAACCGTTAATCTTATCATTCATTGGATTACCTTGCACGGAGAACTTCAAAATACACCTTATGGAAAGACATTGAGATATGCTTTCCAAATTACTCATTAAAGAACCTTAATGAAATTCTTCATAAGTCTATTGCCATTCATAAGATGAAGCCTAGTGATCCTAATTAAGTTCGATGAATGATAAGATTAACAACAATTGAGCTTTGTGATCTCATGCGTGCTAAAGGTGATGCTGGAACCATTAGCAACATTACCATGGAAACCATTAGAATTCACAAACTTGCACACTGTCATGATCATAAATCTAACGAACCGTTTGCCCTAGTTGATGATCACATGCATGATATGATGATGATGATGATAATGTTGAGCATGGCTATTATGACGAGGATGAATAGTTCAACATCGAATATGAGAAGACTATGAGAAATCTTAGTCTCATGGAAAATCTTCGTGATTACATGCCCAGAGGAAAAGAGTGGATTTTGATAGTGGATGCACCGATCACATGACCAGATATAAAGACATGTTTCGTGAGCTTGCTAAAAATGATGGTTCAGGCAAGTATGTGACTTTTGGAGATAACTCCAAGGGTAAGGTACTAGGCCTTGGTAAGGTGGCCATATCTAATGATAGCTCTATTCAAAATGTTATGCTAGCTTGTTGAATCTCTTGGCTACAATCTTCTTTCCGTATCTAGACTAGCCGACTTTGGTTTCAATGTTCTATTTACCGAAGTAGATTGCCAAGTGTTTCGTCGAGACAATCATAATATGGTCTTCACCGGTATCCATAGAGGTGATCTATACATTATTGATTTCAATAATAGAGCCCAACCTCGTACATGCCTTTTTGCAAAATCTTCTAAAGGTTGGTTATGGCATAAAAGGCTAGGACATGTAGTCATGTGAAATCTTGATAAACTTGTTAAAGGAGATCATATCATTGGTGTTAAAGATGTCATATTTGACAAGTATAGACTTTGTAGTGCTTGCCAAGCAGGAAAACAAGTTGGAGGAAGTCATCCCGTGAAGAACATTATGACTACGAGGAGACCACCTGAGCTACTCCATATGGATCTCTTTGGTCCCAATGCTTACAAGAGCCTTGGTGGTAACTCTTTTGGTTTGGTCATTGTTGATGATTTTTCAAGATTTACGTTGGTGTTCTTTGATACGTCTCCAACGTATCTATAATTTTTTATTGTTCCATACTATTATATATTCTATTTTGGATGTTTAATGGGCTTATTTATACACTTTTATATTATTTTTGGGACTAACCTACTAACCGGAGGCCCAACCCAAATTGCTATTTTTTTGCCTATTTCAGGGTTTCGCAGAAAAATAATATCAAACGGAGTCCAAACGGAATGAAACCTTCGGGAACGTGATTTTCGGAACAAACATGATCGAGAGGACTTGGAGCGGACATCAAGCAACAGACGAGGAAGCCACGAGGTAGGGGGGCGCGCCTACCCCCTGGGCGCGGCCTCCACCCTCGTGGGCCCCTTGTTACTCCACCGACGTACTTCTTCCTCCTATATATACCCATATACCATGGAAATATCATATACGGAGCCAAAACCCTATTTCCACCGCCGCAACCTTCTGTACCCATGAGATCCCATCTTGGAGCCTTTTCCGGCGCTCCGTCGGAGGGGGGCATTGATCACGGAGGGCTTCTACATCAACACCATAGCCTCTCCGATGATGTGTGAGTAGTTTACCTCAGACCTTCGGGTCCATAGTTATTAGCTAGATGGCTTCTTCTCTCTCTTTGGATCTCAATACAAAGTTCTCCTCGATCTTCTTGGAGATCTATTCGATGTAATCTTCT